>NC_056733.1:59408739-59528739 GCF_019279795.1 Protopterus annectens
AGTCTCACAATGAAAATAGACTTAGCATTAAAACTCTGCCCTTGAAACACATTAATTGAAACAGCAGTGAAATCCACATTCAAAGAAAATACATTTGGATAGCATAAAGATTAACTTTGGACTGTTTTCATATGATAGGCCCCTTGCACACAAAACATACATGTGTTGTGTGATACACCTTCCTGATTGTATTAAATTATATTCCTTGTATAATACAGTACAGTTGTTAGAGGGTGTTTTAAATTTGTTTTGAACATTTTTCCAGTAAACAATGAAACAAAATGCATGCACCAATAATGACAAAACTGCCCAATTGATAACATTTCCATCATAAAAAAAGTTTACTCAAGCTTATACAATCCACCAGTATCAGTAAATATGCATAATCTCTGCAGAAGTAAGTCATCTAAATAATTCCACATTAAAGAGATCTGTAACTAATGAAGAGGTTGCTGCTAGCAAACAACTTTATATTTCATTGTTTCATCTACAAATAAAGTGTCTGTTGCCCGAGGAATAAATTGCCTATATTACATTAAAAAAAAAATAAGCAAGTAATATTGCAATAGGAAATGGATGGCAATCTGATAACAGGTTCATCGTTAGTATCTTCGACAAAAAGAACATTCTTAGTATGGCAGCATCCACCCCTTGTGGGAGTAGAACCCACAGCCTTCTGCATCAAAAGTAAGTACACAACCTGTTGTGCTATTAACATTGCAAGCGAATTCAGCATAAGCAGCACTAAACTTCTCTTCCCCTGCAGCTCTCAGCTCCGTGTAAAATCTACTCAATATTCAACTGTATCTCAACCGCAGCACAAGAAATCTGGAAAAAGCCAAAATGTATTGGGGGGGGGGCAAAAGCCCCAAAACCAGGGACACATTAAACATTGCTTGAATAATGTTGGAAAGTTTCTAGAATAAAATGCTGTGTTACTACCATACATTTTACTGCCCAGCCGTGAACCCAGGTCCCTGTGCATAACAATCAGAGCAACATACCAGTATGCCAAATCAGCTGCTTTGCAAAAGAGAGGAAGACTGAAACTTATATGGCTATCATTTAGTGAATTTGGTTCTCACCATAGCTGTCAACCTCTTAACACAAAACACCTGGGCAAACCCAGTAATGGTTATACATGGAATACAGCCCTCAAACATATTCAGTGATGTCTGGGGTATAAAAGCATCAGCCAACGCCATTTTCCTCAGTCTTTCTTGCCGCACGGTGCCCGAAGCAGAAGCTGTTCGCAAGTGCCGGTCGGTCAGATCCAGAGATTTCAGCTACCGAAGACTTCGAAAAAAGCTAAGTACCCCGTTGGGGACTCTTTCTTGCCTCAGCCGATGTCAGACAAAGTAAATAATTGTTTAACTTGTGGGAAACAAATACCTCATAAGGATTTCCATTCTTACTGCCTTCCTTGCTTAGGCCCAGACCACGACGTATCGGCCTGTTTAGCCTGTGCCTCCTTCAACTGACGAACTCTTAGACGTCGGTCGGAGTTTGCAGAGGAATTTTTTGGAGCCACTTTTGCTTATAAAATGCCGTCGGAGACTCCGACTTCGCATATGGTCAAAAAACGCAAGGAAAAGGACCGACACTCGCGGCCCGCGGTTTCGGCTGAAACCACGGCTAGGCCTATCGCTAGTGTCTCGGTTTCGGCCGAAACCGAGTCCTCGGAGATTCCTTCTTCCGAAACCATACTTCCGACCACCGAGGCCCGAGAGGCCCCGGCTGAGTCTGCTTCAGAACTACCTACCGAAGCCAGTGGAAAGGATTTGTCCGACACCATACCTTTGGACATTTCTACCCCTGCACGTGGGGCTGCTAGGCCCCCAGCTTCTTTGTCCATTAAGGCCTTTTCTAGGGCTAAAGCTGCAAAACTTTCAAAAGCTTTGCCTGCCAAATCTACACCCCAGAGGCCTTCCTCTAGTTCACAGATCCTCAACCTTGCTGAGGACCTTATCTCCTTTATTAGGGGTTCACAACCTCACCCAGACAGGGCCTCTCAACCTCACCCAGACAGGGCCTCTCAACCTCCTCCAGACAAAAGGCTCAGGACTGACCCCTCTGAACCCCTCTCCAAAGATGATTCCACGGATGGATCTGAGTTGTCAGACCACCAGGAAGGGCCTTACTCGCCTTATGAGGATTCAGATGCAGAGGAATCTATCCCTTCGGCCTCCCCTCCTGAGGAGTTTTCCTTTGGGGAGACTTTACACTCCATGAGAGAGCACTTTCAATGGCAGGGTCAGGATTTCTCTGATTCTAGAAAAAGATTAAGGACCTTTTTGCATTTGCCTCAGCATAGGCCCTTAGCTATACCTCCTGTTTAAATGTAATTGATGATGTGTACAATGATGTCAGTACAGCCCCTGATGCTCTTCCTCCGGCCCCTGCCAAACCTGACAGATATTACAGGGTCCCGGATTCTCATTTCATCTGTATAAAGCCCATTCTGCAGACCCAGAAACTATTTCTCAGGGCCCTAAAGAGGTTGCAGCCGCTACTGCCAAAAATCCCCTACCCTCTGATAGAGAGTCTAGAGCTTTAGAGAGATGGGGTAAGAAGGTGTATACATCTGCAACTCTTTCTGTCAGGGCATTAAACTGTCAATTCCATATGATACAGTACCAAGAGTATTTGCTAGATGAACTGAATAAGAAACTTTCTTCTCCTGAACCCCTAGACCGTAAATCCCTTCAGGATTTGGTACATAATTCTCAACAGGTCAGTAATCATTTCTTAAAACGTGGCTATGATGCACTGGAGGCTTCATTTAGATCAGCTATGACTGGGGCAGTTATTCATAGGCATGCCTGGCTGAAGGAGCAATCTTTGCCAGACCATGTCAAAGCTAAACTCCTCGATGCTCCAATGGAGAAACAAAATTTATTTGGCTCCCCTGCTCAGGAGATTCTGAAAAAGGTTGAAGAAAAAGCAAAATCTGTGCAAACAGTTAAAGATTTCCTGCAAGTTCAACCACCGAGATTCAGCAGAAACTGGCCTACAAAGAATTGGTCCTTTCCAGACTCGGATAGAGCCCAGAGAGGCAGGAACAGGCCCTAGAGGCAGAGGTCAATCGAAGGGCTCCTACAGAGGCCGTCAGTGGCAGCCTGCCAACCAGAGGAGTAGTGCAACAGCTACAACAACAACCACTTCTACAGGACAGACTCAATGACTTGACTCTGATTCCGCCTACCAGGGATCAACTGGAAGCACCCTTGGGCGGAAAGCTGGCTTTATTCTCAAAAAACTGGCATTATATTACAAAGGATACATGGGCATTGCAAATAATAGACAAAGGATACAGGTTTCACTTCCACACTTTGCCAAAAAGAAGCGGAATGCCAAACCTTCCACCAAATCAGAAGGCAAAGGCTTTAAAACAAATCAGCGATTTACTTCAGATGAAAGCTATAGTAAAGGTACCATGCTCAGAACAAGGCCAAGGATTTTACTCCAGACTATTCCTTGTACCAAGAAAAGAAAATCAATGGAGGCCTATTCTCGACCTGTCCGCCCTCAACACTTATCTCATTGTGCCAAAATTCAAAATGCTGACCCTACAGCAACTTCTTCCCATGTTGGGCAAGGAGTCTTGGCTGGTGACTTTAGATCTCAAGGAGGCATACCTGCACGTCCCTATCCGACCAAGTTGCAGAAGACACCTCAGATTTCTTGCAGGATCAGAGCATTATCAATTCTCAGCATTGCCCTTTGGCTTATCTACTGTGCCCAGAGTATTCACGAAATGCCTGGCATCAGTAGTTGCACATTGCAGACTACAGGGAATTCAAATTTATCCATACCTGGACGACTGCCTGATACAAGCGGACAACAAGAAGAAATTGTTAAAGGACTTGGCCTATGCCATACACCTGTTACAGGCCTTGGGATACACAGTCAACATCCAAAAGTCAAGACTAGTACCATCCCAAAGGATCACCTTTTTGGGTGCAGATCTGGACACAAACACCCAAATGGCCTTTCTCACAGAAGAAAAGCGAAAGCAACTTCCAGATTACTTCATGATTTTGACAAGACAAACTCAGCTTACTGCAAGGAATATCCTGCAGGCCCTGGGTTACATGGCATCCTGCATAATTCTAATCCCACATGCCAGGCTGCATATGAGGAAATTACAATGGTACCTAAGGAGTGTATGGTCTCAACACAGTCACAGTTTAGAAAGCATGATACCAATCATTCCATGCCTTCAAAAGGAATTCCTGTGGTGGGCTCAGGCCTGCCAGTCCAACAGAGGGTTGCCTTTCAACAAACCAAAAACAAGGCAAACCATCACCACAGACGCTTCGGACCGAGGATGGGGAGCACACATGGAGGACAAATGCATCCAAGGCCTATGGCCTCAAGGACAGCTAAGCATGCACATAAACCAAAAGGAAATGCTGGCAGTGAGGCATGCAATCGAAGCATTCAAACCCTTCCTCCAACAAGGACATCTGTTAATAAGGACAGACAGCACCACGGTCATGTGGTACATAAACAAACAGGGAGGCACACATTCTTACCCGCTATGCCGGATGGCTATGAATCTGTGGGATCTATGCCTGAATCTCAAAATCCAACTACAGGCCCAATTCGTGCCAGGGAAAGAAAATGCACTGGCGGACAGCCTAAGCAGAACTACTATGGATGCACACGAATGGATGCTGCACCCAGACATCTTCAAGCTCATAACAAAGACATGGGGAATGCCGGAGATAGATCTGTTCGCCTCCCCACTCAACCATCAACTGAAGACATTCTGCTCAAGGACATACCACCCACAAGCTTGGAGGGTGGCTCTCTCTCTTTCAGCTGGAAAGCCCTAACAGTATATGCCTTCCCACCTCTTCCATTGATGCACAAGGTTCTACTGAAAATCAGGGAGGAACAGCCAAAAGTGATACTGATAGCTCCGGACTGGCCAAGGCAACACTGGTATCCACTATTGAGAAGCATGTCTCAGGCAAAATCATGGCCTCTCCCCCTATGGCCTCTTCTTCTAACGCAGAACAATTTCAAGACCCTGCATCCCAACTTGAAAACATTGCAGCTAACTGCCTGGAAAATTCCTTAAATCCCAATCAAACTGTTTTATCTCAGAGGGTGAAGGACATTATCCTGGAGGCTCGCAGGCCTTCCACAAGGAAGACATACTCAGCTAAATGGAAGAGATTTCTCATTTGGAGCACACCAAAGGGCACAGATGTCACAGTGGCAAACCTAGCACATATCCTAGAATATTTAGCAGAATTGTTCCACAAAGGCCTGTCCTATTCTTCCATATTAAGATTCATGCTTCAGCAATTTCAGCAGAATACAATGTGGATCCATCTATCTTCTCACACCCTCTCCTCAGACAATTTCTAAGAGGGATCAGAAATGTTAAACCTCCAATAAGACCCCCTCTACCTGCCTGGGATCTCAACTTCGTGCTGGAAAAACTGACACTACCTCCTTTTGAACCAGCAGCATCAGCGGATCTACAGTTTCTATCTTGGAAAACTGCATTCCTTCTGGCAATCACTTCAGCAAGAATAGTATCTGAGTTACAAGCATTAATGGCAGTGCAGCCTTTTCTTATTTTCCACCAGGACAGAGTGTCACTAAGAACCAATCCTACTTTTATGCCAAAGGTGGTATCTAGGGTATCCTTGAACCAAGCTATTCACTTGCCTACGTTCTTCCCAAATCCACAGAATAAAGGGGAAAAACTTTTGTACACCCTGGATATACACAGACAACTACGCTACTACTTGGACAGAACAAAAACTAGCAGAAAATCTGACCAACTGTTTGTAGCATATGCAACTGGGTTGCAAGGAAGAGCAATTTCCAAACAGACAATTTCAAAATGGATAGGAAATTGCATTCGCTTTTGCTACTCCTTTCATGGAAAGACAGTTCCTGAAAATATCAGGCCTCACTCCACAAGGGCCACAGCCACCACTACAGCCTTCCTACGGGGGGTGGCTACCAAGGACATTTTAGAAGCTGCTACTTGGACCTCCGTGCATACATTTGCCAAGCATTACAATCTACCTTTATACTCTAGATCCAGAGCAGGGTTTGCAACTGCAGTCCTGCAGGGGATCTTAACTACACCATCCTTTTCTTAGTACCTCCACCCCCAGATTGGCTGTGGTATTCTACCCATTTGTTATGACTGCAGATGCATCCTTGAAGGACATAGTACAGTTTTGTACCTACCATAAATGTAGATGTCCGATAGGTATGCATCTGCAGTCAGGATTACCCTCCCTCCTTCCCCTCTGTGGTATTCCTAGGGTGCTTACCCCTCTTTTAGCTAGCTGGGGGAATCTATTATGGTGTATTTGTTTGTTTATTCATGTATATAATTTGCAAATGTTTGGAACTTTTCAGCATTTATCCAAATTTAGCCTTCCTAGAGGGCACCTGGCATCTGGGGCAAGAAAAACTGAGGAAAATGGCGTCGGCTGATGCTTTTATACCCCAGACGCTCTGACGTCGGGGAAAGTGCGACATAATGCTGTTGTTTTTTTTTTTTTCCCAAGATGTGATGTATCTTTATATTGTATTTAGAACTCAACTATCTTCCTTTTTTTGCATTACCAATGTTCATATGTCTGTTATGTACTTGGAGCTTTTCTCCCCGGGCCTCCGCTGAAAATGGACATGTATCCAGTCGGACTCTCCCGGTTAACAAATGTAAAATAAAATAAATAAATAAAATAAAATAAATCAGCCGAGGCCAGACCCAGACTTTGGAATCCGGCCGACCGAAGGGCTGCCTGAGGCAGGACAACCCATTTGTTATGACTGCAGATGCATACCTATCGGACATCTACATTTATGGTAGGTACAAAACTGTACTTTTTCTGTTACTGTGTACTTTCTGAAGAATATGAAGTCTGAAATTCAAATGCCTGTCAATTTTATTTATTTAAAATTCGTTAACCAGGAAAGTCTGACTTTGAACAAAAAAACAATTTTCAGCAGAGGCCCAGGAAGAAATAATGCAGACATGTCTTTGTAACATGGGAGGACACGAGAGCAAACCCACACAAACATAGATGAAGGACATGCAGAAGGCACCCCAGCCAATAATCAAACCTGAGAACCTGTAAGGCAACAATGCTACCACTGCATCATCAAATATCTCAGAACTAAGTATTCAGAAACCATAGATGTTACGAGGAACAGAAAATAACAAAATATGAGGCAAAACAAATGCAAATAAATACAACACAGAACAACAGTATCATATGCAGACTGACAGCACAACAGAATGGCTTATGGCAGCAAGGTACATATTGCAGCCCGGGATTTGATTCCCTTTGCCTTCAGACTTGTACTACTGTATATGCTTAACCAATCCAAAGTGTATGGGCCACTGCTTCAAAACAGAAAAGTGGGTGTAATGACTACTACCTGGTTAATAAAGACTCGCTATATTAAAATAAAATAATACAACATAACCGTCTTAGCTTGCCTTTAAGAGGCCAGGAAGTGCTGTAACACACACAAAAGACATATGTCAATGGCTTACTCATTCTTTAATACTACAGTAAGTTACTGTTGTCTGAGCTAAAAGAATAATGAGCCCTTTCAAATGCAAACAGGAAAGCCAGTCATAAATATGATAAAAACATTTATATTTATCTTCACCTTCACTGCAAGGCATCCTGGGAATTTTCCAGACTTGACTTCCCATGAAAAGCAGCAACCATAAATCAAATAGCACAGGCAATACAGAAAGGCATCCTCTTAACAAAATATGTAATTTAAGAAACACAGAGATGCCCCATAAAGACACAATTACATTATACTGTAAAATAAAATCCTTAGAGGCTGGAGATATGATCTGTATTACCAATAAGCAAGACGAAGCACAAAGCATGGTACAGACGCATGCAAACTACCTGAAATATACAACTTGTAATTTCAGAGCACCAGATTTCACAAAAATAAACATGTTTAGCAACATAAACAGGTGTAAAAAATACCAAAAATCATATAAGATGCAACAGGAACCTAAGACAGGTCCACCAGTTAAGTAAGCCATTGTGCCATTTGGATCTTAATACACAGCTTTAGAGCTATGAGTGTAGTATAAAAACAGCTACAGCTATAACTTCAAAAAAACCTTCAGTAAATGTCACAGATCTGTCATTTTCATCCGCATGTTAAAAAATGTGGTTTACAGATATACAAATAATTCATGGAAGTCTCCTATACATAATATGCTGACCCA
The DNA here is from genome assembly GCF_019279795.1 of Protopterus annectens. Taxonomy (NCBI): domain Eukaryota; kingdom Metazoa; phylum Chordata; order Ceratodontiformes; family Protopteridae; genus Protopterus; species Protopterus annectens. The sequence continues at coordinate 59,416,988 of NC_056733.1, forward strand.
TGAAGCAACTGTGCAAGTTCCAGTGAGTAAAGTTTAACAGGAATATGAATAATAAGAGCACCACTGCAACAATACCAATTAATAAAACAACCAAACTAATCTAAAATGTAGGTATGTAAAATATCTGGTGAAATATATGCTGCGAGCGCTTTTGGTAACTTTATAACCTTCAAGATTATAAAGAGAAACTGTTGACAGTACGCTACATTACTCATCCTCCCTACTTTGTAAGCAAGACCTAATACAGCATACTCAGCCACTATGAGTACTATGAAAAGGACTATTGATTAATTCTTGTCATTATTTGCTCATCTCAACCAGTGAAACAAGGCTAGTCTTACTACGGAATGTTTTGGTTGATGGAGAAGTCTCATGTCATGTAGGACAAGCCAAGTTGCCATGACGATCATAAGCCCTCTTTTAATATGTTTCAGCAATAGCTTGGTGATTCTGTTGCACTGGAAACAGCATTACAAAGAGCCACAGATGTGAATGTTTTCTTAAATTCTACTTTAGGCAAAACACTTGTCTCACAGGCCTTGTTGCATAGCAAATGAAAAAAAAAAGTACAGAAACAGGAAAGATTCAAAGACAGGTGGTCTTCAGTAACTGACAATTTCTGCTACAGTGTATTCTTTGTTTTCCAAATATATCCTTTTATGCACAGATACGGACAGACATACACACACACACACACACACACACACACACACACACACACACACACACACACCCTCTTGTACCTGTATCAAAGTCGGTCCATGAAGCCAGCAAGCAAAGTTGTCCAAAACACAGCGACAGCAAAGTCATGCAATGAATATATAACCTTTGTACCAACGAATAAGTCCAAAACACAGCGAGGAGAGTCCCTGGAGCAACAACGAATACATAATCACACTGCAGCAAATCCCGCGACAGCAGAGCACCAGTTCTTTGCGCTGCGAGAGTACCAGCCTGCAGACGTTGCAGTCCAATCCCCTTCCAGTCTATGCAGTTAGAACTGCATAGACTTCTGGAATATTTTGGAGGTACTTCCTATCTTGTCAATCCGGACTGCTGGTGAGACAGTCAGGAGTCTGTGCGCATGCTCCGGACTGGTTCACCAGCAGTCTGGCTATTGGAAACGTGTATGTGTGCATGCGTGATGCTTTGGGAGTTCGCAGTTTTATTTTTATTTTTTAGTTAGTTTAATTTATTGTTTAGTTATTTTTTGTTTTTACAGCTGGGAGGGCTGCAGTCCCGCAGTCCAATAGCACGAGCTGCCCCTGTATATATATATATATATATATATATATATATATATATATATATATATATATATATATATATATGCATATATACATATACACACACACACACTCACATTTATGGCATAATGCATTTTAGATAAGAAGGTGACTCTTCATGAGCAAGATAATTTCTCGTAAGATGTTATTTGGTTAGAATTCCAGTGTTTGCACTAGTGCATTTGTAGGATGTTGAACTCTCACATTTTGATAGATGTGGTATTTGGAATAAAGAACCACAACAGTGCATAAGTTGCATGTAGCCTTTATTAGTATTTTATATGATTTTTATGGTCTAAATGCCTATTGATGATATAGTCGCCACCAGTCATCAAGTTATCGACTGTTACTAAGGTAGGAGCTGTGTTGAAGCGATTTCCTATATTTGGGACCTCTCCCCACTCCAAGACAGCTGACATGAATGTTTGCTGTATAATCTTGGGTGTTCCTGCCCATGTCCAATGATAGCTTCTGTGCAAACAGAGCTTAGCAAAGTCAAATATATGTCCTCGGCCTTGATGCTACATCCTGTATATCTTATTTTTCATTGGATGCCACCATTGCAGTAGACTGAACTGACTTCTCCCTGGATGCGTGAGCCAGCACTGGCATCTCATTCCTATTTTTCCCCTCCTGGGTCCTCCAGCACCAAAGCTGCTAATCAATATCTGGTCTTCTTGGTTGTAGCCAGGGCTTCGTCTCTCTATACCAGGTGTCTCAACTCAAATAACAATGGTTACTGAATGAGGATGAACACACTCATCTGACAGGCGTAGTCTCAAAATGAAAAAAAGAAGGTTGGTCAGTGCAGCTAGGATTATAGCAAAATAGCTTCGTTCACCCAAAATTATGCTTGATTGAGGGCTGCTATGAGGTCTGAGAGCCACTAGCATAAGATACCTGCTCTGATTTGGACTAGGCTCATTAATGGTCTCCTCAGTTACATGCCTAGTAACTACCAATGAACCTACTGAGTATTGTGGGAGAGTTGCCTCAGGAATAGCTTGTCAGATTTCTTAAGATATCTAGTTTGCGTGAACCTGTGTGAGTATGGCTTCATGAAAGGAAGGTTACTGTGAATGAGAAGATTTGTTGTGTAAATACCTACATGGAAAAAAATGTCCTGTTTTATGGAAATGTGTAGAGCACTCAAGCCTAGTTTTTGCACACGTGTTCAGACAAGATGGTATGCATTTGTCAGTTCAGGGAAGGGAATTTTTGTAGCAGATATTTTGCAATATTTGACAAACACTAGCTAGGTCTTTTTGGCAAGTCGAAAATTTAACAGTTCACAGATAGCAACATTATATGTATCTCTAATGGTTAAATCCACACTTCGCTTCTCTAAATGAAATAATTCACTTGCTCTCCTCAATTACTTTGCAAAATACTTCTTTTATTAGATAAAACAAATGATTAAATGTAAGGTTAAGCGCTTTCATCTACATCTAAGTAGACTTCTTCAGAACACTTCCATTTAATAAATGCTGGATTTTATAAATACTCCTAACCAATCCAAACCTTCAACCCTTAAGCATCAATAAAACAGTTACATATTTAAAGTGATCAGTGCCCAAATAATTTCATTCCTATTATTACACATTGCATCTAATAAACCCTATCATTATAGTGTGCCATAAAACAATACTGCACTATTACAACATAATTTAACCATTAACTACATAAATCTGCATATAAGTACAAGTGCATGTTCATCTTAATTAATACCTAATAAACCTGATTTTAAATACTATTAAAAAACATTTAAAAATAAACATATTTAAAATAGAACCAATATTAGAAAGTATTAAAATCAACCCTAGGGGAGGCAACATTCAAAAGAAACTGGGCGAAAGGGAAACTAGATGGCAGATTTTGTTAGATGCATCTGTTTACCCTGGGATTAATGAGAGTATTTCTATCATGCCTATCTTAGAGAATACATATTAAACTATTACATGGTCTAAAATGAAACCCAACTTATTGTAGGAATATGGTGTTATCAGATGTACATGGACACCCCTAGTTTGACTTGATTCAACACATTACCAATTGGTTCTATTTTAAATGTGTTTATTTTTAAATGTTTTTTAATAGTATTTAAATTTAGGTTTTATTATGTATTAATTAAGATGAACATGCACTTGTACTTATATGAAGATTTATGTAATTAATGGTTAAATTATGTTGTAATAGCGCAGTATTGTTTTATGGCACACTATAATGATAGGGTTTATTAGATGCAATGTGTAATAATAGGAATGAAATTATTTGGGCACTCAGCACTTTAAATATTTGTTTTATTGATCCTTAAGGGCTGAAGGTTTGGATTGGTTAGTAGTATTTATAAAATCCAGCATTTATTAAATGGAAGTGTTCTGAAGATGTCTACTTAGATGTAGATGAAAGCGCTTAACCTTACATTTATTCATTTGTTTTATCTAATAAAAGAAGTATTTTGTAAAGTAATTGAGGAGAGCAAGTGAATTCTTTCACTTAGAGCAGCGAACGAAGTGTGGATTTAATTGTTTTTCTGTGTGGATTTTTGCTGACAGAGGTATACTGTTATCTCTAATGGTTGTTAATGCTAGGAGCATTAATAATAAAGTTTTTTTTTATTAGAAAATTTGCTGCGTTCTCACAAGATTGATGATGTTATTATTTGTGAAACTTGGTTAAAGAACAATGACTGGAAACCAGTCCTGTCAGGGTATAAATGTTTTTACTGTAACAGACTTTCTAACAAAAAATCAGGTGGATGTGTTATGATAGGGATTAAAGATAGTTATGAGACCTGTGATTATTACATGTTCAGTGATAACACCAAAACTATAGACTGTGTAACTGTGTCAGTAAAGACAACCTCGGAAAGTATAACAGTTGTTGGAGTGTATAGACCACCAAAGTCAAGTGCAGATGACGTAGAGGAATTCATACATTTCTTCCATGAAACACAGGAGAAAAGAATAATATTAGCTGGGGACTTAAATTTACCAGAAACAGACTGGAATAATATTGATTCAACAGTGTTAGTAAGGAAATTATTCACAGAGTATATTCAGGGGCAACAGTTGCTTCAGATTGTAAAAAAAAACTACCAGGGGACAGAACATACTAGACATTGTTTGTGTTCCTAAAGAATTTACTGTTACTTCAAGTTTTACCACCACTGATGTGTTGTGATCATGGGGGTTATAAAGGTTAATTTGTTGCTAGATAATTCTGCCAAACTGAAGTCTAAACCAATGTACATAAGGTTAACTACAGATTATATGGAAGCAAAAAGTACAGTTGTGTACACTTACCATAAATGTAGACGTGCGAGTGTATTCACTGTTGCAGTCATCACATTTGGGTAATCTGCTGGCAGGTTGCCCTCAGTCGGCCTGAATTCCAAAGTCTCGGGTTCTGCGTTGGTTGCTGTCTTCTCTTCCATGACGTCAGGTCATCAGGGGTATAAAACATGCAGCCGATGCCATTTTCTTTAGTTTTTTCATGCCCCCGATGTCAGGTGCCCCCAAAAAGGTAGCAACATTATATATATATATATATATATATATATATATATATATATATATATATATATATATACATATATATACACACATATATATATACATATATATATACATATATATATATATATATACACATATGCATCAATATAAACTTTACCTTCATCTACTAGCAAATATACCACATAGGTTGTAGAAGATAGAGAAGGAAAGATAAACTTCAGAATGACAGGGGATGGTGGGAGGGTAACCTGGATTGCAACAGTGAATAGACTCGAACATCTACATTTATGGTAAGTGTACACAACTGTACTATGTTCTTCGTGTTTCACTGTTGCAGTCAGTACATTTGGGTAGAATCCCAAAGCTATGGTTGGGAGGCCGGGGCTAAACAGCATTCGGTGCGGCTATAATGCCCTGCAGCACTGCAGTGGCAAAGCCTGCCCTGGACTTAGAGTAGAGAGGCAAATGGTAATGCTTTGTAAAGGTGTGAACAGAACTCCAAGTAGCAGCCTCTAGAATGTCTTTGGTTGGTACTCCTCTGGGAAAGGCTGCTGAAGTAGCTGCAGCTCTGGTGGAATGAGACCTAATGCCCTTGGGCACAGGTTTACCATGGTGTAAGTAGCAGAAACGGATGCAGTGGCTTATCCACTTTGAAATTGTCTGCTTTGAAATAGCCTTTCCTTCTGATCCTGCAGCCTATGACACTAGTAATTGCTCAGTTTTTCTTAGATCTTTTGTCTTGCTCAAGTAGAATCTTAGCTGTCTGTGTACGTCCAAGGAATGCAGAATTCTCTCCCCCCCCCTTGTTCTGTGGATTTGGATAAAAAGTTGTCAGATGAATTGTTTGGTTAAGAGCCACACTGGAAACCACCTTAGGCATAAAAGTAGGATTTGTCCTCAGAGACACCCTGTCTGGGTGAAATTTGATAAAAGGCTCTACAGGGGCCTCTAGCTCTGACACTCTTCTTGCTGAAGTAATTGCTAGTAGAGGAGCTGTTTTCCATGATAAGAACTTTAGATCATCGGCAGCAGCTGATTCAAATGGAGGCAGGGTGAGCTTTTCCAACACATAATTGAGGTCCCATGCAGGTAATGGTGATCTTCTAGGAGGCCTTAAATTTTTGGCTTCTCTAAGATACTGCTTTAGAAAAGGATGAGAAAAGATTGGTGGCTCTGTATTGTAATGAGCCGAAATGGCATTGGCATGGATTTTGATTGATGAGAAAGATAGGCCTTTGTCAAGCATCTCAGTTAGGTATTGTAATATCTGAGGAATATTTGGTTCTGCTGCATCATTTCCTTGTGCTTGATTCCAAGCACAGAATCGCTTCCATTTATCAGCATAAGATTTTCTAGTACTAGGCCTTCTGGCTTCAAAAATGACATCCATCACAGCTTTACTGAGATGTGTTGTTTGTATGACTTCATGATTAGCCATGCTGCCAGGTTCAGAGTCTGTAGTTAATTGTGCAGGATCTGATTGTTTTGTTGGGACAGTAGTTGTGGTCTTTGAGGCAAGGTCCAAGCTGGGTATTGAGTCAAATTCCTTAGGATTGGGTACCAGTATTGGCAGGGCCAGTCTGGGGCAATTAATATCATCCTTGGCTTCTCTTGTCTGATTTTTAAGAGGACATTGGGTAGAAGAGGCAGAGGAGGAAAGGCATAAACTGATAGGTTTTTCCAACTGAAGGATAGGGCATCCACTTTCCATGCTTGTCTGTGGTAAGTCCTTGTGCAGAATTTTTTTAATTGATAATTTTGAGGAGAGGCAAATAGATCTATGTCTGGGCTCCCCCATTTCTCTGTTATCATGCTGAAGACTTGTGGATTTAGTTTCCACTCGTGAGGATCTATAAGGTTTCTGCTTAAATTGTTTGCCAGAGTGTTTTGTTTTCCTGGCAGGAATTGAGCTTGAAGATGTAATTGGTAGGTCAACGCTGTGTCCCACAGTGCCATGGCTAATCTGCAAAGGGGGTATATCAGTGTCTTGCCTAGGCCTCTTATCTTGAGGGGGATGGGTACCCCTGATCAAGGTAATAAGGTCTTCACCCATTTTGATCATCTGTTTTTTAGGCATAGAGACCTGTGCACGTGGCTCATGCATTGTTTTTAATTTTAGAAGTTGCTTTTGTCTTTGGTTTTGCAGCTGTCGTCGGTTTGATATACAGATGTTGAAGTCTGAATACACCCTCAGAAGCCAGTGCCTGCTCAGCAGCTCCGGACCCATCTGAGGGAGATACATCCTTCGGTCCAGTACCTTGAGCATCTTGCGGCATGCCGGGCTCCACATGGGTGTCGGTAGAGGCCTGCAACTCGAAGGTAGCGGGTATCAGGGGCTGTGAACCGGCTACTGGCTTAGGAGAAGCTTTGTCATCGGTTTTGGATCTCGACTGCCTTTCTCTGTCCTTTTCTTTGCGTTTTTTATGTACTCCGGTAGTCGGATTGCTATCCGACGACATTTCTGGGTAGTTAAATCTGTTTCCAAAATACTTTGATGCAAAAATATACCGACGCTTAATAGTGCGTTGGTTAAATCTGGCACAAAACCGACAGCCAGACACGTTGTGATCAGGGCTTAGGCAAGGAATACAGTGTAAATGGAAATCCTTATGAGGTATTTGCTTCTCACAAGTAATACAATTATTAACTTTTTCTGACATCGGTAAAAAGCAAGAAAAAAGTTTCCCCAATGGCGTACTTAGCTTTAGTGAAGACTTCGGTTCTGAAACTCGAATATTTCAGTAGTAGGCCGACCGGCACTTGTGAAATGCTTCTGCTTCGGGCACCGCGCGGCAAGAAAGACTAAAGAAAATGGTGTCGGTTGCATGTTTTATACCCCTGACGACCTGACGTCATGGAAGAGAAGACAGCAACCGACGCAGGACCCGAGACTTTGGAATTCAGGCCAACTGAGGGAAACCTGCCAGCAGATTACCCAAATGTAATGACTGCAACAGTGAAACATGAAGTACATCAGTCGCTATGTAAAACTAACTGGAGTGAGGTGTTCAGCAGAAAAACTGCAGATAGAATGTGAAAAGTTTTGAAAGAGAAATTGTTTGAATTCAAAAATCAAAAAAATGTTTAACATCAGGATCTAGGCATGCAAAATCAGGGGGCTATAGTTCCATAAGAACAAGGTATCTGATTAAGGTGAGAGACAAAAAATATAAGAAATGGAAGAGAGGTTGAAGTACAACTTTGAAACCTGAAATTAACAAGCTGGGCAAACAGGTTAAGCATAGTGTGAGACAAGATCAAGAAAAAAATGAAAATTTATATAAAGATATTGAGCATAATAGGAAACCTTTTTATAGATGCATAATGTGGAAGGAGTAAAGAGACACAAATTGATAAACTGTTTGCAGATTCTAAAATTTGTTCTCAGACAACAGATTATAGCTATATTTACAAAATCTTGTGCAAAACAGTTTGGCTCCACAAAAGGGATGCAAAGTTGTCTTAGTGACATCCAGTTAACCCCAGATACTGGAATCAAATTAGATTATATTTGAAAAAGAACTGTGCAGACTGGATCCAAACAAAGCGCTGGGAGGAGACAGAATAAGTAACAATGACCTGAGAACACTTCAGCAAGAATGTACTGTACCATTATATCTGTTATTCAGTAGGTCATATAAATATGGGGAGATTCCAAAAGACTGCAGACATGCATGCAGGTAATGAAGTGGTATTAAATTCTGTAGCTATTGGGTCTGAAACTTTGGAGTTGGTGGGTGAGGTGGTAGGGGTATAGCTTGGGTTGAGAAGATTGTTAATGTTTTGCCAAAATTTTCTGGGGTTAAATTGGTGGGTTTGCTGATCTGAAAGAAAATAGTTTTGCTTGTCTATTTTTATCTGTGTCTCAGTCTGGTTACATAGCTGCTGATATGTTGTGTGGTCTATGTTATTTTTGGTAGTGTGGTAAGTGGACCATGCCCTGTCTCTTTGCTTCAGCAGTGCTAGGGTATCTTTAGATAGCCAAGGTATTGCCTAGTTGTTGCTCTTATTTTTCTTCTGGGTGCTAGATTGAGTATTTTAGGAATGGTATTGTTGAAGTAAAGGACTGCCTGATCAAGTGGGAAGTTTCTAAGAGGTGTCCAGTTACTTTGCTGAGGAATATGGTTGAAAGTGGAGTGGGAAAACATTTTTTTGTTCCTGATAAATTTATATATTGTGTTAGTTTGTGTCTGAGCTCATTTTCTGTACAGGAAGGTAGTTGAGTGGTCAGTGAGGGAGTCTGGAAGGCAACCTGCTAAATAACCTAGATTGGGCTTGTTAGTTAGTATCCAATCTAGTGTGGACTGCTTTTTAGAGTGTTTATCTAGCTGAGACGAAAGGATATGGTTGGGTGAAATTGAAGAGATTTAGGAAATTGGAGGGGCTGTCAGTTTTGAAGGAATGCCAATCCAGGTTAAAATCACCCCGGATAAGTGTTTCCTGGTTGAAATTAGTTGATGCCCAGGCGAGAAGATTCTCAATTATGGGTAGGTTGTTGCTGTGGTGGGCAGATTGTTATGATAATAATAGATTTGTTAGGGTTTATTACTAGGCATGTTGTTAGGATTTCCGAGTTAGGTAGGTCAGGAAGGGCACAGTTTAATAGTTCCAGTTTGAGTGTGTCTTTATACATAATAGCAACACCACTGCCCCTTTTGTTTGGTCTGTCTAATCTAATTATATCTGTTTGTAATAATTTCCGTGTCTTTGATGTGGGGCTTTAGCCAGGTTTCGGTTATTGCTGCACTGTCAGGTAAGTAGGAGTTAAGGGTTGCATGGAATTCAGTAATTTTATTTACTATACTGCGGAGGTTAAAGTTTATAAAGACTAGGTCTGTGTTGTTCGTCTTTGGAAGTAGGGGAAGGGGGTAGTGGTTAGTAGTATGTTGGTGAGATATTGGTGGAGGGCTGGCAGGGGAAAATGGTTGGTTATTGAGGGGTGTGGGTGAGAGGGCCTGGGTTGGCGTGGATGTCAGCCTGGAGTTTAATTTGTGTTATATTGTATAGAGTGAGTTGTCTGAATTTATTGGCAAGTTTTACATGTCTTTGAGTTGAAGGGGTAAGGCCTATGTGTGGATAAATGTTTGAATGGTAGGAGGAGAAAGGTAGAGAAAGGTTAAAAAAAAAAAAAAAAAAGGTAGGAGGAGAAAAATAACAGCGAAGGTTATTGTGTCTTTCGGCTTTTCCCGGTTAGGGGTCGCCACAGCCGAACTCCGGTCCGCAAATGATTGGTAGTTGATTTTTACATGCCGAGTTACCAGCCCTGACGCACAACCTTCAACGAAGGTACGTCCATTCACGCATGTCTCCACGCAGAAGACGCAATAGCTGAGAATCGAACCGGACAGAGTCTTACTGTGAGGCGACAACGCTACCGCAGCACCACCACCAAAATAACAGAGAGGGTAATATTGGATAAGTTAATGTCAGAAATGTATAGGTTAGGACTTGAAACCATATATTAGCATGCACATGTTGAAAACAGATCTATTATCACCTGTAATATGATATTCTATAACAATATAACAACAGCTATGAATGAAAAATTATGCTGTAATGTAATTTATATAGATTTAACTTCAGCATTTGACAGGGTCATACACAAAACACTGATCAATAAATAGTGCAACTAGGTATTGATGTACTCTTGATAATATGGATAGCTGCATGGCTTACAAATAGGACAAGGCAAGTATACAACTGGACAAGTGAAATCCTTGGTTACAGTCAGGGTGTCCCACAGGGCTCTCTCCTAGGGCCTTACTTGTTTAGATTGTATCTTTCAAACCTACCTTTTTCATCTGAAGTGTTCTACAGTCTATGTGCAAATGATCTGAAATTGGGTAAACTGATTATGTGTGTTACAGATAAGGCATGTTTGCAAAATAAATTGATCATATGGGCACAGGAGAATAATATGCTGATAAATACATTAAAAATTAAGCATATGACATTTGGGAGATATAAATTGAAAAGTGAATATTTAGTACAGCACACAGTGATTGAAACTGTAGACCCATTTAAGGGCCTGGTTATATGGGTAAATTCAGCTATGAGTTTTTCTAATCATATCACTCAATTAATTAATGATAGTTATCGAACTATCGGTTGTATAAAAAGATTTTTAAAGTCTAAGAAATCAAAAATGATGAAATCATTATTTGCTAGTTACATTAGACCAAACTTGAGTATGGAATAACAATATGGAAACCTGGTTTCACTTTATAATCTCGAAATACTAAAATATTGAATTTTAGTATTTCGAGACTATAAAGTTGAAAGTGCAGTTACGTGAAACTGCATAATATCGAATGTGGAAATCTCGAATCCGCTGTTGTGTTGTCACGTTCGTGACGTGCGGTGCGGATTATGGCTTTAGCTGGGGATTCAGGTAAGTGGTGTTCTTGTAAAGTTAGTGGATAGGGATTTTAGTGTGTGTGTGTGTGTGTGTGTGTGTGTAGTGGTGAGTTTTATGTGCTTGTGTGTTTAGTGTGACCTCTGAGTTAGTATGTATAAGTAGCGGGGGTGCAGGGGGGGCTTGCCCCCCTGCTTATGGGTAGGGTAGGTGAGCTTGTTCGTTGTGTTGTTTTGTTTGTTGTAGTGTCATTAGGTAGGTGTATGTGTGCTTGTTTGTGTGGTGATGTGTGTATGTTAATGATCGCGATTTTGAATTTCACGGTTGTGGGTGTCTGTTTTTTGGGCTTTCAGCTTTATAGTCTCGAAATACTTAAATTCGGTATTTTAGTATTTCGAGCTTATAAAGTGAATCTAGAAACCCTGTAAAAAAACAAGCATGAGTAAACTGGAAAGAGTACAACGGAAATATATCAAGGGTTATACCTCTCAACCTCTTAGAGCAAAAAATCTGGGCAAACCCTAAAATGATGGGGGGACAAAGGGACAGATTTTAAATATTGCTTTTACAAACTTAGAAAGTTCATAGAATAATAGATTTTGCATTAGTATGGATTTTCTGAAGGATGTGGAGTCTTAAACTCAAATGTTTGTCAATATTTAATGACTTCAATCCTCAACTATTTGCCAGGAAAGTACAGATTTTAGGAGGAACACACCAAAAATATGAGGCAAATATCTGGACATTCTTTGAGAATCTGTACAGTTGAAAAGTATGCAAGGGTATCCATGGATGTGAAAATTAAAATTATTATGAAAGACTAAAATATCTGAACTTTGTACAGTGTCTTTTATGGATACCTAAGAGGAAATCTTATTCAGGTATATAGGGCATTTAGAGACAACTACCTCTGGGAATGATTGGGGATATCAAAAAGTACTAGAGAATCATCAGTCAACCTATGTAGAATATTCTGTAGGAATGAGAAGTGTACTAACCGGTTCTCTGACAGAGTAGCTGATGCATGGAGCAGACTACCAAATTACATTAAAGCAAGTACCAGTTTAGATTTGTTTTGAAGAACAGCCTGGACACTTATTATGGGAACAAGTGTTTTGGTATATTGGCAAGCTAGAAGGGCATTAATGCCCATGCTTGAAATATTTGTATGCATTGACTAACTGTTTTAATGCAGTAATATAAATGGTTCTTATTTGAGGAGGGCATGTGCCATTTGGTGAGCATAGTGTACCTTAATTTAAGCAAGGCTCTTGATTTTGTCTCATAGGACACTGATGGGAAAGTAAAGTGGGGTAATTGGGACCTAGGGTTACAGGAAGGGTGAAGGTGTATCAGGAACAGGATGTTGTCATCTAAAAAGGCTCTGACCAATGAATTATAAGGAGGGTTTCTTGTACAAGTATGCCATCCAATAGAACCTGTGATTTCATCAGTAAAGATTTCATTGCGATATAAATTGCTGATGAGAACTCTTCAAACTGTCAGATTGTTCTCAAAGTGCTTACCAGAGTTTTCAGTGTTTAAGTATGCTAAGTTCAAAACTAGGCAACTTGGGCATAGGGGAATGCTTGGTTTTGTTTTAAAATTAGTATTCCCTTACCCACTAAAGTAGCACAACCTTGAAGTTTGTATATTTAAGTTGCAGAAATCTGGTGGAGGGCTTGCCATCCTGAAAAAATATTCCTTTAGACTGGTTGTGAGATGTAGGGATGAATCCCTGACTGAGATTCAGATTGCATTGATGAAACCCATGTAGACACTGGAGGGGTTGCTGGGATGGGACTAAGGTGTAGCCTGCTCACCTTTTGTGGGGTAGTGAACACTACGCCAGTTATCCCTTATGGAGACTGGAGATGGAAGGAGGCATCTGCTTTTGTGGGTGGGGGGAGGGGGCTGTGGGGGAAGATGCCTTTTGCTGAAGGAGGTAACAAGCTACCACACTGCCCCACTGCATTTCAGCCCTTGGGACTTCTTGTCTTCTGTAGGGGAATAATAGTCCATAAGGAAAACACCTCTCTTATGGTTTCTAATGTGGCAGCTATGCTCTTGTCTCATAAAAGAAAAAAAAAAAACATTGGTGATAGTGGTGCTTGGTGTGGATGAGATGAATTGCCCTGCCACCTGTGGGCTTAAACTTATAAAATGACAGATTGGGGTTTAACACCAAATGAGTTAAGTCAATTACTTGGTAAGAAGTATGTGTATTTTTGGCAGCAGGAGGTTATGTTTATGTGGAAAAGGAGAAAGGCATGGGAGTAAAAAATCTCCTGATTGTCTGTAGATGAAGTTTTGCACTAAAGCTGGAAAAATAGTGAATATCCTGACTTGGAGGGACCTGAGAGTGTTCTGCTGTACAAAGCATTATTTATCCTTCACTTGTAAAAATGCTTGCTGTTCTGGACCCTTAATCTTAGATGCATGTCTGGTAGTAGAAGACCTGTATAGTTAGTTATTAGTTTAACCGGATCTGTGCACCGGTCCATTTCATTCATTATGTCCTTGGCCAAAGGAATAAGCAGTCATAATGTGTAAAAATGTATTACTAAATATTGTTAAACAAGGAAAACTTCAGAGGAAATATTTTACATTTTCCGGAAAATTAGTTATATGTAGTGTGCAAAATTTCAAAATGGTTGTGTAAAATAGTTAATACTAACTAGTAACATAGTATAAGCTGCACAGCATTTAAATTAATCATGGCAGTTAAATACAAATAAAGCCAAAACTGTTTCTCATTTTAATCTGACATAACTTAGTAAAGTAAAAACAGAAACTTAATGAACACACAACATGGTTTTAGCCATTCCCACAGCACCACTTCTGCCCTACTGTCTTTCTTTGACACTGCTAGCTACCATAGAAACCAAAACAAATTAGTATCCTCTATTTTTCTGGAGCTATCAAAAGCTTTTAACACTGTCCCAACCATAACTCCTTTTATACACTAGCCTCCTTTGGTCTCTCACAATCCACTATCTCTTGTTTTAACAGCTGTCTCAGCAACAGACACCATTGTGTCAAATAGCAAACTGCACACTCTTCCTTCCATCCACTGGAGTCCATCAAGGAACAATGCATTGCCCCTTTTTCTTTAACATATTCATCAGCCACATGAACTCAACATTCCACCCTCTACATTTGTCCAGTTTGCAGATGACTCGACACTCATCTGCTCAGCCACAACCTTAACTGAATTACAGTCCTTTACTCAACAATCCTTCACTGCAGTAGAAGGCTGACTCAGCAAGTCTCAGCTAATACTGAACATCAAAAAAAGCTAATGCTGCTTTTTCAAAAACTTAACCAAATTAAATTAACCCTTCAAAATCACCACCATCCAAGACACACCTTTATTTATTTTATTTATTTATTTTATATTTGTTTATTTTACATTTGTTTACCGGGAAAGTCCGACTGGAATGAGGTCCATTTACAGCGGAGGCCTGGGGAGAAAAGCTCCACATCAAACAATATGTACAGTGGTAAATATCCAATAAGAAAGATATATCATACAATAGTTTGTTCCAAGCAAGCTTAATTTGCACATAGTAGACCCTGGATGTCAGTATTTGGGCGAAAAAAAACTCACATTGACTGATGCAATCAAAAGAGACATCTCACAAGACATAATAATTAGCACATAGAAGGCCCTGTATGGGAGTATTTGAGTACTTTATAATAGAGATAGTAAGCAGTGAAGAGAGGAGGGTAGCAAGAATTGGAGGAGAGCAGGAAAGCATTTATGTGATGCAAGGACAGAGCCAGGACTGCAAGAGGTGTGACTTGAATGACTTTTTGAGCAGTGAGATAGATGGTGGTGGTTGTTGTCTTTTGGCTTTTCCCGGTTAGGGGTCGCCACAACAGAATTCCGGTCCGCTAATGATTGGCAGTAGATTTTCATGAACACCGAGGTGCCAGCTCGATGTTCAACCAATGAAGGCACGCCCATTTACGCATGTCTTTCGAACGCCCACCCAACCGTGGGGAGTTCATGCAGACTCCACACAGAAGGCACTCCCCGCACTCCAGCCGAGAATCAAACGGGAGAACCTCTTGCTGTGAGGCAACAACACTAACGCTGCACCACCGCGGAAGTCCAGCATTGAGGAAGATGGTGCTAAAGAGATATTTTGGTAGATATCTTCTCCTTCACTAAATTATTGGAAGTCCCAATCAATGATAAGTTAATATTTGGCAATCACATTAAACTCTCATTAAACAAAGCACCAAAGCTAATCCCTACATCTCTGACCAAGCTCGCAAATCATCAACAGCCATTACATATCTCCTGACTAGTCTTCTTATAACAGCTCCTATATTCACTCACCTTCAATCTACACAGCTAGTAAAGCTGCAGCAGTGTTAAAACAAAATAGCAAAGTCTGCAGCTCATCTCCTTAGCCAAAAACATTGTTGTGTTACCATACAAAAGCTATCATGGCTGGATCTTCAAAGCCATCTCAAACATTCCTAGCTAAAAATCACTCACAACTTTCTCTACCACCCCCTCAAATGTCCTGCAACCAAATCATTGTTACAATGATACATATGTGTAAATTCTCTATTTAAGATCAGAGGCCATAAATAAGGTCTCTGTTACCAGAGCCATAAACTCACATGGGAGTGCACTCTTCTCCTGCTCATAGGTAGGTACTGAGCTATCTGCCCGAAGGCATGTATTAGCCCAGCCACGTTGTGCGGTATTCACCACCCCTTTGGTTAGTTCCCTAGGCCCTTGATCTAGCAACTAGTACCCTTGGCCCCTATCTAGTAGAGCTGTTGGTATGATCCCTGGTGTGAACTTTCTGTTACCCATCCACTCGTCAAGGTTCCTCTTGAAGAGTGATAGTGAGGGGCTCTGTCTTATGTAGATCGGGACCTTGTTCCATAACAAGGGAAGTCTTAGGTTAATAGATTAGTACTAAGCGAACTGCCCTTGCGAGCCATTTTAAGCTTAGCCAATTATCCCTTGTGAGACTCAAACCCTGCACCTTGTGTTTGTAAGGCAAATACCTTAACCATTAGGCCACCCTCCCAACCCTTTGTGAAGGGAATCTGTCCCTCCAGCATGTTCTATTCATTGCTCAGTAGTCAGACTCTGGAACTCACTACACAAAACATTGGACAAAATACCTTGCAAATTTCAAAAATAAAGTAAAAAAAAAAAAACTTCTCAGTATGTCATAGTGTAACTGCAACACCACCCCAGTAAATCAACCCACTCTACCAAACCAACATAAATCCATGACATTTTCACCACCTTTACCATATTGTGCCCCCCCCAACCTTAACCACTTGTCTTCCTTCTCCCTCTCTCATTCATAGCTTCCATATCGTCCCTTTTCCCCTATCTTCCAACCCACACGATAACACAACAACTCTCCTACTTTGTCACAAACCATTCTCTTTATTCCTGTGTGCTCTATCAAACCATTAATTCTATACATTCTGTTCACTCATCTCTCCAGTATACTGTAACTGTTGACTTTTACTATCAAAAGGTATGAACTAATGTAAAAAAAAGAGGAACTTGACGTTTGAGTCATTGCCTGGCTCTGTGGCACAAATGGTTGGAGCCCTGACTGCAACCCAGGTAACTGAGGTTTGATCAGTGGCCTGGCACTGAAGAAGCCAGACAGAAAGGGGAAGGAATAAAGGGACATGACCCACTCACCTCTCCCTGGGAGATGGGAAGTGGGGTTACATGCACACAGAGGCACACCATGCAATACAGTCTACCTGGTGGAGACCAAAGAGACCACCGCTTGGGCCGAGAGAGGAGGGGAGGAGCAGGGTAACTTGGTGGGAACTCCCTTTGTAGGAGTGAGGGGACATCCTCTGCAGACAGCCCAATTTACACTTCTTCTTAGTGCCTGCCAGTCAGGTCTGGAGAGAAAAACAGAAAAAATGTGTACCTCCCCTAATAACTGTATAAGTGATGACCCTGTCTTGGTTGATTGTCACCCCAGTGTTGAGGAATGAATGAGTCAGTTGGCCAGGAGGGGGTGGATGAGTTACAAACAGTGGGAAGCAAAGAATGCAAAAACAAAAGGCTTTGTGTCATTAACAGGCCAGTGGAATATAACTGATGAGTGGTCACTAATGACTAGTGGCATGATCTTTTGTTGGGCTTGTTAGAAGAAAAAATAACTAGCAGGATATGGTTGCCAGCGTGAGTACTGGATCTTGTAGTTCTTTGGTCAGCTGAGTATGATGTAGTACAATGACAGGTTAAAAGGGCCAAAAATATTGACATTGAATTAGCTATTAAGGTAATGTTAGCCTTCTTGCACACGTGTTTCATATCATAAATTAGTTTGGTAAGAATACCAGAAGTAGTGGGAGGAAGAAGGTGGCACTAGGTTATTTGAATGTATAGGCACCTCCCCATGTTTTTTTTTCCTTATAGGAACCAGTCTAGGAACCTAAGTGGTTTGGGGGTTGGTATTATGTAACCAGCGTGGAAGATAAGTCCCCATAGTGAGTTGGTCGAGAACCAGTAGTCTTCCTGTCTGAACAGAAACATGGAGTTCAAATAATATGTTCATAGGTTCTTAGGTGTTTACTAGGCTAACAACCACAAGGGCCTTTTTAAGCCTAGCCATACATCCCAAATCTCTGACAAGTTCTGATACCCTTGATAAGTGTAAACAGGTGTTTGAGAGATGAACCATTTACAGGTTATCCGTGTCCATTAGAGACATAGTGCCAAACCAGGGATGAATTTCTGGTTTCCCATCCAGTTGTCCAAGTTGCACTTGAATTGGGTTAGGGAGAAACTCTGTTTCACATGGATGGGGAGCCTGTTCCATAGATGCGGTAATCTCTGGGATACATACCTATCTCTCCAGCGGGACCTATTTATATCACAGGCAAGGTTTCAGTCGTTATTGTGGGTAATTCTGGTGCTGTTTGTTTTGTGGATATGCAGGAGGGCCATCGGAGTGGGGTCTGACAATGCCAGGCTTAGATCTCCCTTCAAAAGCCTGTAGGAGACAGAATACAGGGATAGGACCTTGAGGTGGTCTGCACAGGGCATTTTACTTGCACCCTGTGTTCTTTTAGTGAGGAACCTCTGTGGACGTTCCAACTGTTGGATGTGCCTGGTTAGGTAGATACCAAAGGGACATTGTACTCAATGATAGGTCTGCTGAATGCCGAATACAGTGGAACAATGACTTCCTTGGACTTAAATGCCATATCTTTGTTTATAAGTTGTGCGATATAGAATGATTTCCTCACCACTGTAGACACATGATGGTCAAAGGCCAGATTACTATCTATGTGTATCCCTAAGTCCCTGATTACTGGATCAACTCTAAGGGATATGTTGTCAGTATGATGGTTACCAGGAATAGATGACTTTCCAAAGGATACTGTTATGCATTCCTTGGCATTTAATTTTAGTCCATGGCTCTGACGCCAGTTGTTTGTCTGTGGCAGCCCCTCTTGGAGAACATTTGTTAGTATGAGATTCAGTGACAGCTCCTAATTTGCAATCATCTGCAAATTTAGGCAGTCAGAGACCACTGACAATGGCTTTGACTTCTGAGAAGTAAATGCCAAAAAAGATCAGTCCAAGGACTGATTCCTGAGGGACTCCACTTGTGACTGGCTTCTTTGTAGAGGTGGACTCCCCAATTCTAACTTCCTGGGTCCTGTCTATGAACCATTTGGCTATCCATCGGGTGATATATGGGTTTGTACCTAAAATCTTGAGTTTGTCAACAATGCCCGAGTGATGTATTGTGTCAAATGCCTTGGCCAGGTAAAGGTGGGCAGTGTGAACAATTTTGCCATCATCCATTGCTTTGGTGACCTTCTTAAAGAAGTCCACCAGGTTGAGTAGGCATGAGCTGGCCTTGCCAAAACCAAACTGGGTTGGGTCCAGTGTCTGGAGACTTACTATATTTCTGTTGATCATCTCCTGGTCTGCAAGGCCATGGAACGTATCATAATGGAACTCATAAACAAAGACATTGGTAATCTCCAAACTCTGGACCCTACCCAGTTCTGATTTATAAAAGGCAGATCATGTCTCCTAAACCTGATTTACTTCTTTGAAGCAGTCACCAAAGCCATAGATAAGGGTAAAGTGGTTCACACAGCTTATCTAGGTCTTGCCCAGGCTTTTGACACCATATCCCACTCTGGAATTATAGATAAGCTCACTAAACTAGGTATAAATCCCTATGTCACAAGATGGGTTGCCAACTGGCTCATGGACAGAACCCACACTGTGAAAGTAGCGGATTCCAAATCCGACTTCAGACCAGTGACAAATGGAGTACCACAGGGTTCAGTCCTGGGTCCTCTCCTGTTTGGTATCTACTTCTCTGAAGTACAGGCTAACACAGAAGGTCTTTGGCTAACAAAGTTTGCAGATCACTGCAAACTAGGGGCCATAATCGAAACTCCTAATGATGTGGACATACTACAAAAGGGCCTCACTGAGACAGATACCTGGTGTCAGAGCCATGGCCTGAAGCTTAATGCCAAAAAGTGTATTGTCATCCCCTTTGGTAAAAACTCTGTACCCATGAACTACCACATAGCTGGTAGTCTATTTAACGCCGAAAATGTGATGAGACCTTGGGACACAGGTGGACAGTAGTCTCTCCTTTGCTAATCACATTGCCACAGTGGTCAGGCAATCCTTCTAAGCGGCTCACCTCATCACAAAAGGTTTCTCATCCAGAAAAAAAGAGGTCATTGTTTCCCTCTACTTATCATTCATTAGACCCATTATAGAGTACAACACCCCTTTTGGTATGTACCTCACAAGACAACTGGAAAGGCCACAGAAATACCTCACAAAGAGGATTACTGGCCTCAAACAGATGCCCTACACAGACCATCTCAAAAAACTCCAACTTTACTCTGTCGCCTACTCAGAGGCGATTTCTGCCTAACATACAAAGCTATGTCAAACCCAGAGCTGTTGGACATGCTCCACTTAAAGAAATCCCAATCCCTCCGAGCTACACGCTCTAGGGCCCTAAACCTTGTCACCACAATAAACAGAACATGCTGGAGGGATACATTCCTGTCCCAGAGACTTCCCATACTCTGGAACAGACTACTTATCTATGTCAAACAGAGCTCCTCATTAGCACTCTTAAAGAAAAATCTTGATGATTGGATGGGAAATAGGAAATTCACCCCAGGGATCACTTCTGTGGCTCTGCTCAACGGGCACAGGAAAATAATTTTCTTGGGTGGCGAAAGCCAGGGTACATTTTTGGCTAAGCTTATATAGGCCCTAGGGCCACTAGCCTAGTACCTACCTATGAACCTATCAGGATAAAAGTGGCAGCTTACACAACACGCTAACTGCCTCCGCTCTCAGCAAAAAATCCAGCTTATACCAGGCAATAAGTAATAATGATTCAAACTGCAACGAAGATACAAACTTCTTTTAATAAAAAAGGTTTAGCGCTTTCACTTGCAAGAGGCAAGCTTCATCAGAACACATGATACGTTGAACCAACAGTTTATATATAGAAAAAGGCGCCAAAACAGGCTAATTACAATCAATTACTTAAAATCCAAGGAAATAACAATGAAATGCATATCCATTAAAAAAGAAAAGAAAAACCATGCTGATAAACAAATAAATAATAAGCATGGAAGTAAATCTAAATAAATCTAATGCATAACCATAAACATTAAAAAGTGACTATGCTAAAGTCAATCTATTAAAAGTAAAGGTTTGATTGAGAGATAGTCATTTATGCCAGGCAAAGTAGTGGCATCTGTGTATACTTGCCACCATAATTCTCGATATAGCAGATAATTTTTAATATTGCCACCTCTAGGATTATTCTTAACTGATTCCAAAATCCCAAACTTGAAATTATGTTCAGTACCGAAATTTAATATGTGTCTGAACAGGGCATTTTTGGTATCCTTCTTCCTTATAGAATACATGTGGGAATAAATTCTTTGTCTAAGCTGTCTCTCTGTTTTGCCATTATAGAAATACTGGCATGACATACATATTGCAATATACACCAACATGGTAGATCTACAATTGCCCTTAATTAAATGTAGCCTAGTATGACATATATTGTTGAGACAGATAGTATTGGGCTCGTAAATATAAGAGCACTGATGGCATGTCCCACATTTAGAAGTACTAATTCCTTGATAGGAAAAGGGCGAAAGCTCCCTTTCCATAATGTGTTTCAAATTTTTGCCCATTTTGAATACAAAGTGTGGTTGGGAACCAACCCTGTCAGATAAGTCCTGTACAGATGTCAAAATGTGCCAATTATTAATCACTATATTTTTAAGCATCTGACTATATGGACCATTTTCAATAATGAGAGCATTGAAAAATGGTTGAGTACGTTTCATAGAGGGAATATCAGATGCACCTATAATATTCGAAACAGTGCTAATCATGCCCTCATTTTCAAGGCCGTGTCCTACTACATTGTTCGCCACACCCAACAATGGGGAATATTTGTGCCCCCATTGTCCCATAACATATGTAGTAATGTCATTCAACATTACCTTGTCATAACCCCTCTCAATAAATAAACCAGTTATAAATTTCAGTTCTTTTACAATGTCAACAAATTTGGAAGTCATTCTAATGGCTCTAATGCATTGGCCTTTAAAGATGTTCCTTTTTAACTTATAGGGGTGACAACTGTTAAAATCTAAATAGGAATTCGAAAACGTCGCCTTCCTGTAAATAATAGACTTAAAGCCATTAGAATCCTTAGAAACCAAAGTGTCTAAGTATGGTACACCAGTGTTGTTATATGAGGAGGTGAAGTTAAGGAAATCACTACTAGAGTTCAAAAAATTAATGAAGCTATCAAATGTGTTGGTGTCACCCTTCCAAAGAATGTATATATCATCTAGAAACCGGGAATAATACACTACTTTGTCATAGTAGGGAGTCCCGATAAGTCCACCTTAAAATTTGTCTACAACAAATTCGGCAGCCTCCAGGAGTTAAGGGACGACGGGGCATCCCGTGGGGAGTGCGAGGCTGCCTCCATGGGAATTTTTACGTAATTTTCCTGTCCACATTGCTGTGGACAATTTAACATTTAGTTCAGTAGATGTTATTGACCTATTTAGTTGTATACCGATTGAGGAAGGTTTGGAGGCCTTCTCCAGAAGTTTAAGGAAACACACTAGTTTTAGCTGGGACAAAATTTCTCTACTGGTTGATTTAATGAGCATTGTGTTAGAATATAATTTTATATATTATGAAGGAGAAATATTCAGACAGACCAGTGGTGTAGCAATGGGCGCAGCATGCGCACCTATTTTTGCAAACTTGGTCATGTTGGACTGGGAAGAGAATCATATTTTTAACAGCCCCTACTATGACAAAGTAGTGTATTATTCCCGGTTTCTAGATGATGTATACATTCTTTGGAAGGGTGACACCAACACATTTGATAGCTTCATTAATTTTTTGAACTCTAGTAGTGATTTCCTTAACTTCACCTCCTCATATAACAACACTGGTGTACCATACTTAGACACTTTGGTTTCTAAGGATTCTAATGGCTTTAAGTCTATTATTTATAGGAAGGTGACGTTTTCAAATTCTTATTTAGATTTTAACAGTTGTCACCCCTATAAGTTAAAAAGGAACATCTTTAAAGGCCAATGCATTAGAGCCATTAGAATGACTTCCAAATTTGTTGACATTGTAAAAGAACTGAAATTTATAACTGGTTTATTTATTGAGAGGGGTTATGACAAGGTAATGTTGAATGACATTACTACATATGTTATGGGACAATGGGGGCACAAATATTCCCCATTGTTGGGTGTGGCGAACAATGTAGTAGGACACGGCCTTGAAAATGAGGGCATGATTAGCACTGTTTCGAATATTATAGGTGCATCTGATATTCCCTCTATGAAACGTACTCAACCATTTTTCAATGCTCTCATTATTGAAAATGGTCCATATAGTCGGATGCTTAAAAATATAGTGATTAATAATTGGCACATTTTGACATCTGTACAGGACTTATCTGACAGGGTTGGTTCCCAACCACACTTTGTATTCAAAATGGGCAAAAATTTGAAACACATTATGGAAAGGGAGCTTTCGCCCTTTTCCTATCAAGGAATTAGTACTTCTAAATGTGGGACATGCCATCAGTGCTCTTATATTTACGAGCCCAATACTATCTGTCTCAACAATATATGTCATACTAGGCTACATTTAATTAAGGGCAATTGTAGATCTACCATGTTGGTGTATATTGCAATATGTATGTCATGCCAGTATTTCTATATTGGCAAAACAGAGAGACAGCTTAGACAAAGAATTTATTCCCACATGTATTCTATAAGGAAGAAGGATACCAAAAATGCCCTGTTCAGACACATATTAAATTTCGGTACTGAACATAATTTCAAGTTTGGGATTTTGGAATCAGTTAAGAATAACCCTAGAGGTGGCAATATTAAAAATTATCTGCTATATTGAGAATTATGGTGGCAAGTATACACAGATGCCACTACTTTGCCTGGCATAAATGACTATCTCTCAATCAAACATTTACTTTTAATAGATTGACTTTAGCATAGTCACTTTTTAATGTTTATGGTTATGCATTAGATTTATTTAGGTTTACTTCCATGCTTATTATTTATTTGTTTATCAGCATGGTTTTTCTTTTCTTTTTTAATGGATATGCATTTCATTGTTATTTCCTTGGATTTTAAGTAATTGATTGTAATTAGCCTGTTTTGGCGCCTTTTTCTATATATAAACTGTTGGTTCAACGTATCATGTGTTCTGATGAAGCTTGCCTCTTGCAAGTGAAAGCGCTAAACCTTTTTTATTAAAAGAAGTTTGTATCTTCGTTGCAGTTTGAATCATTATTACTTATTGCCTGGTATAAGCTGGATTTTTTGCTGAGAGCGGAGGCAGTTAGCGTGTTGTGTAAGCTGCCACTTTTATCCTGATTTTGACATCCACAGCTCGCAGTTGTTCCGTTGTACCTATGAACCTATGATAATTATTTCCATGGCTTTACATATAAGACTAGTAAGACTTATGGGACTATAGTTTCCAAGGTTTGTAGATGACCCACCTTTGTGCAGAGGGATGACTGCTGCCTTTCTCCATTCATGAGGCACAAAACCTATTTGGAGGCTACACTTAAATAGTAATTCCAGAGGCCCTGATAGGTCTTGTTTCATGCTATTTAGAAGGCATTCTAGGATATTGTCTGGGCTCATTGATACAGTGCTCTTGGTCTTAGAGAGAACATTAAGGACCTGTTCCCTAGTGATAGTAGGGGGAGTTATATTTGATGATATTTCCTGAGGGAAGATTGGGGGGGGAGGGGTAAAGTTGGAGCTGAATTTATCAGCTTAGAGGTTTGCTATGTCTTCTGGGTCAGTATAGGTGGCTCCATTTACAATGAGCTCTGCACACAATTGTGTATTGCCTTTGATGTTGTGGACATAGTTAAAGAATGCTTTGTGGTTGTCCTTGGCCTGGGAGGCCAAACGTACCTCAAATTTGGCTTTGGTAGACTTTATTTGTCCTCTGAGTTGTTTAGTTTGATGAGAGAATTTTTTATCCTGCTGGGTGCTGCACCTCCTAATTTTTGCTATGATTTTCTTCCTCCTGTTATATAGCCTATTGATTTTGTGATTCCACCAGGGTGGCTTGTTTTTTGAGTTAGTCCTGTACTTCTTGGTGGTGGGTACAGCTACCTTTGTGCAGCTATTAACATGCTTGTACAGGGTTTCTGTGCATAGGCAGCAGTGTTCTCAAGGTTTATGTTGGCTTGAAATTTTGCCAGGTTCTCACTTAATAGCAGGAGGGGTAGCCTTAGAATAGTTCCTGATTATTCCAGGTTTAGCTGGGGGTCCACGTTTTATTTTTATTTCAAAGGAGACCATTTTGTGGTCTGACCTTACCAGGGAAGACATTACAGTAGGGGGTGTGCAACACTCTCCCACATTAGTGAGGATTAGATCCAGGATGGTTGCTCCCCTGGTTGGTGTATTGACCATCTGGTCCAGAGAGTTTGTGTTTACAAAATCCAGGAATCAATGTGCATGTACATTTGGTGTAGTATAGGATTCCCAATTAATAGTGAGGTAATTAAAGTCGCCTATGAATATGGTATTGGGATGGATGGTTAGTGTTTCTGTTAAGTTTAAATACATGGTATGGGTTTCCTGGGTCATAGAGGGAGAACTATAGCATGCAAGGAAGTGGTTTCGGATTTTGCCTATTGTGATTTGAACATGGAGCAGCTCAAGTGCATTGTCCTGTTTGACCAGTCTTGAAGTATATTTATCTTTGATGTAAACAGAGATACACCTCCACCTTTAGTTCCAGCTTGTAAAGTAGCTGGCCTAAATGTGTGGAAGGCATTTTAACCTAGCACTGTTGGTAAACTGTCCTGTGCTTTAAACCATGTCTCAGTGACCGCACAGATATCAGCATTCTCTAGGGCAAAGAGGGCTTCTAGGGAGTGGAGTTTTTTGTTTAGACTCCCAGCATTGAGCAGTAATACCCTTAGATTTGTTTGGTTGTGATTTGCTATGTCGGAAGTAGTTTCAGTTTGGCATTGCCTAAAAAAGGCACTTTGGAGAAGACAGTGTTTTAGCTAATATTCAAAAGCTTAGAGGGGAGAGGTGTATACCATCCCTGACAAAGCAGCATGGTCTGTTGACCATATCCTTCCATGCTGACCAGTATTGCACCCCCTTAGAATGACATCAGAAACTAAGTCAATTATTAAAGTCAATCATCTTTTGTTCATATTGTGGAATTATCCTTGGAGAAGGTAAAGTGCTGCTCATTGCTAGGCTCATACCAGCCTGAGACACATATTATGAGAGCTCCAGCTCTCTTCATATAGTCTAGGGAGGTACATCTCAGGTCATTACTCCCACATGGGCTATGACCGAGTCATATTGGTAATTGTGGTCCAGTGACCTGAGTGCCTGCTTAATGTGGCAGATCCTAGCCCCTGATAAGCAACAGACCGTGAATTTCACCTTACTCAGCCTGGTGAGAGAGACATCAGTGTGCCTCACAATGGAGTCTCCAATGACTAGAATGTTGGATTGTGTGGTGGCTTGCCTTATGGGCTTAGCAGTAGAGGCTTCATGAGCTGTAGCTCTGTGTGTTGATGTGGGTGTTGTTTTGAAAGAGTGCATTTGGGACTGTTGAGGGTATTTTTTTGTGTACTTCGTGTAGGAGGTCTTTGTGGTATAGGAAGGTTACAGTTAACTGCCTCAGTTTATATGGGTCAATATGTCTGCTTGGAATTGTGTGTGATGGGTGCAGTGTGTGTACTACTGACAACCTTACTGACATTAGTATTTTTATGTGAGAGCTTTGCCACCAGTAAGATTGTGTAAATACATCTCTCACATATACCATATCAGTTTGTTTGAGAATTAACTGGTTGTCAGTAAACATGAGGCAATTTCTCCATTGCCTCAGGATTCCCATATCCATCAGGCCAGTAACAGAGAGAGTAGGAAAGTTCATATCCATAGCAACAGACTCTTTTTTTATTAATTAGACAGTTGAAGTGAGAATATCAATTACTGTTAGGAGTATCTGGTTTTCAACTATGGGGACAGTGCAAAGTAGTTGTCCTGTGTGCAACTAGGTATTGGAGAAATTTCAGTTGTGCTTTTATAGGAAAAATGTCACTCAAGGTGCCTGAGTCTTTACAGAGCACTGCCAAACACTTGAGGGGAAGCTAATACATAAACACTGAATATTTAAGGATGAAGTATTTAGACGAATATTCTGAAGTTAGAAACAAATCAAGCAGTACTTACTGAAAACAAAGAATTAGCTTGACAAGAGTGATGAAAAGAGAGTGGTCGCATACTTCACTCTGTTGGGATACTGTGCTCCTTTGCTGCTTCTCTCACCAGAAGCAAAATGTTAGCACCAGTCCCAAGATGAGAAGCAGGCCACGGCCTATTTAGTGATCCACAATCTTGTCCCAGATGATGCAAGGGTCTGTAGACTTGTAGCCTTTTCCTGGTAGACTCCTTGAATAGCAACCAGACCAGTTAGGAACATTAGGCACATGCACTCTCTTCAACCAGAAACTGTCAGGAATCAATGCACTCTGCTGTTTCTCTCACCAGGACTAAAATATAAGCACAGATTCCAAGCTGTCACCTATTATTAGTTATTATTAATCAGTTATTAAGCTTTCTGGTGATCAGCAGTCTCCATAAAATAATGTCCCTGTACTCCATCTGTCACCAGTGTATCCCCTTTGGCAAAATGTTTTGATTGTATATAATTAAAGTGCATATCTCTTTAATGGTCCTTCATTTGGTTAAATAGTTTTGCTGTTGCTCTTGTAAAGTTGTGATTTTTGTGAGAGAAGAATGAAAGTTTAAGGGCCAGATTCCAAAAGAGTTGCTCTCCATGTACGCTTGCCCTGATTCCAAAGATTTCCGCTCAGTGTAAGTGACTTACTTCAGTGTAAGGTTTGTTTATAAACAGGCTTTCTACATGGACCATATTCCAAAAGACCTGCTCGCAGTCCAAGTGGTCACTTGCACTGAGAGCAAGTGTTTTGGAATCTGGTCCTATTTTTTCAGTTTTGCAGTTCTTTACTTGTTTTGTTGAGCATAATATGGGAGCTTCGTATCTTGCTTAAAATTAATGTTACATCTTTAGTAGTTTTCAGGAGGTTAAAGCTAATAGACCTGATGTGTTGAAAGGTAAAGGGGTATCATATTGGCAGAAAAACAAAATATAAAAGAGCTGTGGTGGTAGAACAAGAAGTAATTACAATTGGAAATTCTCTTTTATAGTAATGTGTTTCTCTTTGAGATAATCTTTAGTTGTCTTTGGGGAACAGACTGAAGAATTAGGACAGTGGAGTAACTAATGAAGGATCTAAAATGGCAACGCTAGAGGAAAATGGAGTTTGTTTCACAAACAGAAATTATAGAAATTAGAGACTTGATGGTGTAGTATTGCAGGTGAGATATAATGGAATGCTGAAAGTTACAAGGCTTTTAACTGATTCAGGGCGGGTTGAGGTTGTAATTGAAGGAGTGGTCATAATGAGATGGGGTGAAATGAGACCACAAATTATCAAAGATATCAGCAGGGGTAAAGCAGTGTTGGGATGGTTTTTGAAGCAGAAACAACTGTGTTGGGATGGATGTGTATGAGGTGAGAAAGTTGTACCATAAGCTTAGAGCACAAGGTAGGACTACAAAAGGTTATTAAGGTAACCAGGTAGCATCTAAAAGTACAAGAATAATGAACACTTGTTAAGATAAGTAGGAGGGCAAAACACAAGTGAAACACTGCTACTCTATGCAGATTACAAAAAAATTAACCCTTAGTGTGTTTAAAACATTCTTTAAAATACTTTATGCTGTTTTAGCCCCTGATCTCCATGCCTCTGTAATAATCCCTCCCAATTAACATGCTCATTCCCAATGCTTCACAGTTGTTGAAGCATACCAGGCACAGGAAGCAGGAGGCAGGGCTCACAGGCCACCATCTTGCAGGGGGTCAGGAAATATTCTTCTGCTCCTAATCCCTTTGCTGTGTTGGCCATTAAGCATTTTGTAGTGCTTGCTGTGCTTGACTGTTTATGGGTGTACACTTGTTCACACCTGCTGATGCCTAGCCAGAGAGGGATGTTCTGCTTGGCAGGTTGTGTCGCATGTCCTGTAATTTCACACAGAGCATATACCACTATTCTAACCCAGGCATATTGCTGATTCTGCTGAATTCAGACCTGCACCTCCCCTCTCCAGATGGGGGGTTAACATTGGCTTGTTTCTAAAGCCTCTTCAGTGCTGTACCCCTCATCAATCCTAGATTGTCTGGGCTATAGTGAGGGATTTATGTGTATACAACAGTAATTTGCATGGGGAATCTCAAAATTTATCAACTACATGCTAGAGTAAAGCTAAATGTGGATATGTGCACTTAGCAGAAATTGATTTTACAGTTCTGCAACTTGCAGCTTCTTTTGTCTTCACTTTAAGCAAGACAGCTGATGCAGATAGCCAGGCCCTGTGACAGAGAGAGAGAGGGTTTAGAAGCCTTGACTACAATGTAGATGACCCGAGTTTGACTGGTGGTTCAGATGTCAGAAGAGCAAGGCTAGAAAGGGTGGGAGTGAGTGGCCTATACCTGCTTCTCCATCTTGGCCATAGAGATGTGGTAGTTCCATTGGACCAAATTGCTTCTGCATGACAGCAATGACTCTCAGATCAGAAAATGCGGAGTGTTAAAGTGGTAGACTTAATAAGCATGTGCGTGGGACACACCTGCCAGAGAAGGTCATAGAATATCACTGCAGTGATGAGTCTGCTTACATTGGCCATCGGGGGTGGGCTTGAGTGTAACTACAAAACTCCTGATGGCAGTCTATATGATGAGCTCCCATGATAAGAAGGAAGATGAACATTAGGCAACAGGGAAAAGAGTGAATTGAAGGGAAAAAAAAGACAACTGAACCAGTACTAATTTAGTTTGAGTAGCAGTAAAGCATTTTATTGAAACTGTTGAGAGGCATATTTTCATCCATGTAGTTTTTAACCCTTGTTAGCCTGTTATCACTAACACAATCAACAAACAGATTCTTTGTCACTGTTATTAGCAAAACAGCTTTTGCAAAAACAATGAAAATAGGCTGCTGTTATAAGGTCTAGAGCATTGTGTTTTGAGTTTCACCTGTAGTTAAAAACCATGTAGCACAGATGGAAGTTTCAGCACAAGTCTTCTGAAGGAAATAAGGCAGTGTGCTGCAAAAGTTGAATAAACAAGGTGGAAGGAACATTCAAATGCTAAGGATCTTTTTTGTGTAGCTGTTGGGTACAAGGTTGGGGTCTTTTTCTTTTTCTATTTTTTTCATTTTTTTCCCTCTGAGCTCTTGAGACAATTAAGGATGTTGGCTAATTTGGTTATTAGCAAGCTCAGCACAGCAGTCAGCTATATGCTATGTTTCAGTAGTGGGAGTGTATAATGCAGCAGTTTTCAGCAGAATAGCATGAGTCATTGGGGTATATATTTTGGACGACCATCACATACATTTCATTCCATCAGCGTTACTGCAAAGGTAAGGCACATTTGAGGAACAGCAGGTGCCGTTGGAATTTCTAAATTAAGTGTACAAGGAACTAAAGGATGACACTGTTTTAACAGGACATTACATGCAGTGGGGGAATGTGAGATTGCATTTAGATGCGGTGATGAACGAGTTCCCAGTCTCGAAAAGTAAAAGAAAAAAAAGTATGAAACTGTGAGGCGAGTTCTGAAAACAGACTTGATTAGATAATGTTTTGTCCCAACACCTGCAATTGCATGACCTAAACAGATGTGTAACTCAAATAGAGGTGGAGCTTGGATAAAGAAAATGACTGTCATTAGAAGAATAGATGGCAAACAGCATGAATTTCCTACCTGGTTAGCATATGCAAACAGGAGTGTTTTTTTTGTTTTTGTTTGTTTGGTTCTCTGATCTCTTGATGACCATAAGGCCTCTTTGCTATCCACTCAAACATCATTAGCTTTGGGAATGGGGGGAGTCTCTCAAGCTTTATCAGTTCCAAATGTGCATGCCTGCATCTTTCCAAGTGTTGATGTGTAGTGGGTTAATATAGAAGGCATGTCTCCCATTTCTACAAGAGGTGTCCCTCATTCACCCCGCCCTTGAAGTCAAAGCACCTGGGATAATCTCCAGTCTCCACCAGGGTGTTAATGCTGAGCTTGCACTTCAGTCATGTACTACAGAGTCCACACCCTCTCCTCAGAGAAGTGTTGGCAGGCTGCATTTATTTATTTATTTATTTGATATTTGTTCACCAGTTGGTCTGACTGGGCAGGTGCTCTTTTTCAGCAGAGACCAGAGGAGAAAAGCTCCAAAAAAGAAAAGCATATAATAATTAAGTAAAATAAATTACGTAGGTTTACAGAGATATTAACATTCAATGTTTGTCTGTGTCTTTCGGCTTTTCCCAGTCAGGGGTCACCACAGCGGAACTCCGGTCCACTAATGATTGGTAGTTGATTTTTACGTGCGGAGTTACCAGCCCCGACACACAACCTTCAACGAAGGTATGCCCATTCACGCATATCTCCACGCAGAAGACGCTCTAGCTGAGAATAGAACAGGACAGCGTCTTACTATGAGGCGACAACGCTACCGCAGCACCACCACTAACATTCAGTGGTATTCAAAAATAGAACTATTTACAGTAATTATACTATGTTACACACTTAATAAAGAAATAAAAAATACTAGAAAACGCATGTAGTAGTTCAGCTTAATCCAGTGTAAACAGTAAAGTCACATGAGTCTTGCTATTTCATTGCATATATAGGGCAAGAAGAAATAAATTAGAAGGAGTGTCAAGAGATAAGCTAGAAGGTAGAAAAGAATAGATTACTGATAAGGCAGAAGGTGTGGAAAGGTATATCAAGTAGGGTCAGAGCAGGGGCAAGTCCTAGAGTTACACTTTACACCGTTACCGGCTACCATAGTGCTCACATAATATTTCACCCCAGCCCAACCCTAGCTTCCACCTACCAACCACATAGTAACACTCCCTTCTCCTGCATCCAACCTCACTTACTGAACTACTCTACCACTGAGCTATACAAAGTCAAATATATTAATTCCACTATACCTTCCACCAAACCCAATAGATTAACTAAGCTTCTACTCATAATTCAATTTCTATGTCTAGTCTGTAAATACAGCTCCACATTTGTGGTGATATACTCCCCAACCCAGGCCCCACAACTGATGCTACCAACCTCACTAGTCTAAACATCCAACATGCAATTAACTGTAAAAAGCCCTGTGTGACCTACTTATACTTAGTATGAACACTAGAAGTATCTTGAACAAAATTGATGAACTAGACGCCACACTCTCCGCTTACAACCCAGACATTACACTCGTTACAGAGACCTGAGTCAAACCCTACATGAAGGACAATACGATACTTCTCCCAGATTATAATATAATCAGGGCTAATAGAACTATTAAAAAAGGTGGAGGCATCGCCATACTATACAAGACTGTCTTCAAGGTAGACCTTATACTTAAAGAAATCCCAACATTTAACAATGCAGAAACTCTGTTCACCAAAATTCAAATCATTCAACAGAAGCAGCTACACCTAGTGGGTATTTACATAAACCCCAGGTGACAACATACCTTCTCTCGAGTCTATAGTAAACTGGACGTCCGCAAACCTCCCACAGAAGACACTCCTCTTAGGGGGCTTTAACATTGACTGGAAATCCATCAACACAACTATCCCTTCTAATCACATCAACCTGTATTCCTATACTCAACTTATCCAAACTCCCACCCGGATTGACAAAAATACAAACAAGGAATCCATACTAGACTGGATCCTTACAAACAAAACATCTACTGCCCAATATTATGGTACAGTACCAACTGGTCTTAATAACCATTTACCCACATTCGTATTAAGACAGCACCTCAAAACCACTAAAACAACCACCTTAAGTGAAGTCCGTAGTTTAAAAAAATTTCATACCTAAGCATTTCATTAATGCACTAAAGTATTGCAACTGGGCTCCCCTAGCAAACCCTCACACTAGACAAGGCAGTGGAGTACTTCAATTCCACCTTTTTAAACATATTAAATCGGATGGCCCCCTTACACACAATTTGAATAAAAACCAACCCAGCCCAATGGCTCTCTAAAACACAAGAGCCCTTCTCAAACTTGGGGATAAAGCTTGGGATACATGGTATCACAGTAAGACTGATCACAACATGCAGATTTTCCTTGAACTACATAATAAAGCAAAAGAAAACCGATAAGGCAAGATAAGAAAAATCACTACACAGAGCTACAAGTAAAACATACCACTAACTCCCAAAAATTCTCGGCAGCTGTCAGCCAAGTATTACAACCAGGAAAATCCACTACCCCTCCCCCCCAATGTCAGAGGAGATAATATAGAGAGAGCTACCTAATTTAACAACTACTTCAATTCTTCCACCCTTAATCTAACTAGCAATCATCAACCCAAGCTCATACCCTCCACTCACTGTCAAACCAGTTCCTACCAACACAGTATACAAGCACCTCACTAAACTAAAACCCACCACTTTGGCAATCGACAAACTTCCTGCAGGGTACCTCAAAATTGCTGCTAGTGCTATAGCTTATCCCATCTTAATACTTAACAACCGGTCTATCAACGAGCATAGAATTCTAGCCCTTTGAAAAACCTCCTACATATAATGCCCTTGCACAAAGGTGGTCCCTCAACTGAACTTACCAACTACTGCCCCATAGCAATCTTATCCCCCCTATCAAAAATCCTTGAAAAATGTATCCATTCTCAGCTGATGATACATTTACTTACAAATAGTCTCCTCAGCAGCACCCAACACAGCTTTTGCCCATTCCATAGCACCACCACAGCACTCCTATCCTTCACCAACACTGTCAATCAGTATAGGAACCAAGGAAACCTAATGTCTGCCACCTTCCTTGATCTGTCCAAAGCATTTGATACAGTATCCCACAGCAAGCTACTTACTATCTTAGCCAAACTGAACCTAAACAACCCCTCGTTGCTGTGGTTTCAAGACTACCTATCCAACCACCAACAAGCTAAGTGGCATAATCCCCCCTTCTCCCAGTAACAGTGGGTGTTCCACAAGTATCCATACTGAGACCCCTACTATTTAATATTTTTACAAACACCCTCCACACTGCCACCCAGCATGATACAATAGTCCAATATGCAGATGATACTACACAGATCTGTTCAGCCCCACACTCCAAGCACTCCAGACTAAAACCCAAGAGGCCTTCTCCAATATTGAAAACTGGTTAAAAAACTGACAACTAATACTTAACCCCAAAAAGACTCAACTTATGCTTTTCCACCCAACCAAAACGATTGACTCGTCTGCTCTTTTCTCTATCGATTCTGCCAATAACACACAGGCCTCCCCAGTACCACAAGCTAAACTTCTTGGTGTAATACTTGACCAAAACCTAAAGTTTGACAAACATATAACACAAACCATATCCATAGTCCATAAAACACTTGGAACCCTATACCGCTGCAAAAACTATTTAACAAAAACACCAAAATTGCTATATCCAAAACTCACCTTCTCTCTACTTTGCTTTATGTATCCCCTGTATTAACAAACCTTAACAAGATAGACCTTCACAAATTGTCCATGTGCTATAATAAAATAGCTAGATTCGCAACCAACTCTTAATTTCTGTTCCCACCACTGTCACTCACTAAAACAATTAAGTTGGCTGGAGCTCACCAACTTACTAAGCTATAATCAACTCCTCCTAGCTTATTACTTGCTGTACTGCCCAAACAAGAGTCCTAATCTCTCAGGCTTGCTCAACTTTCACAATTCTGCTCACCAGCTAAGATCCACAAACAAAGCCCTTCTTGAAGTAGCTAAGTGTAGACACAGTGCTGGTGAATCCCTCTACTCCTACACAATTGCTAAAATCTGGAATTCTCTTCCACCAGATATCAGATTGCAAAACTGCGGTCCCATCTTTAAAACCCAATTAAAAGCCCACCTCAGTCTCATCTGGCAATGTACTTGTACTGATCATGGCTAGCCATGCTACCACCATTCAGATAAATCTTCTTCTGGCACTACTCAAAGGTCAAACATAGAAAAAAAACTGCTATAATGAATTATAACAGTATATATTAGTGTACTTTCTTACTCAAATACATTATATTTTCTGTTTTACTACTGTACACTCTATATATTGTACACTTCTGTAACTTCTCATCATACTATGCTATGATATACTATTGTTTGCTCTATTAATTTGTACTCATCTCTGACGTTTGCATTTTTTATCATATATGTGGAGCTTTTTATTTTTTGTGATTGTCATGTATATGGAATTTTTCTCCCCGGGTCTCTGCTGAAAACAGACACCTGATTGCCCAGCCAGACCAACTCAGTAATCAAATATAAAATAAATAAATAAAATAAATAAATAGTCTTTTAGAGTTTTTTTTTTTTTGAAGCAGGTGGTGTTAATGATTGCTCTTAGGTATGGTGGAAGCTTATTCCAAGCAATATCTCATCATCCGTCTCTGTCTACCCTAGCTAACTTTTCTATCACCCCATTCACCAGCTGACAGTTGTCCCAGGGAGAGAGAGATAATTTTAGATTCATAGTGTATGCAATGCATGCAAACCAATGTCATAACAGTGAATATAATAACAATGAACCATATATGGATAATGCTTGCCATCAAAATTAGGAAAATAGTACATTCACATCAAAATTAAAAAGTAAGTATTAACAATAGTAAAAATTTGAATTTGAAAGGACGGATGCTGTGGTCCCATGAAAAAAATTGTGTGTGTGTATGTATATATATATATATATATATATATATATATATATATATATATATGTATATATATATGTATATATATGTATATATATGTATATATATATATATATATGTATATATATATATATATATATATATATATATATATATATATATATATATATATATATATATATATATATATATATATATATATATATATATATATATATATATATATATATATATATATATATATATATATATATATATATATATATATATATATATATATACACACACACACAGAGAGCGGGAAAGAGAGATATAGATAAATATATATATATATATATATATATATATATATATATATATATATATATACACAGATATATATATATATATATATACATATACATACACACACACACACACACACACACATATATATTCACTGAAAAGTCATTTCACTGAATTTCAAAACATTCCTACCAAATCGCTGAAAGGTCAAATCACTGAAAACTCATTTCACTGAATGTAAGTACTGTTGGGCAAATAAAACATATATGCCCTTTTCCCCACTGTAGTGCAATCCTGAAGTTGGTATATATAGTTGGTGGATGTGGGTGGCACATCCCCCCACATTGGGAGGGTGTTGGGGCATAACCCCCCCCACCTACGTTTGGTTTTATATTGTTAACTTTCAGTGAAAAGAGATTCATAAATATAAAAGCTAAGCCCCCACACCCCCAACTATGTATACTAACTCCAGAATCACACTACAGTAGGGAAAAGGGCATACTAGTTTTATTTGCCCAACAATACTTATATTCAGTTAAATGTGATTCACTGAATTTCAGTGATTTGACCTTTCAGCGATTTTTCGAGGGTGAATTGAAATTCAGTAAAATGAGTTTTCAGTGAATCAAAGTAGACCCATCTATATCGATATATATATATATATATATATATATATATATATATATATATTTTTTATATATATATATATATATATATATATATATATATATATATATATAGATATATAATCTCCAAACAGTCACCTGTGCACGTATAATGTGAAGTGCGTTCATGGAAAAATTTCACAATAAAACAACAAAGTAAATCCGGAACTGCACCGTAACACCATCAGCCAAAAATAAGCTTCAAATACAGCAGAAGGAGCAAATAACTTTAATAGCTTGCAGACAGCAGAAATACACACTCCAAACTGGTTTCACCTCTTAGGCGTCATCAGTGGATTATACCCAGTGCCTTCATCACAACATTAAATATGTCCTCCTTAAAGAGACATGCCCAAATTCTAAACAAGCACCAATATAAAAATAAAAATAAAAATACAGAAAAATACAAACATCATATCATTAATGCACATATACACCTATGTATATCACTATCCTTAGTAACCTTTTTATTTTATTCACCCATAAACCTTACTTTTTAAAGAAACTCATTTAAACCAGGTTTATATAAAGCTCCTAAATTCAAAATCCACATTCTTTCGTTTTTATCCAACAATAAATGTTTTTCAGTCTCCCTCATATTAATGGTACATATTGTATTGATCCCTATAAATTTAAAATGTGCCGTGACATGATCCATTTTATGTTTATATAGGGCACTTTGTACCCACTGACATTTAATGTCACTTATATGCAGTGCCACTCTACTTTTGAAGGATCTTAATGTTTGGCCCACATAAAAGGTCCCACATTGACATACTGCCATATATACTATCCATTCTGTCGTACAAGTTATTAGATGTTGTAAGTCATAAACCTTGGAGGTATAACTGAATGTAAAAGATTTAGTTTTAGGAATAATTTTACAATATGTACATCTACCACAAGGGTTAACCCTCTTGTGGTACCCAATTTTATTTTTTTGCACTCCATTTTTTTATACCATGAAAGTGATTCTCCTATATTTCTACCTCTTCTATACCCAACTTTACAATATTCTGCAAGATAACTACCAAAAAATTGATCCTGCTTCAAAATATGCCAGAAGTTATTAATTATACCTCAAAATTTATAGGTAGTAGTTCCAAATGTAGTAATAAACCTTAAAGGAACTATTCCCCCAGTGTTCTCAACATGAAACCTAGATTCAGAATTTAAACAACTTTTTATGCTGGATACCTTCAGTATCTCCAGATCTATAATGTTTTTATTGTATCCTCTTTGTTTAAATCTATTCCCCATCCGTTTAACCTCTTCCTTAAATTAAACTTCATTACTACATATACCTCTAAGTCTTTGGAATTGATTTTAAGGTATATTAGATATAACATGTTATATAGATATAACATGTTTTGGATGGCAGATTTAAAAAAAAAGTGGCTTTGTACCCCCTTATCATCCAAGGGTGAGGTTGTTTGAAGAAAGTGTACTATGTGAATTTCATAAACATCAAAATAATATTTTTAGACACCACGGTTGCAACCTGACAGATAAAGAAAGGGCTGCTTTAAAAGGTCTAATGGAAAACAAAGATTTAGTTATACTTAAGGCCAGTAAGGGTGGAGCATTAGTAGTGTGGGATATTAATGGTTATACAATGAGGTTAAAAAACAGCTGGGTGATAACAGGTTTTATTTAAAA
The DNA here is from genome assembly GCF_019279795.1 of Protopterus annectens. NCBI lineage: Eukaryota > Metazoa > Chordata > Ceratodontiformes > Protopteridae > Protopterus > Protopterus annectens. The sequence continues at coordinate 59,455,153 of NC_056733.1, forward strand.
CTTGTTTTAGATCCCACTGTTGACCTTAAATTTAATATTGATAAGACCCTAAAAGGTTATAAGTCTAGGGGTTTTATTAATGAAACTTTATTGAAGGAATTAATGGTGGATAACCCAAAATCTTAACTATTTTATATTTTACCAAAAATACATAAAAATGTTTTCCTCCCCCAGGTAGGCCTATAGTATCAGGAAATGGGTCTCTAACTGAGCTTATTTCAGCATATTTAGAATTACAGTTGAAACCATTATTAGCCCTTATTAGATCTAGAATTAGAGATACAAATGAGTTTTTGCAACTGATGGATGATATAATGTTATCTGGTGATTGTTATATTTGTACACTCGATGTACAATCATTGTACACTAGTATTCCTCATCATGGGGGAATAGAAGCAATTAAATATTGGTTGTCACAATTTGGACAATATTCTGTTGAACATTGTTCTTTTTTGATAGATCTGATCAAAATTGTGCTGGAGAATATTGTGTTCTTTTTTGGAAATGAATGTTGTTTGCAGTTAAATGGAACTGCAATGGGTACTAAATTTGCGCCAATCTACGCAGATTTCTTCATGGGGTACTTGGAATGTAGTTTGATTTATGAAGATAGTGTTCCTTTTAAATCTAAATTGATAATGTGGCGTTGATATCTTGATGATTGCTGGGCTATATGGTCTGGTTCTTAAAGTGAATGGAACACATTTGTAGATCATTTAAATTTCAGTGTGTTTGACATAGTCTTTGTTGATAAGAAAGAAAAAATGGCTATTGATTTTTTGGATGTGCATGTAGTTAAGAACAAGGATGGTACTTTAAGTACAAGTCTGTTTAGAAAACCATTCATAAAAAAATCATTACTGAGGGTGGATAGTTGCCATCCAAAACATGTTATATCTAATATACCTAAAAATCAGTTCCAAAGACTTAGAGGTATATGTAGTAATGAAGTAGAATTTAAGGAAGAGGTTAAACGGATGGGGAATAGATTTAAACAAAGAGGATACAATAAAAACATTATAGATCAGGAGATACTGAAGGTATCCAGCATGAAAAGAAGTTTAAATTCTGAATCTGAGTTTCATGTTGAGAACACTGGGAGAATAGTTCCTTTAAGGTTTATTGCTACATTTGGAACTAATACCTATAAATTTCGAGGTATAATTAATAAATTTTGGCATATTTTGAAGCAGGATCAATTTTATGGTAGTTATCTTACAGAATATTGTAAATATGGGTATAGAAGAGGTAGAAATATAGGAGAATCACTTTCATGGTATAAAAAATGGAGTGCAAAAAAATAAAATTGGGTACCACAAAAGTGTGTAACCCTTGTGGTAGATGTACATATTGTAAAATTATTCCTAAAACGGAATCTTTTACATCCATTAATGCCTCCAAGGTTTATGACATACAGCATCTAATAGCTTGTAGGACAGAATGGATAGTATATATGGCAGTATGTCAGTGTGGGGCCTTTTATGTGGGCCAAACATCAAAATCCTTCAAAAGTAGAGTGGCACTGCATATAAGTGACATTAAATGTCAGCGGGTGCAAAGTGCCTTATATAAACATAAAATGGATCATGTCATGGCACACTTTATAGGGATCGATACAATATGTAGCATTAATATGAGAGAGACTGAAAAACATTTACTGTTGGATAAAAAGGAAAAAAATGTATCTGCGGTGGTGGTGCTGCGGTAGCGTTGTCACCTCACAGTAAGACACTGACCGGTTCGACTCTCAGCTAGAGCGTTTTCTGCGTGGAGGCATGCGTGAATGGGCGTACCTTCGTTGAAGGTTGTGCGTTAGGGCTGGCAACTCAGCACATAAAAATCAACTGCCAATCATTAGCGGACCGGTGTTCCGCTGTGGCGACCCCTAACTGGGAAAAGTCGAAAGACAAAACAAAAAAAAGGAAAGAATGTGGATTTTGAATTTAGGAGCTTTATATAAACCTGGTTTAAATTAGTTTCTTTAAAAAGTAAGGTTTATGGGTGAATAAAATAAAAAGGTTACTAAGGATAGTGATATACCTAGGTGTATATGTGTATTAATTGCATTAATGACATGATGTTTGTATTTTTCTGTATTTTTATTTTTATTTATATATTGGTGCTTGTTTAGAATTTGGGCATGTCTCTTTAAGGGGGACATATTTAATGTTGTGATTAAGGCACTGGGTATAATCCATTGATGACGCCTAAGAGGTGAAACTGGTTTGGAGTGTGTATTTCTGCTGTCTGCGAGCTATTAAAGTTATTTGCTCCTTCTGCTGTATTTGAAGCTTGTTTTTGGCTGATGGTGTTACGCTGCAGTGCCGGATTTACTTTGTTTTATATATATATATATATATATATATATATATATATATATATATATATATATATATATGTGTGTGTGTGTGTGTGTGTATATATGTATATATGTGTGTATATATATATATATATATATATATATATATATATATATATTTTTTTTTTTTTTTGGGGGGGGGGGGGCTGTTTAACCTGTTGCTAATTCATTTCATGAATATTGTTAATTTCTACATCACAATGTGTAGTTCTCCACTTTGGTTCTCGACTGAAGTTTTGTGTTCAGAATCTGCACTTTCAACTTCTGTCCTCATTTCTTCTTGATTTTGAAAGACACATGTTGTAGTTGAATTTGTGACCCTGCCAAATTGCTTGTATGTGTAGTCACCATGTTTGTGCCCATGTGTGTGTGTATGTGCATGCATGCATGCACACTGCCAGTGATGGACTCACATGTTCAAGATTATTTTCTCTTCCCTGTACCCACTGAATACTGGGATATCAGGATAGGCTTAGGATAGGCTGCAGTTTCCCAAAACCGTGAAGTGGATTATGCAGGTAATTGCAAAATAATAAGTAAATCCAAATAACCAAGTGGCGGAGCTACTGGTTATAGCTTAGTAATGCCTTATTGTGATAAAAAAAATGTGGTTCTTAACGGAAGTTAGTTTCGCAGCCCAGATCTAAGTCTGACTATTGGGATGCTGCATGATATTTACACTCTGTTTACGACCAGCAGATGTATGCCAAGTCAGAATAATTCCTGACTTGAAACAAACCAATCAAAATATGATAAAAGTCATGTATTATTTCTGCTTTTATTTTCCTTTTATACAACGATTTAAATACAGATAACTTCTTGTTCCAAAGTGGAAACCATTTTTAATTGCTTTATGTGCCAGGATGACAGAGTAGAAGTACTACTTGTAATTGTAATGTAGAGTAGTGTTCACATATGTTCCCTGCAGCATTTAGAATACATTAAAGAAAATGAATGATGATGAATGGAAATGAGTATTAATAAAAGTGAGATTACAGTCTGCTGTTTCTACTTTTTTTTTCCCTGCCAGGGGCTCTCCTCCTACGCCCAGTGCTAGCAGTTCCAGCCTCACAAATGGCGTGACAAAGCCAAGCGTCAGGGAGACCTCATCCAACAGGCCTGCTAATGTTGGCAACATTGCTATACAGTATACTCCCCACTCCCACCAGTTTTCAAGAACAAGAAAAATGTTTGATAGAGGTCCAGACCAGGTAAGTGGAGTGTATTACGATTCTTGTGAACTTATCTTCTGCCAACAGAATGTAAACAGAACGCTTTCTTGTTTTTGAATGCCATTGAATTGCAGATGGGTTGGTGGTGGTCTGTTTAGCTGGTTTACATTTAGAATTGCGTGTGGCTATAATCTTTAATTTTTTTTCCTTAATACATCTGTCAGAGTGTGGATAGCTGACTTTTTAAGGAACAGTTTGTATGCAGTCATCTTAGTGCAAGAGTATGAGCATTCAGTATTAAGCCAGGCACACAACTTTTTATTTTTTTTTTTTTATTTGTTTGTCCCTTAGTTAATTTGGTCAGTGTGCCGTCCCCAGATTTTGAATATTCCTGGACTAACCAGTGGGTGGAATCCTTGCTTAGGCATGCCAAAGATTTGTAGTAATTTGTCACTTGAGTATGTGAGTCTACATGATTTATTTGTGGTGACTGAAGTAGAGTATATTAGTAACAACTGGTGATTTTTTTTCTTCTACCTGCAAGGTGACATTTTGGGCAGAAGTAAAAAGAACTTTGAATGAGTGACTGGAAGATTTCATTCAAGGCTGTTAGCTGGAGGGAGTGGGATACACTACTAATAGGGATATATATATATATATATATATATATATATATATATATATATATATATATATATATATTATTATTATTTTTTTTTTTTCATTTTTAGGAGGGGTTACAGATAATAATGTATCAGGACAGTGCAGTGGCTCATTGGTTTGTTTGAGTTTGTCTGCCTCACATCTCATACAGGGTCTGGGCTTCAGTACTGAGCTCTGATCATGGTCTGTATGTAATTTTAAATGTTCTCCAGGTGTCTTTTTTGTGATGTGATTTGTTTTTAAAACATACCAGTTAGTTGACTGCTGTAAACTGTGATGCATTTATTTCTACCTTTGTGGTATTGGTTGTGGTAGAAAAGGGTCTGAAACAGGGAAGTTGTCTTACTAAGTTTTCAAATAAATTAGTCGTCAACAGTGTTTACTGCTGCTGTCCTGGAGTCAGAAAAGTTCAGTATCAGTGTGGTGATAAGTCCAGTATCCAAAGCAGCTCAGTAGTCAAGAAAATAAATATCTGTAACCATGAATGAGAAAAACAAACTGAAATTTAATACTGTTAAAATACTGATAAAAAATTGATAAAAACACTTTCTTGTAGTCGGTTATTTTATTATAGGACGTTTGGGGTCTCGTTAAGGATGCCACTGTCTTGTATGAATAACTTTTTCTGCTTTGAGCTTGAATTTGAAGAAGGTTTATGTCTTGCGCTGGCTGGTCAGATATTTATTAATACCGTATTTCCCCGAAAATAAGACCGGGTCTTATACTTTTTTCCCCCACCGAAATACGCATTAGGGGTTATTATCAGGGAATGCCTTATTTTACCACCCTCCCGTACAACAGTCTACATTTATTCGTGTACGCAAATTGACATTTATTTGGTATTTTTCCGTTATTGGGCAGCAGTTCTAGGTAAAGCGTTAACACTTGTGTGAGAATTCTACATAAACATTGCAACAAACATTTTAACTTCAGAATATCTACACCTTGACTTTCACAGTGCAATATTTCATGCTTAACAGAGAGTGCCGAAAAATCTCAATACATGTGTATTGGAGGAGGGGAATAACTGCCACTTTTTGAGTAGTGATGCTTTCTTTATTCCTTACCCAAACCATAAGAGAAGAATGATCTAAAGTCATAAAAATGAAGTCTGGGAACTAGTGGCTTTACTTTGTAATTACTTCTTGATAATGAAACCTTACCTTAATACAATAAACTCAAAAAACTGACAAGAGCTTGCTGTCAGCTGAAAGCAGAAGCAGTCCACCCTGTTGTCCTGATAATGGATAAGTTATTCAATTACAGTCATGTCATCTTCTTCTGGAACATTGTCCTAAGTCTCCAACCCCCGAATTCCAGCCTGAATTTCTTGCGACTCCATTTCCTGTAGATCCATTGGCCCCAATCTGTCATGCCCAACGGCAATAGAGCTCTACTTAAATGAGCACTGCTTGTCCATGTAGCCTGCTCATAGTGCATTGGCAACACAGCTGTCAGTGATTTTATCACATGAATTCTTCATCCAAGTCACAACCTCTTGCAGGCTAGGCTTCACAAAGTTTCCACCCTGATTTCTCTCCAGTTTATTTTCAATGTAGTCATTGAGTTCCATGTGCAAATGGTCCTTGAATGGCTTGTTTATTGCAATATCAAGAGTCTGGAGATAGGCAGTCATTCCTCTGGGAATCATTATTTGATCTAGTCTTTTATGTGCAAGTAAGTTCTTCATGTCTTTAGCATGGTGAGTGCTGGCTGAATCCCAGACTAGTAGACCTCTTTCACCACCTCACAAAACAAGTGGCAGCATTACATCAACCCACTTCCTTATAACTGCTTGTGTGCACCAGGCTTTTTCGGTTTCAAGAATGTAAATGCCTGAAACATGTTCAGTCTTATCTTTCTTGCCCTTCCTAATGATTATAAGTGGGTTTTTCTTTCCATGTAGATGAATTGCCAAAATATAGGTAACGTGCACTTTCGTAACCAGTGGAGGGAATGTAGATTGATGAGGCACCCCTCTGACCAATTGTTGTTTGAGATCCTAGGCCCATAAATACTGCAGTTTCATCCATAGCAGTCATGTTGTAGAGTTGGTATTCAGAAAAGTCAATGCCAGCAACAAAGGACTTGAATGCAAGTGCATGTTTAATGACGTCAGTATCTTCCAGCTTGAACAGAGTTGTCGATCTTCTTAGAGATAGTTCATATCACTGAAGGAAGCCATCCAGCCAATGTTGTGATGCTTTGAATTCTTCTGGGGATATTTCAAACTGTGGTGCCATTGTAAGGGCAAATGCTTGAATATCAGCCCTGCGCACAACCAAAGCCTTTGCTCTCCTGTTAGCAATCCATTCATAGATGATGTCTTCCAGCTCAGGAAATAATGGTTGCCAACCTGATTCACACTTGCACTTCTTAGCATTTCCCTCATCCACCTGTTGACTGAGGTTGTTATACTCTGCTTGCCATTTTTGGACCATTCAGAGATCCAGCTTCTCTTTGCAGAAAGCCATCAGATTCTTTCCCAGGGAGTCCTCCACGATTCCTTTCTTGTACCCGGAATAGCTCTTTCTTTTTGCACTCATCTTGTCTAAGGGGGGTTAATTAAAGACTTAGGAGACAGGAGAGGCAACAAAAATGGTGACAGTTAAGAAGACACAACCACACCTATTCATTATCAAGTGCGCATGTTTTACGTGCGTTGTCTGTACTTTGACCAAAGTACACTTGCCAGTGTTTATGGGCCAAGGATCTCAAACAACAAGTGTGAGTGAGGATTAGGGTTACAGCAAGAATTGTGGAGGACTCCCGGGGAAAGAATCTTATGACTTTCCACAAACAAATTCCAAAACTGTGAAACCAACAAAAAAGTGGCGGCGCAATAAACTGGAGATTCGCTTAAAAACAAGAAACAAGTTTAATTAGCACTTTCGGAAAGGACAATACCTTTCCTTCATAAGACATCTTGCAACTTAATTAAATCCACCTTATATAACCTTATGTTGTTAATTAATCACAATCAATTAACCAATACAAAAAATTTAAAATAAAAGGAAAAGCAACGATGTACTAAAATCATTTTATACACAATTAGTACAATCTATTTTAAATCTCAAACAACTCACCTCTTCATAGCTAATTTTCTAAGTACGCATTTTAAAGACATAAACTCATTTAACCCTGGTGGGGCATATGCCATTGTTCTAATCTGCCAGCATAATTCTTGGATCTCTAAATCCAGTTTGAGATTTAAAATAGATCGTACTAATTGTGTATAAAATGATTTTAGTACATTTATCGAAGAACTGTAATTAACTCATTATTATATTTTAATATTTATTATTGGTTAGCATATTTAACAATGTTATTTATAGATTGTATTTAATAAAATTAATTTAATCTATTTAATTATATGTATAACCAAATAGTGAGTTTTTGCCATCCTAAATAATGTTCTTGTATAGGCTGTTCATTTTTTGTATAGGTTGTTCGTCATTTGTGTTTGCTGCATTCCGGCCTTAGGGGAACGAGAAAGTGTTTACAGTATTTTATTTATTTTTAATTCAATATGTATAAATATATTTCTATCTATTGAAATTAAATAATTTGTAGGATTTTTAATAATAATTTATTACTTGGTATTAAATGAAGAAGGTAATGGTGTATCCAACCCAAATCGATCAAGTATTCTTAGTTTGTAGCTGTTAAGGTTTGCTTACTGTTTTGTTCACGTATATTTGTTTAATCGTTGCTTGTCCTTTTATTTTAAATTTTTTGTATTGGTTAATTGATTGTGATTAATTAACAACATAAGGTTATATAAGGTGGATTTAATTACGTTGCAAGATGTCTGATGAAGGAAAGGTATTGTCCTTTCCGAAAGCGCTAATTAATCTTATGACTTTCTGCAAAGAGAAAAAGTTGGGTGTCCAAATGGTCTGAAAATGGCAAGGAGAGTACGGTAACCTCAGTCAACAGGTATCAATAATATTATTGTTTTAGAATTCAACACGTCCATCGAGTGTTGTTGATGATCTTAACTGGGGCTTATTTTTGGGGTAGGGCTTATATCATGATCACCTTGGAAAACCATGCTAGGCCTTATTTTCTGGTTAGGTCTTATTTACGGAGAAATACTGTACCATTGTAAGAGATCTTAGGTTGCACACTTGAAGGCACTAGCCAGCGAATCAACCCCAGATTCATCTTGTTTGTGGTAGAGACATTCTTACTGTTTTTTTAACATTTTCATTAGAGATTGGCTTATATGCTTTGTTACATTTCAAAATTAGTTTTTTTTTATTGTGTGTACCGGTAGAAATGATTGGGTTTTATCTCAGACAACACTTCTGACAGCATGTTAGTATTTCCAGGCTAGTACTGATAAGAGTAACTGACACTGGCACAGCTAGGGTGGAGCGAAGTGGGTAACCACTCGGAAACAAGGTGCTGGGGGCACAGTCAGTATATGCCTTTTGACGTTCAGAAATAAATCCTGATATTTCATTTGTGGTCAGAGCTAAAACTCTTTAGCACCTCATGTGTAGTATGCAGCCTTTTTTCAGTCTTTAACTTGGACTTTAGGGAGCACCAGATCAGGGAACTGTACAGGGCACCAGAACACCTAACTATGGTTCTGCCAACAGATTCCAGCAAACTGCAACTCCAGATTAGTTAAAGAGCAAAGCTAAATCTAAGTTTTAGTTATTGTGATATCTTGGGTAAGATGTAGTATGGTCAGAAATAGGGAGTAAAAAAATATCTTCTGTGTAAATTTGACCCACAGCTGCATGAAATTGTACTCCATATGTAGTAAGAAGAGCAGTCTTTTTATAATTTTTTGCTTAATTGGTAATTCTACATTGGGGATAATGCCCTGGTTATGGAGAAGATTTACCAAGTTTTATTAATAGGTCTGGTTCACGTAGGAGCTACCCGAGAAGGATAAGACTGAGCAGCTGCTCCCAGCTTCTCCATCTTGGGGTATGAGGCAGTTCTGGCTTACACATGGATGGCACCTAGCCTGCACTGCCTGTGCAGTCTAAATATATTTGCATTCATAAGCGGAGAGGAAGTCAGGGCATGGTGGGATGTTTCCCCTAGAAAGACTCAATAGAACAGCTAGAAAGAGGTGTTGAGAGGAAGGGGAGGTACTTCCAGGGGGGAGGGGGTAAACCACCCAGCAGGACCAGCAAGCTGGCCCCCACCCCCAACCAGTTCTTGATGGTGAACTCAGGGGCTCATAGATATTTCTGGGCTGGAACAATTGGACCTAAGGGGTCTCCCTTATCCTGGCAATGCCTAGCCCCCCCCCCCCTCCAGTTGTGTGCAGGTAGAAGAGCTATCAGACGTGGTCCTGAGAGAAACAAAAAAATAATACTTATTCAACATTTGCAATGTTTGCAGTCAACCTCTCACTGTACCTTCATCAAGAACTGACTGTTTAAGTGGCACTGTTACAGTTATGCTGCATGGCAGGCTCAGCTAGGGCATTCTACAAATGTGCTGTCTACCCTGTTCTCCCCACATTTAGGTAAGTAGCTTTTTTTCAAGCTTGTGTTTGCAATAATTCGCTTTACCGTCTCCGTTAACTTTTTTTCTCTATACACATGTGTGACAAGGGGATATTTAGTCAGCTTTGTACTGACAACCTCAACTTCTAAATGTTTTAGAGCGATCCTATAGATAGTTATACAATGACTGGACATTAACATTCAGAAATGAGCCTGCCCATTGTAAATTGAGCTTATACCAATGGGAAAAAGTGCAGTCGCCTGGACTTTCTTCTATTAATATATGCTATGGAAATTCTACCTTTCTTTAATTTAAAAGGGGGAAAAAACTTACAAAAACTGGAGACTTCATAAGAAAGAGAGAGACAGGACAGAGAAAAATACAAGGGTAATCGGGTATGTTATGCAAAACTAGAGAAACATACCTGATTATCCTTATATTTTCTCTGTCCCTTCTCTCCCACATATTTGAATTCTCCCTATTTCATTTTTTTTTTAAATTAGAAACAAAAAAATGCAACAGAGATCTTCTTTCTCCATTTCTTCCTTTACACAGCACTGATGTACTGCGTATGTGTGGGAACATAAGTCCCATACACATGCTGTGTACATAAGAAAAGCCCCAGGATACTAGGGCAAAACGTGGAAGAGCAGCACGGCACTGTTATGCAAAGTAAATAAACTTTTTTCTTAAGTAATATCGTTGTATAAGAGCAATAACCCACGGCTGGGTGTGAGTAATGCTGATTTACACATGGTTTTCGCCCGAATGACCAGACCACTGCAACCATGGATAAATCCAGCATTACCCACACCCAGCCATGGGTTATTGTTATAATAAATATGTCTTCTGTTTAGGCCACTGCATAGTTAGGTAGTACTATAAAATCAAGAAGAACCAAGAAAATATGCATAGTCCTGTACTAAATTTCAGATTACTTGTTCTGTTTACAGCTTGCTGCACTTACACATGCAGTGCCTTCTCTTTCTCTGCTTTTAACTATTTTATACATATTAAAGATTTTTCCAAAGGCTTTTTAATTATGCTAAATTTGGAAAGGATGTGATATAATTATATGGCATATAATTTTCACATACTTTGCAGAAGACTGCTGCCCACTTGTTTCCAAAACAGGAGGGAGGCTTGTGCCTAGTACTGTTTTTAGCGACGCTCCCCTCATCCCTCGTGTGAACTGCTTTCCTCATTGATGAGGTATTATTTTTAAAACTGCCAGACTCATCCTGCGCTATCCACGCATCATGACCTTGCTTCCACTCTGTGTTAACAAGCTGCAGTATTTGTCTGCCTGCAGGGGCCACTACTGCAGTCTTTTGTCCCTAATGGGATGTCTCCATCTGCACAGGTGCAATGGCATCCATTTCCTGATAGTACTGATGTTCAACTGCTGCTTGTTTTGTTGCTCCTTCAGTTGTTACTTAAATAAATATTGAAATGAGTCCTGCAAGAGTTAAAAAGCACAGAAGTGGAATTTGTTTAAAACTGAAAGCAGCTTGGGATTTATAGAGCTGCACAGAATTTAATTTTTCTCATTTTTTTAACCCGGTTAAGTGAACTGATCTTTCTTGATCACTTCTCAGCCATAATGAAATCCACAAAGGCATAGGTAAATATGGTTTGTACGGACAACTTGAACACTCAGCGAATGTTCTGGAGGAAGGAAACAAACTTCAGTACCTCACAAAAACTTTTTTTAACACTGGGGGAAATGTATACTTTCACACAGTGACAATAGATCAGGAATGATCCCAGGCAACCAGGGCTATGTGATAACTTAACCTGTTAGCCATTTTATAGACCATTTCTAGGGGCTCACTTTATACCACTGGCTCTTTGATAAGGATAACTCGTACCTCGAGAGAAAAGTTCCACAGCAGTTTTAATATACACTAAAACTGCTTAGTGCAAGTTATATGTATCATATTTACACTGCCCTTAATAACCAGGGATGGTGTTATTTATTTGGGCGCCTCCAGCAAACCTCAACTGATGGGGCCTTCCAGCAAGGTTTTTTCCACATTACACTGCTAATACATTGAGACATTACTTTTGCATAGGACATTCATGTCCTTTTATGTAAATATGAGAGTCTACACAAGCAGTCTTCTAAATCATGAATGGCAGGCACATTACTAGCTTTTTAGTTGCGATGATGTCACATTTTGTCACTATTTACTTCATCAGCATAGCCAACATGAAAAAGAGCCATTCAGACTTTAGCAGTTACAATCATGCCACATATCTGAAGTGTAGGTACAAATTACAGCACTGATAAGTATGTCATTGGAAACTTGAATACATACCCATAAAGACAATAGTAAGATACCCACAATACTATCTTCTACTATCAGCAATAGTAACATAGTTGTGCAGTTCTGCATGTTGCATGTACTCACTTCTACATCCTTGAAAGTTGGCTGTTACATACATAAAAATGGGACAGCTTGAAAGAAGTGTTTTTTTGAGGGGCCCACTTCTCGGCTCTTCCTTATCCAGTCTGCAAGAAGAAGAAAAAACTCTTAGGAAGTCTTTGAGTGTCAGGCCAGCTGCTCCACTGCCTCAGCTGTCAGTGGGTGACTTTACTATGACTGGACTTGGTTCCTCAGGCTGCACATCAGTCTCTTTTAGTCCCTCTGGTCTTATTCCTCAGGAAGCTCTAAAGGGCCAGGAGTTAGACACCATCCTCTGTAGCTGTATGGCTGTCATCACTTTTGTCCATCTCAGGGGAAGGAGTGGGTGAGGGTTTCCCTCACAGCCAGGCTACGATGCCTGATCCCTGGGAAAGTGCCCGTACTATGTGTTGGCATTTTTACAGACAGTCTCCTTGTAAAACAAAGCAAACAATTAAGAATGATATTCTGCTTTTGTTATGGATAGGGATGCTTTGCTCGAATTTGCTAAGGAATTAATTTCTGCTTTTATTGTTCCAAATTCTGTTTTTTTTTCTTTAACTTCAGAAAGAAAAATAGTTCCTGTCATTCTGACATTGATTCTTAGTCAGAGCAGGGAATGAAAGGGGAGTGTGTTTCTTCAGTGAACTCTCCTCAAGCTGAATATTGTGATTCTGAGATTCATAGGTAAGTACTACGCTAGATGCTCTTCTGGGCTATTTTTAAGCCCAGGCAATTTCCCTTTTGGTGCTTGATTTATCTATCCCATGTGGTGTTTAGATTGGCCATACCCATTCCCTGGTCAGTAGTAATATATTACTCCTAGTGAGAATAGCTGTGATCATGCCACAGATAATTTGAGTGGAACCCATGCGTAGATAAAGCATTTAAGAGCTGCATATGCCCATAAGTAGTAAAAGTGAGGAAACTCCCTGTCCATTAGTACTAATATTGAGACAAGTGTTCCTTCAGATTCTTGACTACAAAAGCTATTTTGTCTGGAACCTTAGCTAAAATGAAAGTGATATTTTAATGAGAACAGAATACAATCACTATTTCCCAACAAAAGTTTTATAATTTGCTGCATTTTGGATGTTCCACAACCTGCAGCTGTCCCTCCAATGCTTTATCAGCTTTAGAGGATGTTTTCTTGACAGCTTGGTTTGTAATCCCAAAGCAGACCCTGTACTTCTTTTGTCATCAAAGCCTTCTGCTGCTCAACAGATTGTTAATGCTATCCCCATTCATTCTGACAGTCATGGGAATGTGTGTATGATAGACTTGGACAGAAAATGTGTTCTTCTGCTAAATTAACTTTCAGAATTTTGAACTGCCATGCTGAAATGTTAAAATGTTCTTCATGTTTCACTGTTGCAGTCATTACATTTGAGTAATCTGCTGGCAGGTTGCCCTCAGTCAGCCTGAATAACAAAGTCTTGGGTCCTGCGTCAGTTGCTGTCTCCACTTCCATGACGTCAGGTTGTCAGGGGTATAAAACATGTAGCCAACGCCATTTTAATCAGTCTTTCTTGTCGCGCGGTGCCCGAAGCAGAAGCAGTTTGCAAGTGCCGGTCAGCCAACTATTGAAATTTTCGTTTTCAAGTTTCAGAACCAAAGTCTTCAATCTAAAGCCAAATACCCCATTGGGGAAACTTTTTCTTGCTCCTTACCGATGTCAGTAAAAGTTAATAATTACATTACTTGTGGGAAGCAAATACCTCATAAGGATTTTCATTTGTACTGTATTCCTTGCCTAGGCCCTGACACAACGTGCCTTGCTGTTGTTTTTGTGCTAAATTTAACCAACACACTATTGAGCGTCGGTATATTTTTGCTTCTAAATATTTTGGTTCAAGATTTAACTACCATGAAATGTCGTCGGTTAGCAATCGCCGGAGTTCACAAAAAAACGCAAGGAAAAAGAGACCGCCGAGGTCCAAAACCGACGACGAAGCTTCTCCTAAGCCAGTCGCCAGTTCACCAGTACTCAGTGAGCGCTTTCGCAACCCCTGATACCTGCTACTTTTGAGTCACAGGCCTCTACTGAGACCCATACAGAGTCTGGTATGCTGGGAGATTCTCAAAGTATTGAACCTGCGGATGTCTCTTCCTTGGATGGGTCCAGAGCCGCTGAGCAGGCACGGGCTTCTGTGGGTGTTTTCAGGCCTCAACATTTTTATATTAAACTGACGCCATCAACAAAAACAAGGTCAAAAACAACTTCTATGTCAAAAAAACTGATGTATGAGCCACGTGCTTAGGCCCGTATGCCTAAAAAACAAATGATCAAAATGGCTGAGGATTTAATTACCTTGATCAGGGGTTCCCAACCCCACCCCCACCCCCGCTAAGAGGCCTAGGCAAGTCACTGATTATGAATCTTCAGATCAGGTTTCCTTTTCTTCTGATTCCTCTTCTGATCAGGAATTTTCTATTCCACCTTATGAGGATTCTTATGCAGAGGAATCCATCCCATCTGCATCTCCTCCTGAGGATTACTCTTTTGGAGAGACCTTGCATACCTTAAGGGAACATTTTTATTGGGAGAGTCAGGACTTTTCTGAATCAAAAAAGAGGCTTAGGGATTTCCTTCTTCTACCTCAGCATAGCCCTGTGCTAGACATCGTGGATGATGTGTTCTGGGAATCAAGCATGGCTCCTGATTCCTTGCCTCCGGCTCATAGTAAGCCAGACAGATATTACAGGGTTCCTGACTCCCACAAATTTCTTTTCAAAAATCCTGCTGCTGATCCTGAGACTATTTCTCAGGGTCCCAAGGGTGTTAAGGCTTCTACAGCCAAAAATCCTACCCTTTCTGATAGAGACTCCAGGGCGCTGGATAGACTGGGTAAGAAGGTGTATACGTCTGCAACCTTGGCAATCAGGGCTTTAAACTGCCAGTTTTGTATGCTTAAATATCAACAACATTTTATGGGCTTACTGAAACAGAAAATTATGTTGATCTCTGATTGTGTGGAAAATAGAGTTACAGGGTTTATTGCATGCAGCAGAACAGGTTGGAAAACATACTTTGCAATGTGGTTTTGATTCCTTGGAGGCCTCTTGTAGGGCCGCCATTACTGGATCTGTGATGAGAAGGCATGCCTGGCTCAAGGAGCAAAATCTGCCTGATCATGTTAAAGCTAAATTGTTGGATGCCCCTTTTACAGCATGATACTCTGTTTGGTAATAAGGCAGAATAGGTTTTAAAGAAAATGGAAGACAAAGCTAAATCTGTGCAAACTAAAATATTTTTTGCAAGTGCAGCCACCCAGGTTCAGTAGGCACTGACCTACTAAAAATTGGTCCTTTCCTGTGTCCAGCAGAGCCACTCAAGGCACACCCAGGAGCTCAAAAGGCTCCAGATATCAATCACAGGGATCCTACAGGTCAAAGCAATGGGGTGCCTCCACCTCCAAATCTGGAGGAAACAAAGGACAACCCTACAGTAAACAGTCTCAATGACTTTCCCCTACCATCTCCAAGCACTTATCTTTTGGCAGCCCCCTTGGGGGAGAAACTAGCACTTCATGCTCAAAATTGGCAGTTAATTACCCAGGACAAGTGGGTATTAAACATAGTATCCCAGGGGTACAGATTTCATTTCCATACTTTGCCAATTCCAAACGGATGGCCGGATCTGCCACAAAACCAGTGGGCAGAGGCCCAAAAACAAGTCATGTCCCTCATGGATATGGGGGCTATTCAACCGGTACCAGAAAAAGAAAAAGGACAAGGATTTTATTCAAGACTTTTCCTGGTACCCAGAAAAGACAATTCATGGCGTTCAATACTGGACTTATCGATTCTGAACACGTTCCTGGACATTCCAAATTTCAAACTGCTGACTTTACAACAGCTACTGCCTGTGCTAGGCAAGAATGCTTGGTTAGTAACTCTAGACTTAAAAGAGGCATACCTGCATATCCCAGTAAGGGAATCTTGCAGAAGATACCTCCGCTTCAAAGCAGGCTTTTTGCATTACCAATTCTCTGCACTGCCCTTTGGCTTATCTACTGTGCCCAGGGTCTTTACAAAGTGCCTGGCACCAGTAATTGCATTCTGCAGACAAAGAAACATTCAAATTAATCCTTATCTGGACGATTGTCTTATTCAGGCAGAGGACAAGGACACTCTTCTTCAACATCTGGCATTTGTAAAAAGTCTCCTAGCATGCCTAGGGTACACCATAAACAAAAAGAAATCACAACTGGTACCCTCTCAAATAATTACATTCCTGGGTGCAAGCTTGAATACAACTGCCCAGATGGCTTACCTCACACCAGACAAACAACTGCAATTGACAACATACTTCAAACAACTTGCAACAAAAACCCAGTTATCTGCAAGACAAATTCTGCAGGCTTTAGGGTTCATGGCATCCTGCATTCTACTAATTCCATATGCGAGACTGCATATGAGGAAACTTCAATGGGACCTAAATAGTTTATGGAGTCAACATTGTCACAGCCTGGAAACAATGATCCCTCTCATTCCCTGCCTACAACAGGAGTTTCTTTGGTGGGCAGAGACATGTCACCAAAACAAGGGACTGTCATTCACTCTTGCCACCCAAACCCTAACTACAAACGCATCAGGCTGTGCTTGGGGGGCCCACCTGGCAGGGAGATGCATTCAGGGCAAATGGAGCCCAAACCAAATGCATCTGCATATCAACCAGAAAGAAATGCTAGCTGTTCAGAATGCTCTGACAGCCTTCAAGGACTTACTTCATCCAGGACAACTACTGATAAAGATGGACAACACCACAGTTATGTGGTACATAAACAAGTGGGGGGGGGTACCCATTCCTTCCCCCTCTGCAGACTAGCCATGGTTTTGTGGAACACAGCTTTGACTTACCAAATAAATCTTCAAGCTCAGTTCCTGCCAGGAAAGTAAAATACTCTGGCAGGAGACCTAAGCAGAAATCTTATGGACCCGCACAAATGGAAACTGGATCCACAAATCTTCAACATGTTAACACAAAAGTGGGGAAGCCCAGACATAGATCTATTTGCCTCTTCCCAAAACTATCAGTTGGACAAATTCTGCATGAGAACTCATCGCAAAAAAGCATGGAAAGTGGATGCTGTTTCCTTCAGCTGGAAAAACCTATCAATCTATGCCTTTCCCTCTCTGCCTCTACTCTCCAAGGTCTTACTAAAAGTCAGACAGGAAAAACAAAAATGATTTTAATTGCTCCGGACTGGCCTCGCCAACACTGGTACCCACTTCTAAGGAATATGTCACACCTTCCTTCGTGGTACTTGCCTCAGACACATCACCTACTGTCTCGGCAGAACTATCAAATTCTGCACACTCAGCTCCAAACTCTGAATCTTGCAGCATGGCTAATCAACTAATTATTCAAACCACATCTCTCAGTAAACCTGTGATGGATGTCATTTTGGAAGCCAGAAGGCCTAGTACTAGAAAATCGTATGCTGATAAATGGAAGAGATTCTGTGCTTGGAACAAAGCACAGGGAATAGACACAGCAAAGCCCACTATTCCTCAGATTTTACAATACTTAACTGAGATGCTTGACAAGGGCCTATCTTTTTCTTCAATAAAAATCCATGCCTCTGCCATCTCGGCTCATTGCAACACAGAGCCTCCTCTCTTATCTCATCCACTGCTAAAACAGTATCTCAGAGGGGCCAAAAATGTAAGGCCAACCAGGAGAGTGCCAACTCCCGCATGGGACCTCAATTTTGTGCTGGAAAAACTCACCCTACCTCCTTTTGAGTCAGCTGCTACTGTGGATATAAAATTTCTTTCTTGGAAGATAGCCTTCCTTTTGGCAGTCACTTCAGCTAGAAGGGTTTCAGAACTATAGGCTCTCATGGCAGTGGAGCATTTCATTAAATTTTACCCGGACACGGTGGCCCTCAGGACCAATCCTTACTTTATGCCTAAGGTGGTATCCAGTGTGGCTCTTAACCAAACCACTCACCTGACAACTTTTTTCCCAAATCCTCAGAACAAGGGGGAGTGGATTCTGCATTCATTGGATGTACACAGACAACTAAGATTCTACTTGTACAGGACAAAATCTCTAAGAAAATCTGAGCAACTACTGGTAGCATTTGCTGCAGGATCAGAGGGGAAGGCTATATTAAAGCAGACTATTTCTAAATGGATAAGCCACTGCATTCGTTTCTGCTATTTGCACCATGGTAAACCTGTGCCAAAGGGGATCAGATCCCATTCCACCAGGGCTGCCTCTACTTCAGCAGCTTTTCTCAGAGGGGTCCCTACCAGAGACATTCTAGAAGCTGCTACTTGGAGCTGTGTTCATACATTCACAAAGCATTACCATTTACCTCTCTTCTCTAAATCCAGGGCAGGCTTTGCCACTGCAGTCTTGCAGGGCCTTATAGCTGCTTCTAATGCTGTTTAGCTCCATCCTCCCATCCATATCTTTGGGATTCTACCCAAATGTATTGACTGCAACAGTGAAACACGAAGAACATAGTACAGTTGTGTACACTTACCATAAATGTAGATGTTCGAGTGTATTCACTGTTGCATTCTGGATTACCCACCCGCCATCCCTCATTCTATACCTTTTCTTTCCTTCACTATGCTCAAAAGCCTTTGTGGTGTATTTGCTTTTAGTTGAAGGTAAATTTTGTTTCTAAGGTGCATTTATATATATTTACTGTTTATTTATATATTTTTGCTCCCCATTTGGGGGACACCTGACATCTGGGGCAAGAAAAACTGATTAAAATGGCGTCGGCTGCATGTTTTATACCCCTGATGAACTGACGTCATGGAAGAGGAGACAGCAACCGACACAGGACCCAAGAGTTTGTTATTCAGGCCGACTATGGGCAACCTGCCAGCAGTTTACCCAAATGCAATGACTGCAACAGTGAATACACTCGAACATCTACATTTATGGTAAGTGTACACAACTGTACTTTTTGTATTGCACTATGTGGGGAATATGGAAAAGTTACTGGTACCCCCCCCTCCCCCCGAAGTAAACAATGCATTGTATCTGCTTTTCATGTAATTAACACTGTCTAAAGTGTTCTTATGATTTTGGTAATACTATCTCCACAGCTGCTGCCATGAGGTCAGTTATAAAAAGATTTGCTTGGTTATGTTCTCAAAACTTAGGAAAATGTTAAGACTGAGATTTTAAATTCTCCTCTTGACAAGTATGTTCTTTTAGTCCCTTCAGTTGTTGAGTTTCTTAAAAGATTCAGTGATGGAGGGAAATTGATTTTAGGGATGGCCTAATTTTTCCAGCCCTTCTTTTCTAAGTTTAATAAAATCGTTTCTCTAACTCAGCACCCTTTTTCAAAGAGCATTTAAGCAGCAAGGTGCTAACAAACAAGATTTTAAACAGCAATGACAGTGTGGTTCTAAAAGGAAAGGGAAAGCCTCCCAAAATCAAGGACAGTCCAGAAAGTCAGAATGTCCACTTGCCTTACAGCCCCCTCTTCCCACCCTAGCAAACTCTCCTTCTGTCTGTTTTCATCTTCCCCAGTACCATCAGATCATTTCAGACAAATGGATTCTGAAAAATCACAAAACAGCACTACATGTGACAGTCCGAGTCTATTCTTCCTTTTCTGTGGATTAATCCTCATCCTGTAAATTCATTTTTCCTCAGATTTTGGAGAATGTTGTCGTCTCGGGGTGATAGGACTAGTGCCCGCATGGGCAAATGATTTTTATTCAAGGATTATTCTGGTGCCAAAGAAAGAAGGAACTTGGAGACAAGTCCTTGATAACTTCTCCTTTCTCATTCTTTTTGTGAAGGTCCCAAAGTTCAAAATATTAATTGTGTCTTATTCCTTTTCTCAGTTTCATGTTAAAGTTAGACTTGAAAGATGCTTACCATCACATTCTGATTAACAAAGGTTTCAGCTGTTTCTTAAGATTTTCTGTATTTAGCTTATATTATCGACTGTCTGTGTAATACTTTGGTCTGTTTATTGCACCAAGGATAATTACAAAGTGTGTGGCTCCTGCAGTTGTTTACTGCAGACCTCAAGGCGTTCACATGTTTCAGTATTTGCATGAAAGTCTGATATTTGCAAACCCTTTTTTCCAGCTGTCATGGTTCTTTAAGTGTTACTAAACTCCTGCTCAGTCTGGGGTTTCAAGTTAACTTAAAAAAATCTTCTGTCATCCATTCTCACAGAATAGTTTTTGCTGTCATCTGGATATTTCCCTAAGAAGAGCTTTTCTTCTAGACAAAGTAGAACTGTACAAAGAAACCTTCTTGAGCTTTTACAACCAGCCTCTGGTATGCCCCAAGGAATTTCTCAAGGTTTTGGATTCCATGGCTTCCGTGATTGCCATGATTCTCTTGGTCAGACGTTACATGAGCAAAATTCAGTTGACCCAATTTTTTTCCAGATGTCCTTCAGAGCCTTAATGGGTTTTATTCCAGAATGTTTCTGGTCCCCATGAAAGAAGGCCCTTGAAACCCATTCTAGATCTTTTCCAGATCAGCACCTTTTTTACAGGTGCCTTCCTTCAAACCTTGTTTCACCTTCTTCAGCCTCAGGCTTTCCTAGTCTCTCTGGATCTCAAGGATGCCTATTCCCACATTCCTGTTCATCTCCATTTCAGGAAATGTTTGCATTTCTTTGATTCTTCTTTGCATTTTCAGTTCTCTGCTTTGCCCTTTGGTCTCTCTGCTGCCCCAAGGGTCTTCACCTAATGCCTCGCTCCTGTGATTGCCTTTTGGAGGATGAGGGGGATACAGATCTTTTCTTATTTATTTATTTTACATTTGTTTACCGGGAAGATCCGACTTGACACAGGTCCATTTTCAGCAGAGGCCCGGGGAGAAAAGCTCTGGACAAAATGCATAAAATCAGAACATAATACATTAAATCAGACATGATATAATCCATCAATCAGACATCATAACATGGATTATTGACATTTTGTTGCTACACAATAAAATCCCTAGGATGTCACATAGCAACCAGATGAGAAATAACATTTTGCATGTAGTTTATTATAGAACATTATAACATAAGTGTATCTTGCAATAGTGCTGTTGAAAACAGCTGTAGAAATTAATATTAATGGGATTTGGATACATATTCTAGCTTTGCTATTAACAGATTTCTCGTTTTAACCCATTTTGCATTTCTTTGGATGTATGAGCCTTGCAACTCAACATGGTAGTATAGGTATGATGTGTACAATACTTGACTTTTGAAGGTGGTGGGGAAATGTTGAAGCTATTCTGGCATGATGGTTAGTGGAAGGGATGAAACAGTGTAACATCAGACATGTTGTGGGAAGTAAGATTCCAATCAAGTCATAGGGTACTATTAGGTAGAGAAGGGATTAGTAGTGCATATTGGTAAAAAGTAAAGATAGGCTTTCGTATCTGGACAAATCTGCTCATTCAGGCTTTCTCTGCAGAGACTTTGCTTCAGCACCTTCACTGTGCTATTTTCCTCTTGCAGAGCCTAGGGATTTACAGTAAATTTCCAAAAATCTTTCTTGGCTCCTTCTCAGGATCATGTTTTTCTCGGATGCAGGCTCCAGACCATTCCTATGCTGGGATCCCGGACACATCCCAAGACTTTAACTCTGATTGCATGTTTTCAGTCCCTTCTTCCTCTGGACTCAGTTACAGCCATGGAGTTTCTAAGGGCTGTGTGGTACATGGCTTCCACCATTCCTATGCTTCCTCTAGCCAGGATTCATATGAGAAAACTACAGTTGTTCCTAAAGTCAGTCTGGCTTCAACATTCTCATCCTTTGGACTTTCCAATTGCTCCTATTTCATGACTCAAGCTAGAGCTTCAGTGGTAGATTCATCAACTGTCTCTCAACCCAGGGCTTCCTTTTCAGCCCCCAGTCCCCCCACACAGGAACTCTTTTCATATGCCTCAGAAGTGGGATAGAGAGCTTCTTCTGCCCCTCTAAAAGTTTGAGCCCTTTGGTCCCTTCATCAGAAAAAGGACCATATCAACATCAGAGAGATAAGAGCTCTTTTTCTGGCTCTTCATGCCTTCCATTCTGTATTCCTTCCAGGTCCCCTCAAAAATGTTTACAGTCAATACCACAGTGATGTGGTACATCAACAAACAAGTGGGACACGGTCTTACTTCTTGCGCAGATTAGCTATTCAGGTCTGGGATCTGGCTGTCCAATATCAGGTGACTCTTCAGGCTGTTTATATTCCTCCAGAACAGAACATTTTGGCAGACTGTCGGAGCAGGTCCATAACACAGACTCATGAATGAATGATTTGCAGAGATGTGTTTCGGGACATTTTCTTCCAGTAGGGTAGTCCACAGGTAGATCTTTTAGCCTCCCCTCTAAACAGACATCTTCCTCTGTTTTGTATCAAGGTCCCCATGTCCTGTGGCTTGAAAGGTGGATGTGCTCTCTCTTCCTTGGAAGGGGTGTTTCTTTATGCCTTCCATCCCTTCTTCTCATACCAAGGGTCCTGTTCAAGATAGAACAAGACGCTTCCAAAATCTTGCTGGTGAGTCCCTTTTGGCCCAGATAGCATTGATTCCCTCTTCTTCTTCTGTACTTAGCCAAAGGCAATCATCACAAGTTACCTCACAGGGTGGACCTACTCACACAAGACAAGGGTTTTTTCATCCAACCCCACTTATCCACTCTTTAGCTGACACTGTGGCTGATAGGGTTTTGATCCCTTTTAGGCACATTTTTTTTCTGAGGATGTGCTTCAGGTTCTGCAGGAGACCAGGAAACCCACTACAAGGAAATCTTTTTTGTCCAGATGGAAGAGATTATCTGTTTGGTATCTGCCTCGTAACCTGGATCTACTTTCCATGGAAGTACCTTTGGTTCTGTCTTATTTGTGTGAATTGCTTCATGCTGGGTTGGCATACTCTTCAGTTAAAGCCCACGTTTCAGCTGTTTCTGCTTGTCTGATTTTGACTCCTCCTTTGGCTTCTAGATTTGAGGCCAAACAATTCCTTAAAGGCGTCCTTCATATTAGGCCTCCCAGGAAGCCTATTGTTTTCTCTTGGAACCTTAATTTTGTTGTTGAAAAATTGACTCGGGCTCCTTTTGAGCATGCAGCTTCAGCTTCCTTACAGCACTGTACTTGGAAGACTACTGTTCTTGTGGCCTTTACTTCAGCTGGAAGGGTGTCTGAGCTTCAGGCTGTTATTGCTATACAGTGGATATAAAAAGTGTACACTCCCCTGTTAAAATGCCAGGTTTTTGTGATATAAAAAAATGGGACCACAATAAGTCATTTCAAAACTTTTCCTACCTTTAATGTGACCTATGACCTGTACAATTCAGTTGAAAAACAAATATGTTAGGGGAGAAAAATATAAAAAATAAAAAACGTACAATAAGCTGGTTGCATAAGTGTGCATGGCACATTTGGCTTGGCAATATTTGCCCACTCTTTCTTGCAAAAGCACTCCAAATCTGTCATATTGTGAGGGCATCTCTTGTGCACAGCCCTCTTCAGGTCACCCCACAGATTCTCTATTGGATTTAGGTCTGAGCTCTGGGTGGGCCATTCCAAACTTGAATTTTCTTCTGCTGAAGCCATTCTTTTGTTGATTTGGATGTATGCTTGGGGTCATCATCATGTTGAATGTTGAAATTCTTCTTCTTCTTCAGCTTTCTAGCAGATGCCTGAAGGTTTTGGGCCAAAAGTGATTGGTATTTGGAACTGTTCATAATTCTCACCACCTTGACTAAAGCCCCAGTTCTAGCTGAGGAAAAGCAACCCCAAAGCATGATACTGCCCCCACCATGCTTCACCGTGGGGATGGTGTTCTTTTGGTGATGCAAAGTGTTGTTTTTGAGCCAAACTTACCTTTTGGAGTTGCGGCCAAAAAGTTCAACCTTGGTCTCATCAGACCATAATACATTTTCCCACATGCTTTTGTGAGACTTGATGTATTGTTTTGCGAATTTTAGCCAGGCCTGGATGGTTTTCTGTGTAAGAAAAAGCTTCCGTCTTGTAACCCTACCCCATAGTCCAGACATATGGAAAATACAGGAGATTGTTGTCACGTAGTACACAACCAGTACTTGCCAGAAATTCCTGGAGCTCCTTCAGTGTTGCTGTAGGTCTCTTAGCAGCCTTCCTGACTTGTTTTCGTCTTGTCTTTTCATCAATTTTGGAGAGACATCCAGTTCTTTGCAACGTCACTGTTGTCCCATATTTTCTTCACTTTTTGATGACCGTCTTCACTGTGTTCCATGGTGTATGTATCCAATGCTGTGGACATTTTTTTGTACCCTTCTCCTGACTGATACCTGTCAACAATGAGATCCCTTTGATGCTTTGTAAGCTCTCTGCGAACCATGGCTTTTTGTGTAGCAGGCAACTGAGTAAATGTCAGGAAAATCCTACTAGGACAGGTAAACTTTATTTGGTGTTAGAGTCTGTCTAATTGATGGCAGATGTGTACACAAAAAGACTGAATGCTATAATTAAATCAAAAGGTGTTTCAACAAAGTATTAGTTTAAGGGTGTGCACACTTATGCAACCAGCTTATTGTATGTTTTTTATTTTTTATATTTTTTTACCCTAACGGATTTGTTTTTCAATTGAATTGTACAGGTTATAGGTCTCTTTAAAGGTGGGAAAAGTTTTGAAATGATTTATTGTGGTCTCATTTTTTATATCACAAAAACCTGGCATTTTAACAGGGGTGTGTACACTTTTTATATCCACTGTACCTCCTTTTTTAGTTTTTCTTAGGAACATGGTGCCTCTTCGTACTAATCCTTCTTTTATGCCCAAGGTGTTTAATGAGTTGTCTCTTAATCAGTCTATAAATTTTGCCACTTTTTTCCCTTCTTCATAGTCTGCTAGTGAGAAGGTTCTTTACACCTTGGATTTGCACAGACAATTCAGATATTATTTAGATAAATTTAAAAAATTAAACTTTGTATTGTGGAGCTTTTCTCCCCGGGCCTCCACTGAAAACGGGCTCCCCAAGCCCAGTGGACCTCCCCAGTCATCAAATTTGAATAAATAAATAAATAAAACTAAAGCCATTCATAAGTCTGAACAATTTTTTTTGTTTCTTTTCATCCTAGATATCTAGGTTTGGCTGTTTCTAAGCAAACAGTTTCTTCATGGATCTCTAAGGCCATTTCTTTGTGTCACTCTTTTCATGGGAAAAGCCTTATACTTCTGTTAAGGCTCATTCTACCAGGGCTGTGGCTTCCTCTGGTGCTTTTTTCAAAGCATTGATGCCAGTTCCATCCCTGAGGCAGGTACTTGGACTTTTGTGTATACTTTTAAAAAGCACAATAAATTGGATGTAGTTTTCAGAGCTAGAGCCAGGTTTGCCAGTGGTATCATGCATGGCTTTCTAGAAAGCTGTGCTGGATCTTCCTCCTTCCACCTTTCCTCTTGAGCTTTTGTGCTCTGCCTATTGTAATAAATACTGCAACAGTGATATGAAAGGACATAGTACAGTTGTGTAAAATCTTAGCATAACAATAGATGTCCTTCCCTTCACTGTTGCAGTATTCGCTCCCTCCCGCCTCCCCCTTTTCCTTTTTATTTTTTCCTTCTGGATGCACATGTTCCTCCTTTACTCCTTGGACTGTTGTTCCTCTTTGAGCTTTTCAGTTCTGAGGAAGGTACATATGTACGTACATCACCTGTATACCCTACACTGTGAGTGGGGAGCATACATGTGACATATGACTTACCAGTGATCCTAAGGCTTTGGCATACTGACCGGAAATCAGGCTACCCTTGGCAGGGAATCCCTAGTGTAAGGAATACTGTAACAGTGAAGGAAAGGACATCATCTGTTATGCTAGGATTTTACACAACTGTACTTTCATAAAGTAGCAGAAAGTATTCTAAGACCTAAGCCAACATGGGAATTGAGAAAGACAAAAATTAGCAATAAGAATGACTGCATGTAGGGGTATAGAAAGTAGGCAAAAGGAAGCTGGAATTTACTGGAGAAAATTAGCAGAAGAATCAAGGTTTGTAGAGTGAGTAAATAGAAAGGAAAAGGAAAAATAATACTTTGGGATGAAACTAAGCAGTTTGAATTGCAGGTTAGAGACTACCTTCCTTACAAGAGATTGATAACAGAGTATAGGCAAAGCGAAAGGGACAAGGGATTTTTAAATGAAAGACCGCCTGTGGTAGTGTTGAGTCTAAGACAGAAGTTGCTGGTAAAAAATTAATGATTAGTAGAGCATATAAAATATTGCATGATAACTATAATTATCATTCAGAGGAGGTTAGAAAAGATTGGGAAGAGAGCATGGAAGGGCAGTTTGCTAAGGAGCAGTGGGAGGCCATCTGTATTGGCTCGCAAGTATCACATTTTATGACTTTTGCTTGGAAGTATTTGCATAGATATCTTAATACCATAAGCAGACTTCAGAGAATTTTTCTTCAAGTCAATAGCAAATGTTGGAAGCTTGATGGGAAGGTGGTAATTAGGAACATGTTTTTTGGGAGTGAATGAGTTGGCAGATTTTGAAAATTCCTTATAAAGTAATTTGCCAGAAATGTTGGGAGAGCAAATAGTTGTAACTAGGAAATTATTCTTTTGAGCTGAGATATAGGATCTGAATTATTCAGACATGGTAACTTCTTGATAGCTTTAATGTTGTTGGCTGCATAAAAGCAACTACTAGGAAGTGGAAATCATAATCTAAACCACCGGTAACTGAAGTACTGAATATTGTTAATGAGATAAAATAATTGGAAATTGGATGTGTAGAAATGAGAAGGACTATATTAAATATAAATAAATGGATTTGTAGGAACAGTACATATAGAGTAGTGTTCATGAGGAGGAGGAGTGAAATTTGAGAAGGCAGGACTGGAGTAGTTTATGTAATGCTGGAATGAAACTTGTTAATGTATACTGCTTGAAAATAAGAAAGGAAATGTTAATATGGTTTGTTTTCTTTTACTTATGTCACTTTAAAAATGCCATGATTAATAAAGATATTTACAAAAAAATTGAGTCCTTGGAAGATCTGAAGCAGTAATAAGAACTATGTTTACTTTTTTGCCCTTACTGTTATTGATTATTAAGTAGGCTTTTGCTTGGATATTATTGATGAATTTATCCCCTTTGTCTGAAGACATCTCTTGGAAAAAAAATGCTAACATATTTGGTCTTGCAGCAGACAAATTTCCTGTTAAGATTTATCATCGTGTTTGTTTTAGCTGGGTGAACATCATGTTGTAGATGACCTTTATGAGAGCTAGAGATTTGCAAGCATTCACTGAACTTAGATTTTTTCCTTCTGCTCTGCTGGAATGGAGAAGGAAGATTGTGGAGTCTCCCAAAAAACGCCAACAAACTTAGACCAAAAAATAATCCAAGATGTCCTTGGACAATAATTTTGTTACCAGGTACTGACAAAACCCTGCATTGCTTAAAACACATCCAGTAATCTCATTAGGCCTGCATTCCCAGTCTTTTGGGAGTATGAGTAATCCTTTCCTGACTCAGGAGGTCTATTCTGTTCCCACGTTAGTATTCCGACACTAGTAACACACCCCTGCCTCTGTAAAAGTCACGAGTTCTGAATCCTCAGCCAGTGCCATGGCATAGATGGATGAAGCCCTAACTGCAGCTAAGGTATCTGAGGAACTGGCAGGGAGGGCTAGGCATGCCTCTTCTAAGGTACTCTTTGACCGGAGGTGCAGTCCTCGGGAGTGACCCTAGGGTGTAAGTAGGTGGGCATATGGAAAAACTAAGGAATCACAAAGGAAAACTTCCCTAGCTGAAGCAGTGATGACAAAACCCAGGATCACTCTTACAGTCTGCATCAACCCTAGCACCGATGTGGAGTTAATCTGGCAGTAAAATGAGGGGCTGGTAGATCCAGTGATTGACAAGGGGAGGGGGCAGTTGGGTACACACCATAAGAATATGATGCAAGGTAGCCAAAAATAGTTCTGAATCCACAGCAAAATGATACTTTACTTAAATAGGTTTGACCAGCTTTCCTAATGGTGTACTACTCATTGCAGTTGTACTCTGCAATGTGATGCCTTTTGCAGAATGAACATATTAAACCTGAACTCTTCCCAGGAAGTAATGTGGCACAGTTGTACACCATTAAACCCACATATACTGTGTAGAATTGATGTGCTGGAGAGCTAAGTTAGGTTAATTGTAGTTATCTGTCAGTGGCAATTCAGTCACACAGTTGCATCTGCAGTTTGTGTGCATACCAATAGTTTGCGTGCATACCAATAGTTTGCCAGGGTGTAGTATGCATTGTGGAGTAGAGTATGCACTGTTTGTACTCATACATATGACAGAAATTGTGAGGGATGAGGACTAAACACTAGATATCAGCCTTTAGGAGGAGCAGACCATTTCCCATTAGAGCTACAAAGAACCAGCACTGGTGTAAGGAATTGCTTTGTTCTGGGAACCAGTAAGCATGCTGTACACTACGGGCTTTAACTGAGTCTTACACAGCAAAGCATCTTTTTGGGAAGCACAAATATGGTGAGCTCATTAGAATCTGCAGTGCCATACCTTCATCATAGTTCAACTAGACTGGCTTAAATACTTCTTTATACCTACACCTTTTTGCTGTGCAGTGGGACTTGTAGTATAGCACTTATAAACGATGCTCTGTTGCTGTAAAATGTTACATAGTACAAATTGTCAAAAGGACTTTGTGTCTACTTATGAGTTCTGCTCATGTGTCGTCCAGACTGTTCCTCTACTCAGTGGTCTTCTGTCTTTCGGCTTTTCCCGATTAGGGGTCGCCACAGCGGAACTCCGGTCCGCTAATGATTGGCGGTAGATTTTTATGTGCTGGCTTGCCGGGCCTAATGCACAACCTTCAACGAAGGAACGCCCATTCACGCATGTCGACACACAGAAGACGCTCTCAGTTTGTGAATTATGAGGTGCTATGTGGCCAGTTGTTAATCCCTCAGCAAGTACAAGATTTAGCATTAATTTTGCCATGAGGATTTACATATTAGCTCCTGCCACAAGTGCAAAGTATCTCTTCTTCTCTTTGAGCATGTAAGTAATACACTTCAAACTCCATTTGTCTGAGCAGTGAAGGTCAAGCTGTGCATGTCTCCTGATCCTTGATGTTCTATACTGCATACTTGAAACTCCATCCATTTGTATTTTCAGTAGTGTACTCTTCTTTTCAAGAATATTTGATGTAAGTTTTTTTTTTATTTTTGAACTCATGTTTTTCAGCCTGCTTCATTAATGCTGGCTTGCAGAAGTAGACCGCAACTCCCTTAATAAGTTTAGTTGCCTGCTCAGCAGCTTGGTATGATTTCCATTCACAGTATTGCCTTTGATTGTTTTTCTTCAATACTGACCTTCCACCTTCATTCCTTGGGAATTCTATTTTTATAACTTTAGCTCATGGGAGTGTCACTATTTCAGTGGCAGAAAATCATTTGAAAGACAAAAATAGCTTAAGCTGATTGTGGCAGCATGTTAAGAGTCAGAAGATCTGTATAAAAGGGTAAAAAAGCTAGAGTGATGGATAATACGTTTGATTACAACAACAGGGAAAGCCCCACAGAGCACCAGAAAACAATAGTATAAATACAAATGACATTCATGGGTGACATGTGAGTTAAAGGGGGGATGCAGGAGGAATAGAGAACAAACAAAGAAGGTTGTCTGCAAGACTGCACATCTTTGATATCACTCACATAGGAGCTACTGACATTACAACTATCTAGGAAAAGGGAACACCAGGTGATTTGGTGGTAAAAAGCTATTTGATTTCAACAAACATTTCGCTTTAAGATTCAAATGGCAATAATTTTTGCTTTGGTTGAAATTCAGCTGTATGGCTAACAGGAACCCAGAGCAGCGATTATTTAAAAAAAAAAAAAAAAAAAAAAAGAAATTAAAGTGCAAATAAAAATCTTTTCATTTCACCTCTAAGGAAAAAAAAGTCCATGTCTGGTTTGCAAGATGCATCTCATTTTCTTTAAGAAAAAGTAACCGGTGTAGATGATGACTTCTTTGTGTTAACAGGGTGCTGTTTATCTTTTACTTCCCTACTTTTCTGATTATGAAAATGCATTCAGAAATAAATTGAAAATATTTGCCCAGAGCTTGCATTCTAGCCCTCAGTATTTGTTAGGTACGTTAATAAAGAAGATATTTTTTGTGGAAGTTCAGTGTGTATAGCTGTACCGTGAATTAATCCATCAGCTGGTAACATCCAGGTGTAGGAATGGTGTTCAGGATGTCTGCTTAACAGCCACATTCCAAACCTTGAAACTACCTGCATACCTGTAGGTCAGTATAAAAATGCCCAAAGTTCCCAGAAGCCGATCATTTGCGCATTTCCTAACGTATAAGTCTAGCTGCTTCACATGGTCAGATTGTATTGCTTTTTTTGTGTTCAGTCTTGCAGCCACATTTGCTCACTGTTTGTCTTTCTTTCTGTTTAATTTCTTCAGGTCTTTTGGGTTTGTATTACCATGAAGGGAATGGAACCCATTCTTAAGTCACAGTACAGTTAAAGTTAATGAAATTAGTATTAGTTCAGTTTTTGATGTTAGCCCAAAGTGCTGTTCTTAGCACCCATAATGAGCCCAGAATTAACGACGACTTGTAATTCATACAGAGTAACATGTATTGGTAGAATATCTAAATACGACTGTAAATTCTTTTTTGTTAACCCTGTTGCTCCTGCTGCTTTTGGAACTGTCTGGGTATCTTTCTTCCACACTGCTCTCATTTCTGCCTACATATCCTAGCATTTCATGGATGTCCTTCAAGGATGCATCTGCAGTCCTAACATATGGGTTGTCCTGCCTCAGGCAGCCCTTCGGTCGGCCGGATTCCAAAGTCTGGGTCTGGCCTCGGCTGATGTCGCACTTCACCCGACGTCATAGCTGCTGTGAATTGGGTATAAAGGCATCAGCCGACGCCATTTTCCTCAGTCTTTCTTGCCGCGCGGTGCCCGAAGCAGAAGCTGTTCGCAAGTGCCGGTCGGTCAGATCCAGATATTTCTACTACCGAAGACTTCTAAAAAGCTAAGTACCCCGTTGGGGACTCTTTCTTGCCTCAGCCGATGTCAGAAAAAGTAAATAATTGTTTAACTTGTGGGAAACAAATACCTCATAAGGATTTCCACTCTTACTGCCTTCCTTGCTTAGGCCCAGACCACGACGTATCAGCTTGTCCAGCCTGTGCTTCCTTCAACCGACGGATACTTAGACGTCGGTCGGAGTTTGCAGAGGAGTTTTTTGGTCCCGCTTTTGCTTACAAAATGCCGTCGGAGACTCCGACTTCACAATTAGCTAAAAAGCGTAAGGAAAAGGACCGACACTCGCGGCCCGCGGTTTCAGCCGAAACCACGGTTAAGCCAACCGCAAGTGTCTCGGTTTCGGCTGAAACAGAGTCCTCGGTTCTTCCTTCGGCCGAAAGCATGCCTCCGATAGCCGAGGCCTCACACAGCATGGCTGAATCTGCTACTGAAATAACCCCTGCTGTAGCAGCCACCCAAGATTTATCAGATACTATTCCTTTAGACATATCTACTCCTGCACGTGGAGCTGCTAGGCCCCCTGCATCTATGTCTATCAAGGCTTTTTCTAGGGCTAAAGCAGCTAAATCTTCTAAGGCCTTGCCTGCTAAAACCCCCTCACACAGGCCTACCTCTAGTTCCCAAATGCTCAGCCTGGCTGAGGATCTCATTTCTTTGATCAGGGGATCCCAACCTCACCCAGACAGGGCCTCTCAACCCCCTCCAGAGAAGAGGCCTAGAGCAGAGCCCCCGGATCCTGTTTCTACAAACTATTCCTCGGATGATTCAGAAAACTCAGATCCTCCAGAAGGCCCATATTCTCCTTATGAGGATTCTGATGCAGAAGACTCCATTCCTTCTGCCTCTCCTCCTGAGGAATTTTCTTTTGGGGAAACCTTACATGCTATGAGAGAGCATTTTCAATGGCAGGGCCAGGATTTTTCAGATTCAAGGAAAAGGCTAAGGACCTTTTTACATTTACCACAGCATAGGCCTTTAGCCATTCCTCCAGTACTTACAGTTGTTGATGATGCATATAATGATGCTTGTACTGCCCCTGACTCTCTTCCCCCGGCCCCTGCCAAGCCCGACAGATATTACAGGGTCCCGGACACACACTTTCACTTGTATAAGGCTCCTATTGCAGATCCTGAAACCATTTCACAGGGCCCCAAAGCTGTAGCAGCTGCCTCTGCCAAAAACCCCCTCCCCTCTGATAGAGAATCTAGAGCATTAGAGAGATGGGGTAAAAAAGTTTATACTTCTGCTACTCTTTCGGCTAGGGCCTTAAACTGTCAATTACACATGATTCAGTATCAGGAATTTTTGTTAGACCAGCTAAATAAAAAAACTGTCCTCTCCTGAACCTATAGACCGTAAGTCCCTTCAGGATTTGGTACATAACACTCAGCAGGTCAGTAATCGTTCCTTAAAATGCGGCTATGATGCACTGGAGGCTTCCTTTAGATCAGCTATGACTGGAACAGTGATTAGAAGGCATGCATGGTTAAAAGAGCAATCCTTACCAGACCATGTAAAGTCAAAGCTTCTAGATGCTCCCATGGAGAAACAAAGTTTGTTTGGCTCCCCTGCACAGCAAGTGCTAAAGAAGGTGGAAGAAAAAGCAAAATCGGTCCAAACAGTCAAGGATTTCTTACAGGTCCAGCCTCCAAGGTTTAGTAGAAATTGGCCTTCGAAGAATTGGTCCTTTCAAGACACCTCCAGAGCACAGAGAGGCAGAAATAGGCGCCCAAGAGGCAGAGGTCAATCCAAAGGTTCCTACAGGGGACGTCAGTGGCAGCCTAACAACCAGAGAAGTACTGCCACAGATCCAGCTACGACCACTTCCACAGGACAGGCACAATGACTTGACTCTGATACCGCCTACCAGGGAACAACTGGAAGCACCCTTAGGCGGAAAGCTAGCCTTATTTTCCGTAAACTGGCATTTCATTACAGGAGACAAATGGATTTTACAGACAATAGACAAAGGCTACAGGTTTCACTTCCACACTCTACCAAAAAAGAGAGGAAAGCCAAACCTACCACCAAACCAAAAAACAAACGCTCTGCAACAAATCAACCATCTACTAAGGATGAGAGCTATAGAAAAGGTACCTCCTATGGAACAAGGGCAAGGATTTTACTCCAGACTTTTCCTGGTACCAAGAAAAGAAAACCAATGGAGGCCTATTCTCGACCTGTCCGCTCTGAACACATATCTCATTGTTCCAAAATTCAAAATGCTGACCCTACAGCAACTTCTTCCCATGCTGGGCAAGGAGTCTTGGCTGGTGACTCTAGATCTCAAGAGGCATACCTGCACGTCCCTATACGACCAGATTGCAGAAGATACCTCAGATTTCTTGCAGGATCAGAGCATTATCAATTCTCAGCATTGCCC
The DNA here is from genome assembly GCF_019279795.1 of Protopterus annectens. NCBI lineage: Eukaryota > Metazoa > Chordata > Ceratodontiformes > Protopteridae > Protopterus > Protopterus annectens. Next base: position 59,488,619 of record NC_056733.1, read on the forward strand.
TTTGGCTTATCTACTGCGCCCAGAGTATTCACGAAATGCCTGGCATCAGTAATTGCTCATTGCAGGCTTCAGGGAATTCAGATTTATCCATACCTGGACGACTGCCTAATACAAGCGGACAACAAGACCAAATTAACAAAAGATTTGGAAAAGGTTATACAACTACTGCAAGCCCTGGGATACACAGTCAACATGAAAAAGTCAAGGCTGGTACCATCCCAAAGGATAACATTCTTGGGTGCAGAACTGGACACATCAAATCAGATGGCATTTCTCACAGCAGAAAAGCAAAAGCAACTACCACTCTATTTCATGGCATTAACAACACAGAACCAGCTTACAGCAAGGAAAGTCCTGCAAGCCCTGGGTTACATGGCATCCTGCATAATATTGATTCCACATGCCAGGCTGCATATGAGAAAGTTGCAATGGTACCTAAGGAATGTATGGTCTCAACACAAGCACAGTCTAGAAGCCAAGATTCCAATAATACCATGCCTGAAACAAGAATTCCTGTGGTGGGCTCAGGCCTGTCGGTTGAACAGAGGACTGCCTTTCCACAAACCTCACCCAAGCCAGACTATCACCACGGACGCCTCAGACCTAGGCTGGGGGCACACATGGTGGGCAAGTGTATACAAGGCCTATGGACACAAGACCAGCTGAACCTACACATAAATCAAAAAGAGATGCTGGCAGTGAAACAGGCACTTCAGACATTCAGACCTTTTCTTCAACAGGGTAATTTGCTGATAAGGACGGACAACACCACAGTCATGTGGTATATGAACAAACATGGAGGCACGCACTCATACCCTCTATGCCGGATGGCAATGGACCTGTGGAATGTGGCTCTGAACCGCAACATTCAACTCCAGGCCAAATTTGTGCCAGGAAAAGAAAATATACTAGCAGACACCTTAAGCAGAACTACCACGGATGCCCACGAATGGATGCTGCATCCGGACATCTTCAAAACCATTACAAAGAAATGGGGACTACCAGAAATAGACCTGTTCGCATCCCCACACAACCACCAATTGAGGAAATTCTGCACAAGGACATACCACCCGCTTGCTTGGAAGGTGGACTCCCTATCCTTCAGTTGGGAAAGCATGACAGCATATGCATTCCCACCTCTTCCTTTGATGCACAAAGTGCTACTGAAGATCAAAGAAGATCACCCAAGGATCATCCTGATAGCTCCAGACTGGCCGAGGCAGCATTGGTACCCGCTACTGAGGAGCATGTCTCGGACACACGCATGGCCTCTACCTCTAGTTCCTTTATTGCTAACACAGAACAACTACAAGATCCTACATCCAAACTTGAAAACACTACAGCTAGCTGCTTGGAATATTACATAAAGCAAAATAACCCAGATTTATCTCAGAGGGTTAAAGACATTATCCTGGAGGCTCGCAGACCCTCCACAAGGAAGACTTATTCAGCCAAATGGAAAAGATATCTCATTTGGAGTGCAGCAAAAGGAGAAAATGTATCATTAGCAAACATAGCTAACATCCTGGAATACTTAGCGGAACTTTTCCACAATGGCCTGTCTTACTCCTCCATTAAGATTCATGCATCAGCAATTTCAGCAGAATACAACATGGATCCTCCAGTCTTCTCTCATCCTCTACTCAGGCAGTTTCTGAGAGGAATTAAAAATGTAAAGCCTCCAAGGAAGCCACCTTTGCCTACATGGGACCTTAACTTTGTGTTGGAAAAGTTAACACTTCCCCCTTTCGAACCAGCAGCAACAGCAGAATTACAATTCTTATCTTGGAAAACTGCTTTCCTGCTTGCAATCACTTAAGGAAGAAGGGTTTCTGAATTATAGGCATTAATGGCAGTACAGCCCTTCCTTATCTTCCATCAGGATAGAGTGTCCTTGAGAACTAACCCTACTTTTATGCCAAAAGTGGTCTCCAGGGTATCATTGAACCAAGCAATCCATCTACCAACATTCTTCCCCAACCCACAGAACAGGGGGGAAAGACTACTACATACCTTGGATGTGCACAGGCAATTGCGCTACTATCTGGACAGAACCAGGACCAACAGAAAAACTGACCAGCTTCTGGTAGCATATGCAACAGGAATGGAAGGAAGAGCAATTTCAAAACAGACAATCTCAAAATGGATAGGAAATTGCATTAGATTTTGTTACTCTTTTCATGGAAAGACATCTCCAGAAAACTTCAGACCTCACTCCACAAGGGCTACAGCCACTACTACAGCTTTCCTACGAGGAGTGGCTACCAAAGACATTTTAGAAGCTGCTACTTGGAGCTCCGTGCATACATTTGCCAAGCATTATAATCTACCTTTATACTCCAGATCCCGAGCAGGTTTTGCAACTGCTGTTTTGCAAGGGATCTTAGCTACACCATAATCATCTTAGTGCCTCCTCCCCCAGTTTGGCTATGGTATTCTACCCATATGTTAGGACTGCAGATGCATCCTTGAAGGACATAGTACAGTTTTGTACCTACCATAAATGTAGATGTCCGAGAGGTATGCATCTGCGGTCAGGATTACCCACCCTCCTTCCCCTTTGTGGTACTCCTAGGGTATTTGCCCATCTTGTAGCTAGCTGGGGGAATCTATTATGGTGTATTTGTTTGTATATATGTATATACATGTTTATATTGTTTGCTCTCTACTGTTTGGAATCATTTGCATTTATCCAAATTTAGCCTTCCTAGAGGGCACCTGGCATCTGGGGCAAGAAACACTGAGGAAAATGGCGTCGGCTGATGCCTTTATACCCAATTCACAGCAGCTATGACGTCGGGTGAAGTGCGACATCAGCCGAGGCCAGACCCAGACTTTGGAATCCAGCCGACCGAAGGGCTGCCTGAGGCAGGACAACCCGTATGTTAGGACTGCAGATGCATACCTCTCGGACATCTACATTTATGGTAGGTACAAAACTGTACTTTTTGTGTCTCTCGCTGTCTACATAAGACACTGTAGAATCACTGGGTGTAGCAATTTCAGTGATTCTTTTTTTCACTAACTACTATTGCTGTTTTTTTTCACATCTGTTTTTTGAACTGTTAGTAATGGGTGATCCTGTGTGATATAAATTTCATCATTCTCTGTAATGCTTTTTGGTTTGTGTTTCCAGTCCTTCTCAGCTACTTCAGCATTGTAATGTTTGCACAATCCCCAATGCAGCAGTCTTGCCATATTATTATAACTTTCTGTATCTGCCATTGCTGTATCACACGCAGCAAACATGCAAACTGTTTCCATTTCTATTCTACAGAACCTACATTTGTCTGTTTCTTTCACATGTTGAATGGACTTTGTAAGCCAGTATGTTTGTAGTCCCCTACCCTTGGCAGCCAATATTAACCTTTCATTTTATTGGTTTAAATTCATCTCTCCTTAACCATTCCTGCATCAGATCCTGATCAACTTGAGGTTGGTCCAGGAGTTTTCTGTACTTGCAACTATATTTATACCTTTTCCACATTTCTTACCTTCTCATCTGATACTTCTCCTTATATCCGTTATTTTGTTTTTTGGCACATTCAGTTGCTGCCTGATTTTTGTCTACTTCTGGTTTGATTTCCATTCCTGTTTGACACTGATATGCTTCTGTTAAACTGAGCAGAAAAGTCGTCTTGGAGTTCTTCTCCTCATGTTTTAAAACTTTAACTGCGTTTGGATCTGGTGAAGTCAGCAGATATGTATGCAGTCCTACAATTGCAGATCTGTACATGTACTCAGTTTTGAAGAGGCCCATACTTCCTTCCGAAAATTAGCATTTCATTAACTAATTAGAATCTGTATGAAGTGTGCAGGAATTCAAAAGGCAAATGTACAACACATTTCCTAACAACATGGGGCAGCCGAATGGACACAATTGTCTCTTTTCAGGAGCTGCCCAGGAGTACTGTCTGGTGAAGTAACTTGCTCAGAGGCACACAGATGAGAAACGAAGGTGGAGGAAATAGAACCCTGTACTACCAAAAGCAGTTCTTTAACAGCTCATAGCCTTCTAAGTGGAAGACATACTGTTGTAGCACAAACACAGTGCATTTCACACTTGTATGCCTTACAAAAAATAAGCTAAATTAAAAATGTATTAATTGTTAAAATATTAACTTTACAGTTGTGATTACTTTGGACAAAAGGTATGCCTAAACCGAAAATAACTGACCTTGCTCTTTCATCTCTTCAGCCTATTGTCACTTCAGCTCAAACTGAAGCTGAAGACCTCTTGAAAATTGCCCAGGAGTTCATGGCTTTCATGAAAGCCTGGGAACCCAGCCACACTCAGACAACTACCCCTGAAGCCTCCTCATCCAAGAGGCCTAGGGAGGTGGCCTTTCAAGAAGATTCACAATCCTGAGACTGTAAGGACAAAGAGGAGTTATCCTACTCTGAGCACCTTCCAACCCAAACTTATCCGGACTCATACTCAGATGATATCCGCTCATCTGCCTCTCTCTGAGAGGATTTTTCTTTCAGGGATACAATTCATAAAATGTAGTAGGCTTTCAATTGGGAAAGCAAACAATTCTTACAAGCTTAGGTTCACTATAGGGAATTACTGAATTTAACTTCACCTAGACTACTAGCTGTCCCCCTACTGGATGGTGGTGCTTGATGATATTTTTGAAGACTTCTCTTTACATGCAGATCCCTTACCACCTGTTCCCAGAAAGCCTGATTAATTCTACAGAGTGCTTAACTCACACAAGCACCTTTACAAAAATCCTAAAACAGATCCGTCAGCAGTTTCTACTGAATCCGCTAAAGGGATGCCAAATGGTGCAACTAGAAATCCCTTGCCTAATGACAGGGAAAGCAGACTTTTGACAGTATTTGCAAGAAGGCATATACCTCAGCTACCCTTTACATGAGGGTACTTATTTACCAATTCCATGTGCTGAGCTACTTTCCTTTAGGACCAAATTATTACTAAGGCAGAGACTGTGTCTGACAAAGTTTTACATAAGGAGATTTGGAAGATAGCTAGAGTAGATGTAAAGGTTTCCAGATACTCCTTAAAATATGGGTGTGATGTACTAGATGTATCATGCAAAGCAGCTACCACTGGCTGAACCATTTGCAGACGTACATGATTCAGAACTCAGACCAGGTCAAGCCAGAGCTACTGGATCCCCTTCTGCAGAACGAGTTCCTATTTGGACCACCATCTGAAAAGATGTTTGAAAAGCTAGACCAAAAAAGGAAAACAAATTAAAATATTGGCCTCCTCCAACAGGACAAGAGGAGGCCTCCTCATGATAAAAAAAAAAAAAAAAAAAGACAATCCAGAAGGTGGCAACTTGAAAAAACACAGAGACCAGGGAGCTTCTAAGAGCCCACCCAGCACAGAGACCAACTGTGACTGTCCTCAGTCCCTGATCCCTCTACCCTTATCCATCCTCCCCTCTTACCATCGGAGAGGAAGACTCTCCTCCTCCTTACAATAATGGAAAACTATCATCAAGGACCAGTGCATCCTTCATATCATAGAAAGGGGTACTCCATTCAGTTCAGAGAAATCCCCCCCCCTTCTTAGGCATACCAAAACCACCAAAGGAACAGGGACAGGCTCTTACCACCGGTAGATCAGAGCATGTGTATATACCTTTAAGAAGCATTTCCAAATGTAGCATGTGAGACAACAGCCAGAGTATTAGCATGTATGAATGCAGTAGTCAGTCTGTTTTTAAGTTTAAGTTACAAAACCTCATTTCTGATGTGTTTGTCTGTAATAAAGCTGCTCGAACAGAACCCATGAATGTTCCTCTGTTTTATCCTGACTAGATGAAAGACATGATGTCAGAACCGGGATTAAAAGACCAACTTCTACAAGCCATGAGGTGCAGAGTTGAAGGTGAAGGCAGACTAAGCAGTTTGAGTGAAACGGAGCACAGACAAATGAAAAAGAGCCAAAAACAAGCTAAAGGTAAAGACAACTGCACAAATCATTTATTTGGCAAAGAAAATGAAATGGCGCATTTATAAGGAACAAAATGCATTATTAATCAAATGAGTAGCACAAAACATAGTATTAAGCAAACAAAAGGCACAAAACGCATTATTAATTAAATGAAATGTTCAAAACCACGATATTTGATAAAACTAGCACAACTATTTATATGGGGCTCAGAATTAACCTTTCATTTGTATAATGAGCATGTTTAAAGTAAAACGGGCACAAGAAAAGTATAAAGAGCATGATAAGAGATTAAAAGGGCATAACAAGTACAATAAAAGGGCAAAATTAAGCTTAAAGAGCAAGGCAACGGCATGTTTTTAGTAAAAGACCGTGTTTGGGCGCAAACTACTATTTCACATTAACCAAAGCCATTCAAAGCATAACTAGAGTTGTTCAAAGTATCTCAGTGTGTGCAAAGTGTTTGCAGATTGTGTGCTTTATTACGGTGCAGTTATTTCAAATATTTTGCTATGTGCAAAGTTCAGTTATATTGCAAAGTGCAGTCAAAGTACAGCCATTTCGAAAAAAGTTCTTGTGCTGTGTGCATTTATTCACAGAGTGCTGCCATTTCAGAGTGTTTCTTATACTGTGCAGAGTTATTTCAAAGTACAACCATTTTGAAGGTACTTGTAGTGTGTACACTTTATTTGCAAAGTGCATTCATCTCGAAGTGTTTCCTACTCTGGGGTCCTTCTGCCATATACAGTTTATTCACAGAGTGCAGTCATTTTGAAGTATTTCTTACACTGATAAGGAGTAGTTTCACGAAGTACAGTGATTGTAAAGTGTTGTGCTACAGGGACTTATTTGGCAAAGTGCAGTTATTTCAAAGAGTTTGTTGTGCTGCTGGGCATAATTACAAGTAGTGGTATAAAGTTCTGGCATGTATTTATGTGTGTATGTTCATACATAATTTGAAGCACCTTCACTGCTGTGTGTTGATATGGCAGAGGCATTTTGCAGACCAAAGTCCACTTGTGTTTGATCATAATATAGCAGAGAATTGGAGACTATTCAAGCAGGAATACGATATTTTCATACAAGCAGCTTTTTCTGACAAAGATGCACGTATGAGGGCATTCATTTTACTTAATTTAGCTGGGTCAGACGCTGTTGAAAGAGAGCATTCATTTGTGTATGCACCATAAATATATGCAGGAGAGGGGGCAAACCATCATGTTGTGGTACCAGCTGAATCAAAAGAAGACCCTGAGTGTTGAAAACGTAAATTTAGCGAAATGTACAACCCCCCAGACAAATGTTACATTAGAGAGCGACATTTTTTATACAAGACACCAAAAGCCAGGTGAAACTTTTGCAGCTTATATCACTGACTTGAGAAATAAAACTAAGACGTGCACATTTGGTGACTTGAAAGATGAGTTAAAAGGACAGGCTTGTGTGTGGTGTTAATAGTGTTGCAGTGAGAAAGATTTTGCTTTGTGACAATAATGTAACATTAAGCAAAGCCATAGAGATTTGTCAAATCCATGAGCTGACAGAAAGGCACACAAATATGCTTGCAGGTGGTAAAAGCATGATTTCATCAACCTCTAGAGCCATGCTTCTCAAGTGTACCTCATTACAAGGAACGTACCTCATTTTGGGTCTTAAAAAGTTCATGTTCCTCGAAGTTCCACATTTAAAAGGGTCTGTAACACATTCAGTGTTGGGAGGTTTTTAAGAGAAATCCATGGTAAATAGAAATAAATTATATTAATTCATTAAAAGATCTTCTTTATAAGTAAAACTAGCATATTGTAACCATCCTATGACCCTCCTAGCTGAAGTTGTTAGTAAGCCATTAGTACGGGTTCCATATTTTGCCCATTTGTTCCACATTATGTGGGCTAGTGTTCCTCATTTTGGAGATGGAAGGTTGAGAGCTTTGTCTAGAGCAAACAGAGACAGCATGCAACATGCGGCATGCAGAAACAGGCCTAAGTGCATGGCAGCACCAACTCCTGTGGGTGTGGCAAGGAAACCCCGTAACTTTCCTGCAAGTTCCAAGTCTAGCTCAGAAAAAGGAGCATGCTTAGTACAGTATGAGTCAGCAAAACACAACTGAAGTCTTATTGTTAACTGTCATAATTGTGGAGCCAACCACTAGTCTAAAAGAGAGAAGTGCTTAGCATTTGGTTAGCAATGCCACAAGTGTAAAAAATTGAGCTATTTTCAAACATTTTGTAAATCAAGCAAGCCTCATTCAGTTATAAAGAAAGGTCACTCAAAAAAAACAAGTTGATCATGTAGAAAGCTGCAACTCTACTTTCTATGCAGATGATGCATCAGTGGTTGGTGAAAAGGTTAATGCAGTAGATTTATTGGCAAAGAATGAAGTATTTTGTACTGTCCTGATCATTGATAAACCCACAGAGCTCAAAGTAGTCACTGGTTCAAAGTGTAATGTGATGTCAGCAAAAACATTTGCTAAAGTGATGGCTGCTGAGCAACTTAATTTTCAGTTGTGTGAAGCTTGTTGCTTATAGAGGTGAAGAGATTCAAACCGAAAGCTCAGTAGTGCTTTCATGTTATTTGGCTGGGAACAGTTACAGCTTGCAATTTTATGTAGTCCAAAGACTACAAAGTCATTATTAGGTCTCAGAGACAGTTTGAGAATGAAACTGCTTTCTTTTACCAAAGAAGTACATCATGTAAGCACATGTCCCAGTTCCAGCTTTACTGATGCTATTTTCTCAAAGTATGCTGATGTTTTCGACAGCAAGGTAGGCAAACTTCCCACTTGTGTACTCCATGAAGTTAGACCCAGAGGTCAGTCCAGTGGTCAGACAGGAAGGAGAGTTCCAATAGCTATGTAGGACAAAGTCAAGTTTCAGTTAGACAAAATGGTGCAGCAAGGTGTGATTTGTCCAGTCACAGAACCAACTGAGTGGATATCTTCCATGGTAGCTGCTTAAGAAAAATTCAGATGAAATCAGGATATGCATTGACCCATGAGACTTGAACAAGGCATTAAAAATATCTCATCATCCTATGCGTACAGTCGAGGAGATTGCAACCCTCATGCCAGATGCCACTGTGTGTTTCTGTCTTGGATGCAAAGAGTTAATTTTGGCAAGTGATTCTTGATCGCAGATCTTCACTACTGACTACATTCAGTACCCCATTTTGTAGATACAGATTCCGCAGAATGTCTTTTGGAATAAATTCTGCCAGTGAAGTCTTTCAGCATGCAGTGGAGCAAATTTTTTCAGGCTACCTGTCTGCAGTAATAGTTGGTGATTTACTGATTGGAGCTAATGGTAAAGCAGAGCATGACAGAAACCTCAGGAAAGTTCTGGACAGACCGTGTGAAGTGAATTTAAAGCTCAATCCACTGAAATCCAAATTCACACTACCTGAAGTTACTTCTGAAGGTCATTTATTTACCAGTTCAAGCTTACAACCAGATCCTTCTAAACAAGCAGCCAGTCTTGAGATGCCAGCTCCAGACAATGTCCAAGCTCTATAGTATTTTCTTGGTATGGTTATAACTGTTTGGGCAAATTTACCCCTGACTCTAGTGAGTTATCAGCTCCTTTACAAGAGCTGGCATGCAAAAATGTTGCATGGTTGTGGTTAGAACAACACCAGAGAGCATTTGATAACCTCAAACAGCAAATTGCTAACCCGCCTACATTAGGATACTATGATGTCCACAAACTAGTAGTTTTTTCCTGTGATACTTCAAAGTTTGGTCTTGGTGCAGTTATTCTTCAAGAGGAGAGACCTGTTGCCTATGCATCTATAACTCTTACCCAAACTGAGAGGGAATTTTTGGCAATTGTGTTCGCATGTTCGAAGTTCCATGATTATATTTATGGCCAAGCAATCCAGATAGAAACTGACCATCAACCTATAGTCACTATTTTAAAGAAGCCTATGCATTTTGCTCCAGCAAGACTACAAATAATGATGTTCAGATTGCAAAAGTATAATTTCATAATGGTCTATACTAAGGGTAAACTTCTTTATCTGGCTGGTACCTTATCCATATCGCCCAAAAATACCACGGAACAGCTTGATGCAGAGAATTTTGAATTTGATATAATGCAAAGTGCATAATTTTTCTACCATGAGACTTGATGAGGTGAGGGATCATACAAAGACTGATCCAGTATTGCAATAGCTCAGCCAACCACTTCATCAGTGTAGGATGGGCGTCAAAACAATCCTGTGTACCTCCAGAGGTACAACCTTACTTTTCGTACAGAGATGAGATGCTAATGGAAGATGGTATCATTTTCAAAGGTCCAAAAGTTGTTTCTACTTCCTTACAGCGTGAATACATTCATATTCTATATTGTGGCCCCCCATGTTCCGATTCTACCAAAAGAAGGGTGAGAGGACTAGTATTTTGGCCCTCTTTAGCAAAGGACATTGATAAAGTGCTTTCTTTTTGTTCAATGTGCAACAGTACTAAGCCACATTTTCAAAAAAGCCACTTCAGCTAAGCCAAATTCCTGAACTACCTGGTCAGCAGTAGCAACTGACATATTTAAGTGGAACAGTCAACATTACTGTTATTACTAAGATGAAACATCATTGGTAGTCCGCACAAAGTTATTTCTGACAACGGTTTTCAGTTTATCAGTCAGTTGTTTCAGAGATTTGCTAAAGAATGGGACTTTATCCATATTACTAGCAGTTTTTAATATCCTCAGTCAAACGGCCGTGCTGAACAATGCAGTACAGTGCAAAGCAATTACTGGAGAGGTCAAAGCGTGACAATACCCATATCATCTTGAATTTACTTAATCTCAGAAATACGCCTGCTCAGAGACTTCTATCTAGGCAAACCAGAACAACCTTGCCTATTATTTCTAGTTTGTTGGTGCCTAATGCTAAAAACAACAAAACCCAACTTTTTAATAAGCGTTCTTCTTAGAAGTCCAGCTATGATAAAATGAGCAGATTTCTTCATCTGTTAAAAGAAGAAGACACAGTGAGGATGTAAACACCGAAAGGCTTTGATCGAATTGGTCAAGTGAGAGGTATATGTACCAAGCCGAGATCTTTCTTAGTGGAATCTGAGGGTATAGAGTACAGGAGAAACTGCAGACATCTTCCTGTATCAGAAATTATATTGCAGCATTGTACATGTGATACAGACTCTAGATCTCAGAGCAACCCTGACAGCGTTCATACCGAAGAGCATGTCGCAGTATCCATTTCCATTCCTGATGATGTCCTGTTGTTCCCAAAGTTGAACATTCATTGAAGACAGTCCCCTTTGCTAGATCTAATTCTGACTTTTATGTTACACGGCCAGGTCAGGTTATTTTTCTAGACCTAGTGTAAAATACACAGCAACTTGGACATATTTGTTTTGTGTGTGTCTAACTTTGCATGATTGCATGTTAAATAATTAGTTCTGTATAATTGCATGTTTAAAGATCATTGCTGTAAATTTCATGTCATTGAATACTGTCATTTTGTATATGGACTATTTCGCAGAGAGGGAGGATGTATATCAGAGCATGTGTATGTACCTTTAAGAAGCATTTCCAGATGTAGCATGTGCATATAAATAATGAGCACGTGCAGGCAGCAGTGGCATTTTGAGAGAACAGCCAGAGTGTTAACATGTATGAGTGCAGTGCAGTAGTCAGTCTGTTTATAAGTTTATTTAAGTTTAAGTTACAAAGCCTCATTTTTAATGTGTTTGTGTGTAATAAAGCTGCTTGAACAGAACCCATGAATGTTCCATCTGTTTTATCCTGACCAGAGGAATGACACCACCTGTCTTTTTATATTTGCTACAACAAGGATCCGTTCAACCTGTTCCAGAAGGAAATGGTTTTTATTCAATACTTTTTCTAGTCCCAAGAAACAATGACAACTGTAGGCCTATCTTGAACCTGTCAAGGCTAAACAGATTACTTTATGTTCCAAAATTCAGAAAGCTAACCTTACACAAGTTACTCCGCATGATCCTCCAGGATGCTTTAATGGTTACTCTAGACCTAAAGGACACTTACCTTCATGTCCCTGTTACACACTACCACATAAAGTACCTGCACTTTGTAGCAGCAGCCTTGCACTACCAATTCTGTGCTTAACCGTTTGGTCTGTCTCCTGCTCCAAGAGTTTTTGGCAAGTGCTTAATTCCAGTGATAGCCCACTGCTGAACTCTGTGTCCACATTTAGCCTTACCTGGACATCTGTCTCATCCAGGGAAAATCCACAGAACAGGTCCCTATAGACTGCTTCCATAAGGTAGGCTCACCCTTAACTTCCACAAGTCTCAAACTCTTCCACAAACAAAGATTATTTTTCTCAGAGCCCTCCTAGACTGTTGTTGTGTCTTTTGGCTTTTCCTGGTTAGGGGTTGCCACAGCGGAACTCCGGTCTGCTAATGATTGGCAGTGGATTTTTATGTGCTGAGTTGCCAGCCCTAACGCACAACCTTCAACGAAGGTACGCCCATTCACACATGTCTCCACGTAGAAGACTCTCTAGCTGAGAGTCGAACCAGTCAGCGTCTTACTGTGAGGCAACAATGCTACCTTAGGACCATGACTGTGCAGTGAGAAAAACTTCCTTGCTTAGGTAAAATATTTTTCCTGACAAACTTGTTTGTCATCAAATTGCTACCAAAGCAGCAATCTCAGCAAGAGAGTTTCTGAGGATCTTGAGGTACATGGCTTTTTGCATACTCATAACCTCCCTTTTGAAACTACTCATGCAAAAACTACAATGATTCCTATAACATTTATGGGAACAGCACCTTGGAAACAGTCCTGCCTCTCCTTCCTTGCTTAAAAAAAAAAAAAAAAGTTCTTTGATGGAAAAAACACCGTCTGACAGAATCTAGGTTCAAACCTTTCTGTACCCGAGGCAGACAAGACCATCTCTACAAACAGCTCAAACATATCCTGGGGCGCTCATCTAGGTACCATAAAGGTTCAGGGCGTCTGGACCCCAGATCAGAGAAAGGTGCATACCAACCAAGAAGAGTTGTTAGCAGTCTGCCTAGCCATGAAATCCTTATAGTAGAGTCTAACACCAGGAACTTTACAAATTTCGACAGACACCACCACAGCCATGTAGTACATAAACAAGGGGGCACCCTTTCCTACCACATCTGATTGTCTTTCTATGAAAATTTGGCTGTTAGCACAAGACCTGAGACTGAATCTTGTAGCATCCTACATTCCAAGAAAGAACAGTAACCTGGTAGTTTCCTTTAGTAGGGTTTGTCTGGACCCCAGTGGATGAATGCTGAAGGAGACTTTCCGGGACATAACCGTACAGTGGAGAAATTCCCTCAAATAGATCGTTTAGCCTCCCACCCAAACAGACAACTTCAGAGGATCTGCTCCAGAACCCAACAGACAGGGACATGGAAAGCAGATTCATTCTCTTTCAGATGGACCAACCTGTTTCTTTATGCCTTTCTGTCCTTACCCCTAATTCTCAGGGTACTGATAAAGGTTAGGACAGACGGCCAAGCATGGTTCTCACTGCCCGATACTCCCACCTGAAGCTATTTCTGAAAGGAGTCCTTCACTTGAGGCCACCCAGGAGGAGACTGGTTCCTACCTGGGATATTAGTTATGGACTAGAAAAACTTACCCTGCTTCCCTTTGAGCCAGCAGCATCTACTCTGTTATAAATGCTCACCTGGGAAGACCACCTTATTAATTGCCATCACTTCAGCAAGGAGAGTCTTTGAGCTACAAGTACTTAAGGGCAAAGAGCCTTTCACAGAGATGGGATAACCCTTAGAGCTAATCCATCTTTCATACTTAAGGTGGTATCAGAACGTCTCTAAATCAGACTATCCACCTACCAGTTTTCATTTCAAACCCTCAGAATAAAGCTGAGCAAGTCCTTCATTCCCTGGATAGACCCAGACAAATCAGGTACTACTTAGGACAAAGACCCCAAATAGAGCAGAACAACTGTTAGTGACTTGTGCAGATGGGAAGGAGGGCAAACCTTTCTCCAAACAAGACTTACTCAGTTGGATAGCCAGTTTGCATTAGGTTCTGTTACACTCACCATGGAAAACCTCTTCCTGGTTATGTCAAAGCCCATTCTATCAGGCACAGGGCAGCTACCACTGCCTTCCTCAAAGTAGTTTGTATGTAGACCATTCTAGAAGCTGCCGTCTGGAACTTGGTGTACACCTTTAAAACACTATAATTTAAGTACTGGCTCTAGAGCTAGAGCGGGGTTTTCCACATCTTGCAAAATCTTATTTCCTAAGAACAAACAGCATCTCCTACCAACCTCGCACTAGCTTTTTGGATCCCCCCAAGAATCTGTACTGCAGCACTGACTATAAAAAACATAGTGCAGTTGTGTCACACTTGCCATAATTGTAGATGTTCGAGTAGATCAATGTTGCAGTACAACCTCCCACTCTCCAGACCCTCTATCTGCTGGCCCTTTTCAAGGTGCAAGGGAGATAGGACACTCCTGCATATACATCCTTCATCATCCCCACTTTTCCTTACTTATATAAAACTACCATTGCTAACTCAGACATTTAAGGAGGTCGTGCTGTCCTCAAGTATCAGACTGCCTGTACACTGCTTAGAAAGACTTGAAGATGGCTCCAGTGGACAGTGTTTTTATACACTGCCGTCCAGACATCCATCCTCAGACATCCATCAGCTAGGAACAATGTAAAGACTTTGGACAAAAGGCCAGTTATGGCTTTTGCATGGCAGGAAGACCCACGAATCAGTACTGTAATACTGATCTACTTGAACATCTACAGTTGTGGTACGTGTGATGCAACTGTACAGTTTTCATAAATCTGTTTTATTAATGAACACAGATATCCATTGGAAACCTTAGACTTTTTATTATGCAAGTATTTTTCTTTCGTTTAAACTACTGCTTCCTTCTGGAGTAGGGGGGCCATCTTCCCCTTGAGCCTGGCTTAACACTGTTGTAGGAATGTTTCCTTGTCCTGAGGATTTTACACTGTATTATTATTTTTTTTTTTTGCCCAGTCCTGGCAAAAGTGTGTACACCATGATTGGGCACTTTTTATCTTGGGATCTATGCATCTAGTTGTCTTTTTTTATTTTTTAACCTACCTTTTTCTATGATAGATGCAATATAAAATGCAGACTATATATAAGTTTTGTCTTAGTAAATTTTTGTAAAAACAAGGTTGTGAAGGTACTCGCCAGGACTTTAATTCAGTTCCAGCAATGCTACTGTCCTTTTCTTATTGATTTCACCTCTTTGTTCCGACCCAATATCTTTGTGGATATTGTGCTGTTTAGGCAATAACCTCACTTTTTTCTCCCAAAAGAGTTGATTTTATAAAGAACATTAAATGGGCTTTACTTTCTCCAAGTATAATAAGTAGTGAGCAAAGTATAATAAACCAAACTTACAGTAAAGTAAAAGTTCAGTCCACTTTGCCACACTCATGGCCATAGGTCAGCATAGGTTCTTAAGAGCTATTAGTCTCTCCAGTTTGCACCTTGTTTCAACAAGCCCATAAGGTAACAGTATTTATGGAGTACAGTCTGTTCTCTGACCTATAAAATCCCATAAGCACAGGTTCAGGGAAAGAATCACCTATTACTCCAACAGAAATCAAAAGTCTGTCACTACTGTTCGTGTAGCAGCGCAGCTGGATACCCTCTGGTACAGTTTAAGTAATGCCCATGTTATCTGCAACTATGGACTTGCCCTGGCAAATAAGAAACCTGTTTGATTCTTGCCTCTGAGCTAATTGCCCCACCCTCGGAAATTTTCTCTTACCTTGAACCAATCCACAGGTAAATGCTTCAGACTTCTCTGGACTTCCCAGTGACATCTGCCATCTTGAATGTGCCTTCCTCTTATATAGGAGTAAGTTATTAGTATTTATTTTACATGGAAGTCTAGGTATGCTGGCTTAAAGAGGACTAGTCTCCATTGCTCCACTTTAACACCCTTGAAATTAAGGCCTTGAAATGACCTTAGTTTTTCCTTTTTCACCCTAAACCTTTGCCATCATATTGTAAACAATGTATAAGAAACACTTGTTTGCTTAGACATAGTTGTAAATGTGCATATTGATGTGTTATACCTACCTACAAGTACTCATTCTGTACTTCCATTTCACTGTTGCAGTATTCCTTACAATAGGGATTCCCCTCCCAAGGGCAACCCAATGTCCAGCCAGTATACCAAAGCCTTTAGGTTGTTATGGGTACACGGTATGTCACACACATATGCTCCCTGCGTACAGAGTAGGGAGTAAAGGTTACATCCAGCCATACCATCCTCAGAACCTTTTGGCCATCAATCCGATCACCATCTTCAATCATGGGTCTGAACGCTCACTTCGTTTTCTGGTTTACCAACTCATCTTTCAGTTAAGTGCCCTATTGGGGTTTTGCTCTTATCTTTTTTCCTTTTATTGTTGCTTGTGGGGTTCATATCATCCATAAAGGATAAATGCCAGTGCGGGAGACAGATACTCCATAAAGACCATAATGAGCAGTGTTTATTTTGTCTTGGTGCTTCCCATGATCATATATCATGTTCTGTTTGCCAGGCTTTCATATCGAAGACTCTGAATAGTCTGCTTTCATCTTTGTCTATATATTTAGAAAACCAATGTCTTAAGCTTTTGGCAAAAGACTCAGTGGAAGAAACTTCCTGCTCCAAGGGTCAGCCATCCATGAAGAAGAAGGCCAAGAAAGCTAGGTCTCAGTCTTCTGTTGTGTTACCTCTGCCAAATGTGTCTCTTGAGGCAAAGTCCTTAAGACCACCTGGCTTCTTTGTTGTTGGATTCCTCTGCCACAACTGCTTTGGAGCCTGGTATGGATCCTGCTTCACACATATCTCTGGAGGCCTTGCAGACTTCTACTTTGGATGTTCAGGGGGAACCGTGGCTGATTATTACCAAAGGGCCTAGGGGTGTTCCTCAGATTTTGGTTAGGAAGAAGGTGCCGACTACCATTATAGTGTGTCATACTGGGACTAAGCCTAAGTTTTACAAGGCTGATGTCCCCCGTACAGAAAAAAACAAAAAACTAAACATGTTTCTCCTACTCCTATGGACCCTCAGAGTGAAATGCAGAATTTTACTCCTGGTTTGTTTAATGCCTTTATGCCTTTGAAGCCTCCTAAAGGAGTTTTTGTTCTCTCCCTTGGCCTTCTACTCCTCTTAAGAGGACTAGGGAACAAAATCCCTTTGAGGATGAGGAATTCCTTGCCCATTCTTCCTAGATTCCTTCTCCCTAAGAGTATAGAGGAAGAGGAGTCCACTAGTTCCAACTTTACTTTTGAGATTTCCTTTGTGGGGACAATTTCCAGAATGATGGAATTTTTCAAATGGGATTGTGCCTAGATGTCAGAGGTTCAGAAAAGGTATGACGAGCTTCAGCAAATGGACTCTGATAGACCTTCAGCTGTTCCTCCTGTCCTGGCTGCCTTGTTGGGTACCTTTCTACAGCATTTCAGGCTGCTGATTCCCAAAATCCTGATAGATCTTATAAAGTGCCCGATGATTGCAAGTTCCTTTATTTATAAGTGCCCTTCTGCCGACCCATCTGTCGTGTCTTTGGCATCTGGCAAGCCCATCCATATTACTGGCTTCTACAAAGTTGCGTCCTTCTGATAAAGACAACAAAACTATGGAAAGACTGGGTAAGAAGGTATATACCTTGGCTACCCTTGCTTTTAGGGTTGTCAGTTATCAGGCATATATGACAAGATATATTTTGGCTTTTCTGTCTCAGCCCTGTCAGGTTATTTCTGACCTTTCTAACTCTGAGGGGAAGACTTCTGCTCTCTCCTTGTTAGGGTCTTCTTCTCAGGTGGTTTGCCATTCTATTAAATGCAGTTATGATATAGCAGATGCTTCTTCTAGGTCTGCTGCTTTTGGTTCTCTGCTGAAGAGATATTCCCGGCTTCGGCTACAACCTTTGTCTGATGATATTAAGGCTATGTTTATGAATGTTGCTCTGGATAACCAGCATTTGTTTGGTGCTGCTGCTGCAGATTTAAGTCCCTACAGGAAAAGTGTAAGACCTTACCAGATCTAAAACATATCTTAGTTTCTGCTATACCTAAATTCCAAAGGAATTACCCTAATAAGCCTGCCTTTCTTCATAGGCAGTCTTGCCCTTCCCCCAAAGGTAAGAAGGGCTTCCCTGCTAAGGCTACCCACACTCCTTCAGCTCAGAAGTCTCCTTTTCCTGACAAACCGGGTACAGTCTAACTAACCCATTTGTCTCAGCCACATTCCTCTTTCCTTGCCACTTCTTCTCTGGTTGCAGATAACTTAGGATTTCCGAGTTCTTTCCATTATTCGCCAAGGGTATTACATGATCTGAAAATCTCTTCTGCCTTTCATGGGCATTCCTCAGCCCCCTGAGGAACAATTAGCCTTTTTCCAGAGGTGCTTCAGTGTCTCTTGACAAAGGGAACTATTCAAGAAGTTCCAGTTTCTCAAAGGATGAAGGGCTTTTATTGAAGAATATTCTTGGTCCCCAGGAAAGAGGGCACTTGGAGACACATTCTGGATCTTTCTCACCTAAACATCTTTCTAAACATCCCTTCCTTTCAGATGTTATCCCTTCAGACTTTGTTTCCTCTGTTGCTTCCTCAGGCTTTTGTAGTTTCTCTACACCTCAGTGATGCTTATTTCCATATCCCTGTTCATCCCCTTTTCAGGAAGTTTTTTTTTTACATTTTTTTGTTGCTGCCTATCATTTTCACTGATTGCTTTGTCACCAAATGCCTCGCTCCTGAGATTGCTTTTTTGCAGGCTAAGGTAGTTACAGGTCTTTCCCTACCTAGATGACCTCCTTTTTCAGGCCTGCTCTCTGGAGATTCTTCTGCAGCATCTTCACTTTGCCATTTCTCTCCTTCAAAGCCTTGGGTTCACTATAAATTTCCAGAAGTCCTTCCTGATTCCTTCACAGGATTATATGTTTCTGGGATGCAGGATCCAGACTGTTGCAATGCTGGCAACCCTGACCTCCTCCTATGTCCTTAGCTGTCATTGTCTTCTTTCAATCCCTTCTTCCCCTGGCCTCATTTACAGCCAGGGAATTTTTAAGAGCTCTGGGTTTCATGGCCTCCACCATTCCTATATTCCCTTTGGCCAAACTTCACATGAGAAAGCTTCAATGATTTCTAAAGTCAGTTTGGCTTCAGCACTCTCATCCTCTAGATTTCTTAGTTCCGCTTCTTCCATGCCTCAAGCTGGAATTTCAGTGGTGGATTTGGCAGTTGTCACTCAATCCAGGGCTTCCTTTTCAACCTCCACTCCCCTCTCAGAAGTGTTCACAGATGCTTCAGACTTGAGATGGGGGGGCTTCCTTCAGCTCTCTCAGCTTTCTCAGAAGTGTTCACAGATGCTTCAGACTTGAGATGGGGGGCTTCCTTCAGCTCTTTAAAAGTACAGGGCCTCTGCTCACTTCAGCAAAAGAATGACCACATCGCTGTTAAAGAGAGGAGAGCTCTTCTGTTGGCTCTTCAAGCATTTCATCTTTTTTTACTCCAAGGCACTTAGAGACACTACCATAGTGATGTGGTATGTCAACAAGCAAGGGGGACAAGATATTATCTCCTTTGCAGGTTAGCACTCCATGTGTGGGAGCTAGCTCTCCAGAATCAAGTGATCCTTCTGGCAGTTTTTCTCTCACGTCAGAACATTACGGTAGACTGTCTGAGCAGATCCATAGCAAAACATCGTCCACCAGTGGTGTACTCCTCAATAGATCTATTTGCCTCTCCTCTGAACAGACAACTTACTCTTTTTTTTTTGTGCCAGAGCCCCATGTCCTCTGGTCTGGAAGGAGGATGCCTTCTCTTTTTTCTGGAAGGAGATGTTTCTTTATGCCTTTCCTACCCTTCCTCTTATTCCAAAAGTCCTGTTCGAGATAAATCAGGATGCTCCCAAAGTCTTTCTGGTGACTACCTTTTGGCCCAGACAGCATTGGTTCCCTCTTCTGCATTTAGCCAAGAGCAGTTATCACAAGTTACCTTACAGGGTGAACCTACTCACACAAGACAAGGGATCTCTCACCCATCCCCACCTGTCCACTGTTTAACTGACACTGTGGGTGATGGGGTTTGGGTTCCATATAGACACCTTTTTTTGAGAATGTGGTTACGGTCCTGCAGCAGGCCAGGAAATCCTACTTATCCAAATGTAAGATATTTCAGTTTGGTGTTTTTCTCGTAACCTGGATCCACTTTCTGTGGATGTTTCTTTGGCTCTCTCTTATCTGTATGAACTGCTCAGTGCCACATTGGCATATTCTTTTAAGGCCCACTTGTCAGTTATTTCTGCTTGTCGGCCTTTAGCACCCCATTTAATCTCTAGATTTGAGGTTAAAGGCGTCCTTCATATTAGAGCTCCCAAGAAGCCTGTCCCTCCTTCCTGGGACCTTAATTTTGCTCTGGAGAAATTGACCCAGGCTCCTTTTGAGCCTGTTACTTCAGCTTCCTTGCAGCTTTGTTCTTGGAAGACTGTTCTGCTGTTGGCCCTTACTTCTGCCAGGCAAGTGTCTGTGCTTCAAGTCCTTATGACTGTTCCCCTTTTTTAGTGTCATGGTGTCCCTCGAACTATTTATGCCCAAAGTGAATGAATAAGTTGTATCTGAAATCAATGTATTTATTTTCTCACTTTTTTCCCTTCTCTGCAATCTGCTAGTGAGAAGTTTTTACACACTTTGGATATGCATAGACAACTCAGATTTTATTTGGATAAGACTAAAGCTTTTTGCAAATATGATCAGCTTTTTATTTCCTTTCATCCTAGATCATTAAGGTTGGCTGTTTCCAAGTAAACTATTTCTTCTTGGATATCTAAAGTCATTTATTTTTGTTATTCTTTTCATGGCAAGAGCCTTCCTTCTTCTATTAAGGCTCATTCTGCTAGGGCTGTGGCTTCATTTGGTGCTTTTTTTCAAGGGTTTAGATGCCAACGCTATTCTTGCGGCAGCTACCTGAACTTCTGTGTATACTTTTACTAAGCACTATAAATTGGATTTGGTATCCAGGGCTAGAGATGGTTTTGCTAGGCCATCCTTCATGGTATCCTAGAGGGCTGTGCTAGTCCTTCCTCCTCTCTCTCTCTCCTTCCTGAGATTTTGCACTCTCCCTATTGTAAAGAATACTGCAGCAGTGAAATGGAAGGACTTAGTACATTTCTGTAAAATTTTACCATAACGGTAGATGTCCTTCTCTTCACACTTGCAGTATACACTCCCTCCCTCCTTCCCCTGGTTCTTTTTCCTTCTGGATGCACTTGTTACCTCTTAGGATCATGGGAGATTACTAGGCTATTGACCCAGAGATTATTTCAAGCCTAGCTGTTTCATCCCAGTGTAATGCCATAGAATTGTTAGTTAATACCCAAGATTGCATTTTATAATGACTGCCCATGACCAGGAGGGCTGTGGGTACTATTCCCAGTAAGAATTTACAGTGCCCCATCCACTCATAAAGGTTACTTTTGAACAGTGTCATAGAAGTTCTCTGTTTCACATGAATAGGTAAGCTATTCCAAAGATACTGCAGTCACTGGGAGATAAATCTGTCCCTCCAGCATGTCCTGTTTAAGTTGCAGGCCATATTTAGGTCCCTGGAACACGTGACCCTATTCCAATTTGATTTACAGATATGCAGCAAGTTCATTAGGTTTGGGTCAGAGATTGCTGTGTAAGCCAGGCATGAGTCTTCCCTAAGAAGTCTATATGATGTAGAATAAAGTGACGGGGACTTTAGTCGGTCTCTGTGTGGAACATGCTAGAGTCCCTTGATCTTCTTTGTTAGAAACCTCTGAGGTGTC
The DNA here is from genome assembly GCF_019279795.1 of Protopterus annectens. Classification (NCBI taxonomy): domain Eukaryota; kingdom Metazoa; phylum Chordata; order Ceratodontiformes; family Protopteridae; genus Protopterus; species Protopterus annectens. Next base: position 59,510,362 of record NC_056733.1, read on the forward strand.
TCCAGTTGCTGCAGGTGCTTTGTATTGTACATGCTGAATGGGGCGGTATACTCAATTATGGCCGGATTAGTGCCAATTATAGAGGGGTTATAACCTCTTTTGTTCTCAAGGCGATGCCTTTACTAATCAAGTGTACTATGTAGAAAGGTTTCCTTACTACAGTAGACACACTGTGGTCGAAGTTAAGGTCACGGTCAACTTGTGAACCCAAGTCCCTTACCATTTTTTGGGTACTTAGGGTATTGCTGATTTGATAGTGTGAAGGGACATTGTTTGTGCCGAAGGGAATGATGATGCATTTTTTAGCATTTAGTTTGAGACGGTCACTAAGACACTAGTAGGTGATCTGCATAAGACCCTCCTGGAGTAAACTGACATCATTTGCAGATTTAATAATTGCACCCAGGTTGCAGTCGTCTGAAAACTTGGTCAACCACAACCCCTTAGTTTTGACACAAGCTTCTGAGAAGTATATGCCAAACAGTAGGGGACTCAGCAGTGATCCCTGTGGCACTCCATTAGTAATAGGTCTGCTGGTTGATGTGGAGTCGCCCACTTTGAAAAGTGTACATAATGTATGGAATGAAGTATACTGCTGGGCATACGTTTGCACTTTCACTTCATTCCATATATTATCCTCTCTTATCCTTGGACTGGCATTCCTACTGGGGCTCTCAGTTCTGAGGGTGGTATGTCTGGACATCACCTTTATGCCTTACGCTGTATGCGACGAGCATATGTGTGATGTACGATATACCCTTGGCAACCTAAAGGCTTTGGTATACTGGCTGGATGTTGGGCCACCATTGGCAAGGGATTCCCTATTGTAAGGAATACTGCAACAGTGAAGAGAAGGACATCTACTGTTATGGTAAGATATTATACAACTGTACTTTCTCTACTGTCCTTGGTCGCTGTTCTTCCCATGTACTGCTGTGGCATACATTTACTCCTCCACTTCATTCCATATGTTATGTACTCTTTTCCAAGTTATCCAGGGCAAATGTTAATAAACCAGACTTAAAGTGAAATAAAAGTTCATTCTGCTTTGCCACACTTATGGGGGTGATCATGCTCATTTCATCTCTTTGATCTGATATTTGAGATCTTGAGCTGGTGGTTGAACCAGACCCAGCAAAACTTGTGCTCCAACCTTGAGCCCCTTTAAAGAACTTTTTCCCATCATCCCCCAATCTGCAAGATTACCTTAGATCTCATTTACCTCCATTGTAAACAGGCACAAATTTCAACCCAGCTTCTGCGAAGTGCTCCTCCTTGTCCTTGAAATGTATTATGCATCTCTGTTAAATGTTGCCAGTCTTTCATTGTTACTACTGTTACTTTACAGGGCTTCCTTAGCTGACTGCTGTTTTCTCTTTTCAGCCCTTTCTCTCTCTCTCTCGCTTTTTACTTCTCACCATCATTATTTAAAATGGTGCCATAAAATAGAAGTTGGTACTGATTTTTCAAGTAAGAAGTAGAACATACCAAATACAGGGAAAGTATAATTGTGAATCAAAAGCTGTAGTTTAAGTAAGTGTAAATTATGCATAACCTGTTATATTGGGAAAACTGAAAGAAAATTGTCTTAGCGTATATATATGAGCATGAATACGCAATAAAGAAGTTAAACATGAACAATGCTTTAGCCAAACATATTAATAGTCATCCAAACCATTCATTCACTTATACTATTATAGACCAAGTTATAATTGATGATAAAACAGCATGGAATGTATTTTTAGAACTTAAAGAATTAGAATGGCAAGTAAGATTGCAAGCAGACACCTGGCCAGGTATTAATGAGCGTAGCTCTATAGCGCCTTTACTTAAATTAAAATCGCTTAAAAGAAATAAAATTTGTCAACATTAATGAAAAGCTTAAAGATCATAGACATGGTTCATATTTACTATGCATTAAAATAAGGTGTTGTATTAATAAGAGAGGTAGAGACAGTACCGTATATGAAAGCATATATGCATACATGTTTTAGAGTTTTATACATACATATACACTTTTTATAGAGGTTTGACATTTATTTATAAGTATTTAATGGTCATTATATTAGGTTAATTAATTTATAATAAAATAAATTTTATGTATTTTTAAGTATCTTATATAAGTATTGATGTATAGTTATAATAGATAGGCTGCTGAGGGTAATAAGAATATAGATGTTTGTAACATGTATTGTTTGATTTGGAAAGGTATTAATTAAACAAGGAAATGACATCATCATGACACTGCCATCCTATAGTTTAAATTGAACAGAATGTGGTGTATCTTTGTCTGATGAAGTACAATATTCTATTGTATGAAAGCTCCCACAATACTTTTGTCTTTTGTAAATGAACAGCGTTATTTCAGTGGTCGTTTGTTCTTGGTTTACCTTCCACACAGTGCTTTGCTGTTTCTACAGTCTGTTTTTGCATTTTTCATTGTTACTACTGTTACTTTACAGGGCTTCCTTAGCTGACTGCTATTTTCTCTTTTCAGCCCTTTTTCTCTCTCTCTCTCTCACTTTTTACTTCTCACCATCATTGTTATTTAAAAAAAGCCTTTATATTTTGTCTCATTTTTTTTCTACTTAGGCTATTATTCCAGTTATTTGTTACATTTTTGATTTTACATTTATGTGCAGCTGTTGAGAAAGGTAAGGAGGAAGAAAAAAGTTAAAGAAATGTCTGAAATGTGAGCAAAAGATTGTCACCCAAGACCATCTTGATGTGTGTGTTGTGTGTTTGGATGTGGAGTATTTGAGCAAGGACTGCTAGATATGTAATCCCTTCGGACCGAGAGCCCTATCTGACCAGAAGAACACATTGATCATTAAGGGTCTGTTGCCCCTAGATACAGAGTCTGAGAAGTCTAAGAAGCCCTCCAGCAAACATTCTCACTGATACCAGGATACAGAGTGAAGAAAAATGTGACTTGATAATTTGGAACCTGTTTTCAGGCATGAAAGCCTGTAACATTGATGCCCACTCACTCACTACCTTTGGCTTCTCAACTCTCTCATGTGTCCATAGGTCAGGGCCAACAGACAGGTCTCAAAGCTACTGCTCCACAGCAAGATGAGTCCTCTTTGAAATAAGTAACATCCCCCTTTGATACAAGAAAGAGGATATGTAAATGGAGGCACAATGGCTTATCCTCAAAATCTGATACTTACTAGGAGACTGGGCCCCCCCATCCCCTCCAGAACACGTCACCTTTGGTGAGATTCTTGAACTTATGCAACTGAGGGGTTCCGACCCACAGTACCCCCCCCCCTTCCCGGACAAGGAAATTCTCTTTATGGACTATGGTTCTGCTCCTTCTGCTGCTTGGGTGGTATTACTGACAGACAAACAGATCTGGTAGGTAGGAGATAGTTGTAGGGGCTCAACATGTGTGAATTGGTCCTTTGGAAGTCGCATACAATTCTCAGAACCCCCCCCCCCCCAAGGACAGACCACATTGGACCAAGTGTCTGCTGGTCAATTCAATCATTGTATCTATGTGTCTGGTGAATGTCTCTTCTTCTTGCTGTCTCTTTTTTTAATTAACAAATTCAAATCAGCATAGTACTGCTAAAGTATTGTGCATTTACAATAGATATGCATTCAATCTACCTGGGCTTGTCCCCTACATCTGCAGTACCCTTCATCTGCAGTTGGATATATTTCACTATTCTGTCCGGGGTTTAAAAATATTTATGCATACACTCCCATGCAAAAATCTCAGTTCCAAAGCTTAATTGACTGCAAAATCACGTTCTGAATTCCTGCTTATTTCTCCATCCCGATGTGGACTTTAAAAATGTTCCCTATTTATGTACCATTTTTTGTGCCTCATCCTGCTTTAGCTCTCCATGTGCTTCATGCAAGCTCACTGTAAGTATTTTACTGGAGTATCCCTTTCCCCTGCATTCCATTATCATCTCAACTATTTTTAATATGCCCGACTGTTTGACTTTAGCCCATTGTGTGTTTCCCTGCTTCTACCAGTGCTCTGTAGTAATGTGCTTCTCTTTCAATCAGGTTGAGAGCCCTTTTCACTTCTTCCCATTTCATAGGGTGACCCCTATAAACAGATCCTTTGAATGTTTCAGTTCTGACTTCAAATTCATGCAATTTCTTTCTGCTAAAAGATTATCCCCTCCTTCCATTGCTCCCCCAATTGGCAGAATATCCTCCCTTCAATCTCTTAATACCCCTTTTTGAAGTAGCTTGCTCATTACCTGACCCTAGTTTAAACCATCATTGGAATGAGTAACTTTCCTGCATGTTTTCCCCACAATGCTTCCACTCTCTCTCTCTGCCCTGTTCATAGATGCCTGTCCTGTATCATTTTCCATGGGTACATACATTAGTTCATACTTTTTGATTAAAAGGCTTAGCTATGTTACCTGTTAGTACAACACTGGATCCGGGACTGCCAATCCCACCAAGTCTTTTGGTAGTGTCACTTTCTCCCAGCTCACTCTGGGCTTTTCACTATCTTAGAAAAATTCCCTCATCCATTTTATAACTGTATTCAAGTTTTACATGTCAGGCATGACCCAAAATGACTGCCTTGAGTATATCAGATGAGAGAGTACATGCCAATGTAATACCTGTTTTTTTCTCTTCAAAATCAAAGTTAAGTGAACTCCACTTTATTTTTAGATTTCTATATATTTGTTTCAGTACCCTGAGACACTAGTTGATGAAAACATTGACTTGGTTTTAAAAATGAGGCATGGAAGATACAGCCATATTATTATTATGGGCCTGGATCATTTGACGGACAAAGGTACATCAAACAGCCTGGAAGCAGGGGCTGTTAAACAGACAAAACTATATGTGGAAGGTTATGCATTGTTCTTTGGATATGCCAGATGTTAAGAAAATCATTTACAACATCTGGCAGATTGTGGTAAGTATTTAAGCACCCAATGACAGTACCTTGAATCCCTCCAGTTTTATATTTAATAGGAGAAATATTAAAAGCTTTTTGGAAAGATTAATTCAAGATGCTGACAACTTAGCCTTGAAAATGTTTAAGTTGGGAGGTGTAAACAGTGTTCCAGTGATGGTACTGATGGTGGTGGGGGAATATTGGATAATATACACAAGTGGAAGATACCCAGTAGATACTATTGTAAAATGGACAAGATCGTTTACTTAGCTAGATGCATTTCTTGTACCGTATTTTACTTTGGGAAGACAGAGAATTTACCAACACAATTACAGTATCATTAGTCAAGACAACAAGAATGCATTAGCTAGGTACGCATTAATATGTGACCAGTTTATCAAATTCATATTTTTAGTTTGTAAAAAATCAATTACACGATTTATGGGGGAGACTGGAAAAATAACTTGTTACATAAGGAAATGACCTGGCAGTTTAGAATGGATGCATCCAGCCTGTCAGTCATCCCTCTCTAACATAGATGACAAACAGGCAGGGTATTTTGTTTAGATGCTTTAATACATAGAAACACATCAGGATGGATAGCAACATCATAAAATATAAATGAATTGGGTAGCAGACAGACCTTACATACGTACATGCTTACATCTCAACAGCTTACTACAAAATGGCAGTCAGGCTCGCATGTGCTCACTGTTTATACACTTGTGCAAGCCTTTGGATATCTTCTTAAAGGTACATGCACACATATTGATCTACATCCTCCCTCTTAAAAAGATTGCCCTTTGTAAAAACAGTATTAAAGTTGGACATACATTACTATAGATATTAGAAACAAAACACAATGATCATGTCCAAGTTGCCATTTATCTTCTACATGGTTTGGAGATGCGACCAAATCTGGTAACATAACAATCTGTTCTGAATTTAGCAACAGGGACAGTCTTTGGAGAACAGCTCATATCAGGAACTTCTGGATTTGTCACAAGAATGGGAATATTCTATGGAACTTCCTCAGGAATTGGAACACAAGACAACTCACTCTGAGATCGTTTTTCTTATATGGCATAGGCTTGGACACCGGTCTCAAATCTTTCCGATTCCACCTAAACTCTGCTCCTTGTGATTCTACAATATATGATCTCAGCTCTGGGCAAATACTCTTCACAACTCCAATCTGATCATAACCTCTGGACGTTTGCATCCTTACCACTTCTCCTTTTCATAATGGATTGAGCAGTTTGCTGGTCTTATCATAGTAGGACTTGGGTTGGGCGTTTCTTCAACAGATTGGCTTTCACTGACCTGTTGTTCTTGACACTTGGAATCAGCAATTGACTGCTGATTGGTAATGTGGCTCTGGTTTGCCTCGACAGAAGTCTCTGGGCAGGTGAACCACAAGAACCATTTGTGAGATTCAAGAGATTCAGTAAAAGATCACTAGCATCTCATTTTGACTTTTCTAGTAACTCTTTTGCACTTTGAACAGCATGTTCTGCCAAACCATTTGACAACGGGTACTTAGGGCTATTCGTGACATGAGTAAAGTCCCATTCTTTGGCAAATCTTTTGAACTGTTGGCTTGAAAACTGCATGCCATTATCAGAAATAACTCTGTGCGGACTACCATGTACGGTAAAATGACGCTTCATGTTACTAATGACAGTACTGGATGCTAGTTTAGGAAGCAAGTCAATCTTGAACCAATTAGTGTAAGAGTCTACTAATATCAAAAAATGTTGACCATTCCATTCAAAGATGTCGGTGACTACTGTCAACCAAGGTTGTTCAGGAATCTGGTTTAGCTGAAGTGGTTCCTTCTGTTGATGTGACTATGTACTATTACACATGTAACCAGACGAAAGTGCTGTCTTAATGTCTAGTGACATAGAAGGCCAAAATACTAGTCCTTTTGCCCTTCTTTTGGTAGAGTCTGTTCCTGAGTGACCACAATGCAAGATAATGTACTCTTGTTGCAAGGACTTTGGAACAATTACTTTCAGACCTTTCATAATGATACCATTGTGAGACAAAATCTCATCTCTGTAAGGAAAATAAGGTTGCACTTCTTGATTTAAACTAGATTGCTTTAATGGCCATCCTTGGTTGATAAAGTGGTTTAGCCTTTGTAAAACTGGATCTGTGGCTTTGTGATCTCTCAACTCATCAATGTGCGGAAGAAAAATTTCTTACTTCCATGACTTCAAATTCAAGGTTCTCATTCTCATACTGTCCTGTGGTGTTTCTGGGTGATCTGGATAATGTATCAGCAAGATAAAGAAGTTTGCCTTTCTTGTAGACGAGTGAAGTTATACTTTTGCAGTTTCAACATCATATGTTGCAGTCTGGCTAGAGCTGAATGTGTAGGCTTTCTCAAGATAGTGACTAGAAGTTGGTGGTCTGTTTCAATCTGGATAGGTCTACCATAAACATAATTGTGGAACTTCAAACATGCAGACACAATTGTCAAAAGGTCTTTCCCGATCTGGACATACTACATTTCAGTTTGAGTAAAAGTTCTCGATGCATAGGCAACAGGCTGATCCTCTTGTAGAATGACTGCACCAAGACCAAATTTCAAAGCATCACAGGAAACTGTAACTGGTTTATGAACATCATGGTATGTGAGAGTTGGTAGACTGGCAATACTGTGTTTCAGGACATCAAATGCTCTTTAGTGTTACTCTAACCAAGACCATGATACATCTTTATGTGTCAGCTCTCTGAGTGTTGCTGCTGTCTGACTCAAGTCTGGAATGAACTTGCCTAGATAGTTAACCGTGCCAAGAAAATGTTGCAGGACTTGAACATTATCTGGAGCTGGCATCTCTAGAATGGCTGTTTGCTTAGAAGGGTCTGTTCGTAAGCCTGAACTGGTAAATAAATGACCAATATTAAGATTCACTTGATATGCTCTTTCTAGAACTTTTATGAGATTTCTGTCATACTCAGCTTCACCATGACGACCTACTAGAATGTTGTCTACTATAATAAGACAAGGATACCCAGAAAAAAGTTGTTCCATTACATGTTGAAAGACTTCACTTGCAGAATTTATCCCAAATGGCATTCTCAAAAATCTGTACCTTCCAAAGGGAGTACTGAACGTAGGGAGCAAAGATGATTTCCTGTCAAGCTGAGTTTGCCAAAATGAACTCTTTGCATCTAAGACAGAAAAAACAGTGGCATTTGGCATCAAAGGTGTGACTTCTTCGACTGTGCGCATTGGATGATGAGGTCTTTTTATGCTTTGTTTAAATCTCATGAGTCAGTACATATTCTTACGAGCTACCACCATGGAAGATACCCATTCATTTGGAGTTGCAGCTGGAGAAATCACACCTTGTTGCACCATTTTATCTAGCTCGGCTTTGACTCTGTCCAGCATGGCTATTGCAAGTATTCATGCTGGACTGATAAACTGGATTGACATCTGGGTCTAACTTCATGGAGTACACAGTTGGAAACTTCCCTAAGTTGTCTTCGAAAAGATCAGCATCGGTAGAAAAAAATGTACGGGCAAAATTAGAGTAGTGATCTCTCAAGCTAACTTGGTGGACGTCCATATTAAATGAAAGCAGTCCCATTTTCAAGCTGTCTCTGACCCCTAATAATAACTGGATGTGCCTCTTGACCACATAAAATAACAAGTCGTAGCTTCTCCCAGCAGAGTAACATGAAAGCACAACTGAGCCTTCAATTTGACTTTCTTCACCACCATAAGTAACAAGCTTTGCACTCCTTTCCAAATTTAGCATTTTACCATGACACACTCTAGCAAATTTTTCTGCCGACATGACATATTGCACTTGGAACCTGTGCCAACTTTGTGCTCTATGGGTTTTCCATTTTTATCCAAACAGTACAAAATACTTCATTCCTTGCTCTTAAATCTACTGCATTGACTGTTTCATGAAGGACTGACACACCATCAACATAAAAGGTTGCAGCTTTCTAATTGATCAAATCGTTTCTTAAAATGTTCCCTCTTAATAAAAGAATGTGGACCTTTTGATTGACAAAACGTTTTGAAATGATTCTATTTATTGCATTTGTGGCATTGCTGATTAAAAGCTAAACACTTTTCCCTTTTAGATTCATGATGTCCGCCACAATTATGACAGTTGGCAATGAAATTGGGTTGGGTCCTTGCTTTGAGTTTGCTGACTCACTGTTGTGCTTCACTGAGACTGTACGAACTCTGGAATTTGCTGGAAAGCTCTGGGGTTTGGGTGCTTCAGCAGTTACAGCTGTTGCCATGTGATTGGGCCAGTTTCTTTTAATCACATGCTGCATACTATCAACAGCTTTATCACTGTGCCTTCTAGAGCTATTCTCATTTGTAAGCATATTTGTGTGCTTTTCTGTGAGATCATATATCTGACAAATCTCAAATCAGTGTCACGAAGCAAAATTTTCTCACAACGTCCTCTTTAATACCACACACAAGTCTGTCTTTTATCACCTCATCCCTTAAATCACCAAATCTGCACGTTTTAGCCATATGTCTCAAGTTGGTTATATATGTTGCAAAAGTTTCACCAGGCTTTTGATCCCTTGTATAAAATAAGTGCCTTTCGTAGGTTCATAGGTTTGTACTAGGCTACTGGCCCTGGAGCCTTTACAAACCTAGCCCATAGGATTACCCTGACATCAAGTAGAGCCACTGGAGTGATCCCCAGGGTGAATTTTCCATTTCCCATCCACTCATCAAGGTTTCTCTTGAAGAGAGGGCCAGTGAGGTGCTCTGTTCGACATGTAATGGAAGTCTATTCCATAGCAAGGGCAGTCTCTTGGTTATGAGCCTGTCTTCCCGCATGTTCTGTTGATTGTGGTAACAAGGTTGAGGTCACTGGAGCGTGTCATATGGAAGGATTGGGATTTCTTTAGATGTAGCATATATAACAGCGCTGGATCAGATATGGCGTATGTCAAGCAGAGATTGCCTCTAAGTAGACTGTATGAGACAGAGAATAGTTGGAGTTTTTTTTAGTCTGTCCGTATAGGACAAGTGTTTAAGGCCTGGGATCCTCTTTGTGATGTACTTTTGCGGCCTCTCCAGTTGTTGCAGGTATCTAGTGAGGTACATGCCAAATGGGGCATTGTACTCGATGACTGGCCTAATGAGGGAAGAGTAGAGGGAGACAATGACCTCTTTCTTCCTGGATACAAAGACCTTAGTAATGAGATGTGCCACATAGAAGGACTTTCTGACCGCAGTGACAATGTGGTAGTCAAAAGAGAGGCTGCTGTCAACCTGCATTCCCAAATCTCTTATAACACCTTCTGTGTTCAGTGGACTACCATCGATGTGGTAATTCATGGGAACTGGGATTTTCCCAAAGGGGATGACAACACATTTTTTGGCACTGAGCTTAAAGCCATGGTTCTGACAACAGTCATTGGTATCAGTGAGGCCTCTCTGTAGGATGTCAGCATCACTTGGAGTTAATAATAGCTCCCAACTTGCAATTGTCTGCAAACTTTGTCAGCCAAAGACCCTTTGTGCTGGCGTGAACTTCAGAGAAGTAGGTACCAAACAGGACCGAACCCTGTGGGACTCCACTTGTGACTGTTCAGCAGTCTGACTTGCAGTCTTCTACTCTCACACTGTGGGTTCTATCTGTGAGCCAGTTTGCAACCCAGTGCTATAGGGGTTGATGCCTAAGTTTTTCTGTGATTCCTGAATGGGGAATGGTATCAAACGCCTTGGCCAGATTAAGGTGGGCTGTATGAACCACCTTGCCTTCATCCACAGCTCTGGTGACTGACTCAAAGAAGTTGAGCAGGCATGATCTACCCTTACAAAACTAAACCGTGTGGATCCAGAGTTTGGAGATTCCCTATATCCTTGTTTATTAGGTCCATGATGATGCGTTCCATAGCTTTGCATATCAGACTCGTCAGGCTAATGGGGCGATAGTTCCCGGGGTTTGTAGTCGCTCCTCTATTGTGGAGAGGGATGACTGTAGCAATGCGCCATTCGGTAGGGACAAAGCCTGAGGTGAGGCTGTGATTGAACAGGACACAACGGTGAGGTGCCAGTTCACTCTGTAGTTCATGTAGAACACAGTCAGGGATATTGTCAGGTCCCATGGAAGCTGTATTCTTGGCCTTGGACAGTGCTGTTTTAACCTGTGCAGCAGTAATACTGGGTGCCTGGTAATCTTCTGGTATTGTGATTGGTCCTTTGGGGGGGGGGGGGGAGTGGGAAAGTTGGCACTGAATCTGTCGGCCAGTATATTGGCAGTATCTGTTGGCTCGGTATAGGAGGGACCATTGTGCAGTAGCTCAGAGCAAGTCTGGGTATTGCCATGGAGATTCTTTACATAACTATAGAGGGCCTTGTGGTTGTCTTTACTATCTGCTGCAATTCTGTTTTCATAGCTTTAGAGGATTTGATGAGGGATCTCAACTTTTTGTTGAGGCTGAGAAGGGAGTTTTTCCAGTGTTGGGACTTCACCTTATTCCGCATCAGTTTCCTCCTTCTGTTGTAGAGTTTGTTTATGGCATGGGACCACCAGATAGACTTCCTTTTTTTGGAGGAGAGAGTCTTGGTTCTATTGGGTATGGTGAGATCCATGCATTTTTGTATGTGTTTGTACAGTGCATTGGTGTATGATTCGGCAGTCATGCAACTATTCTCCATTTGCATGGGTGCCATGAAGTTAGCCACCTCTGTTTTTAGGAGCCAAAAGGTAGCTTTGGAGAAGTTTTTCATGATGGTTACCTTTGTGGGGGGGGGGGGGGTGGATTTCCAGGGTGATTAGTTTGTGGTTGATCTAACCAGGGAGGAGTTAGTTAACTATTAGTGTAGAGGAACAGTTGCCCATGTTAGTAATGACCAGGTCAAGGATGTTGCTACCTCTAGTGGGGTTAAGAATGAACTGGTCCAGGGCATTTAAATTAATGAATTCCAGGAAATGTTAGGTAAGTGTATTGGTACATGAGTAGTTTTCCCAGTTAATGGAGGGGTAGTTGCAGTCCCCCAGTATGAGAGGGTTAGGTTGGACCCTAATATTCTCCAATGTGCTTAGGAACGTGGAGCGTTGAGTCTTGGGACATTGTTTGGGACCTGTAGCAGGCTACGACCTGAATCACTGTCTTACCCAGTGTTAGCCGAACCTGAAGTATCTCTGATGCATTATGTTGGGCTACCAGTCAGGAGGTGTGCGCATCCTTTATGAATATGGAAACACCACCTCCTTTGGAGCTTCGGTCCAAGTTGTGGGGCAGAAAGGTGTAGAATGAGTTACAGCCTGGTAGTGCAGGGGTGCTTTCTGCTGCCTTGAACCACTTCTCTGTTACAGCACAAATGTCGATGTTCTCCATTTTAAGGAGTGCTTTGAGCGAGTGCATTTTCAGATATAGACTTATAGTGTTGAGCAGCATGACCCTCAGATTGCATTTGTTTGTAGCTGTTATGGTGGTAATTTGGTTTTTGGAACACTACCTAAAAAGGCACTATAGGGGTGGCAAGAGCCTTGGCCAGTATCCGGACGCCCAGGGGTGACAGATGCAGGCCATCTTTGGCAAAGCATCGAGGTCTGTTAATCATGTCATCCGAGGCAGACAGATACTGGATCCCCTTAGAAGGACACCAGAAACTTAGCCAATTGTTGAAATCGATCATTTTCTGCTTGTACTGCGGTATCATTCTGGGTGATGGAGGGATGCTGCTCAGGGTTAGGGTCATACCGCCTGGGCTACATAATTTGAGAGCTCCTCCATGTCTCTTTTCATGTAGTCCATGGAGATATGCCTCAGGTCATTCCCACCCACATGTACAATGACAAAGTCATATTTGTACCTTTTGTTGAGGGGACCTGAGTGCATGCGTTATGTGGCAGATCCTGGCACCTGACAGGCAGCTGACTGTTACTTTCTCCTTATTCAGCCTAGTGAGTGGGACATCAGTGTGCCTCACTATCACATCACCTATGACTAGTGTGTTAGAACAGTACTCAAAATGAAACGCTGTACAACAGTGGCCAATGAAGTACGATTCTCTTGAGAATTAAGTAGCGTAATTAAATGATGTAAAACTTATAGAAGTGCAGCATATATATAAAGACTTGCATGAATTTCCAATGCTTCAATTAAATGCACTTAACAAGATATCTACGCTGTGAATGCAGTTACACTGTAGCGAAATGATGGTTTCAAGATGTCCAGTCTTTCAAGCCTGATATACAAAGTATCCATACTGATGATGTAGTAGCTGCTGTAAACTGTAGCAAACTGAAATTACAACTTAACCAGTCAAACAGTTCAAATAAGAACTTCTGGCTTTAGTGGCAGTTAAAATCCTTTTATTGTAGAAAAAATTATTAAAATATTCATGTTGAGTTAAAATCTTGGTATAGAATAAAACAGTCCCTCTGTATTCCAAACGATAAGTGCTTTCGGTATCTTCTTCAGATCAAAGAGATTGGGACTGGAAGTTCCTTTTTATAGTTCTTACTTACTTTACTGTTGGAAGAATCATTCAGTCATCATGCTGTCAATCAGCTGTTTGAATGCACCAATCCTCTTTCCTCTCAATTGAGGGTGTTCTATTTCCTATGCTTTTTGCTTTTGAGGGGTGTAACCAATCATGAATTATTAAGCCAGACGCAACTCCATATTAACTAATGGTTGGTCTTCTAGCTTTTGGTATAGGTTTCAGTGGAATGATGTTATTCAAGTCAGGCTCACTGTCAGTACGGAGGTTCACAATCCACTTACTCTCCCTACATTCAGTAATATTTTCAATGTCACCTTTTCTTACTCCACTATATACATTCTCTATCACCTTATAAGTGAAATAATGACCGACATTTCTTTCAGCATGAGTTGCTAAAACATTATGTGGATCTTTATTGGCAATGTCTCTTTGATGTCTCAGAATGCGATTTTTAAACAGCTGATTAGTTTTTCCTACACAGAATGCGGGACATAATTTGCAGGTAGCCATGTATACCACATTGGGGTTACACAAGTGGCTTTAACATTAAAAGTGTATTTTTTCTTTGTCCTTGGATGTTCAAATTCATTATTACAATCAATCAATGGGCATGCTGTACAATGGTCACATTTGAACGTCCCTTTATGTCCAATAATTTTATGATTACTGAACCCATCCTTTGTGCAAAGTAACCTCTTCAATCTTTTCTTATTCTTGTAGCCAAAGCATGGTGTTTCACCTACAGTGTCTTTTAGCTTGGCATCCTGGGTAAGGATTGGCCAAAACTGCCTTGTTATAGATTTAATTTGTGTGTTATCTGTGCTGTAGGTTAGCATCACTCTGGTGGTTCTGTCTTCTGTCTTATATTTCTAACTTCTTGGACATTCACATCCTTTTCATTATAACCTCTATTTCTTAGGTTTTGTTGTAAAAATAAGATTTCCTTTTCTCTTGTCTCATCTTTGCTACATCTTTTATGTATTCTTTGTATTTCATTTCGCATAATGTTTTTAGTGACATGTTTAGGATGCATACTGCTTTTCAATAAAAATTGATTTCTCCATTTTTTCGGTGTAATTCAGTTTCCAACATATTTTCATTAAGAATGACATTCACATCCAAAAGTGCAATTTGATTGTGAGAGTGTTCTGTTGTAAAGCTTAAGAAGGAGGTAGTCCTATTTAATTGTTGAAGGAATAATTAGAATTGTGATACTCTTCCTTCCCATAAAATAGAGATCATCCACAAATCGACCATAAAATTTGATGCATTCATACCATGGATTATTTGAATTCAATACATGCTCCAACTCCCAATCTACAAGCACAAGATTTGAGTAGCTGTTCGCAAAGGGGTTGCCCATAGCTACCCCACATTTTTTCCAATAGATTGATGTATCATACACAAAATAGTTATTCTCCAGTATTAAGTCTAATAATGCACAAATTCTACTGGTTTCATTAACAGTTTTTTTGTGGCTTAAGATCTTTCTTACAGCTTCTACGCCTGCTTCGTTGGGAATGGAGGTAAATAAACTATTCACATCCAGGGTGGTCACAAGTAGGTAGTCATATTCCGTGATGTTATTCATGGTTTGATTTATCTTTCTTAAGAAGTCATCAGTATCCTGCAGAACTGTGCCAAAAGATTTTAAGATAGTTCTTATTTCTTTCTCCACAAATAGTGACATTGTTTCTGTCACCCACCCTTGTCCTGCTACTATAGGATGTAGTGGAGGGTTGTAAAGGTCCTTGTGAATCTTTGGAAGTCCATTTATATTC
Source organism: Protopterus annectens (assembly GCF_019279795.1). Lineage (NCBI taxonomy): Eukaryota > Metazoa > Chordata > Ceratodontiformes > Protopteridae > Protopterus > Protopterus annectens. The sequence continues at coordinate 59,525,489 of NC_056733.1, forward strand.
GGAACAGTGGGTTTTGTGATGTTCAAAATATTATAAAGGTCCAGATCTACTTGGCCCTCAGTCAGAATATCCTGAAGTAGTGAAGACACTTTTTGTATGGTTCGATTCATCTGGGTTGGTGTAACTCTGTAATATGTCTTCTCATCTTGTAACATAGTGGTCATTTTCTTCTTATACCAGTTGGTATCCATAACCACTATAGTACCTCCTTTGCTGGTTTGATTACAACATTCTCATTTTGTTGCAAATTGCATAGGGCTTGTCTTTCTTCATATGTAATGTTTCTGTAATGTTTAGTATGCATATCCATTCTTAATTCCTCCACTGTATTATTACACAGCCGCATAAACAGCTCAACAGCAGGATGGGTTACAGGTACAAATGTACTTGGTTTCCTTAAAGTTCTAAGTTGTTCTGTGTTTGTGCCATAAATGTTTCTTAGTGTCACATTGCATCCAAAATGCTTTATATCTATAACAAATTCATTCAGATCAGATCTTAAAGAGGGTATGAAAGTTAATCCCTTCTGTAGGACGGAAGTTTCTGCTTTGGTCAATTCATATTGAGAGATATTCACCACTATAGAATTGTTTAATTCGATATTTTCTTTCTTTTTTGTCTTGACTGTGAGTTTGTGGGTTCTTGTAACTGGTTTGATTCAGAAAAACTGGAAGTTGTGTGGTAATAGGGAGAAAAGAGCTCCCTTTCTTAGGAATGGCCCCTGTTTCTGAGGAAGTTTCAACATTCCTATCTGACGTGGTAGCCACAGGGGTCCCTGTAGTATTAGTAGTTGTGTTCAATGTGCCAGATATTTGTTCCTCAGGATTTTAACTGCCACTAAAGCCAGAAGCTCTTATTTGAACTGTTTGACTGGTTAAGTTGTGATTACAGTTTGCTACAGTTTTACAGCAGCTACTACATCTTCAGTGTGGATACTTTGTATATCAGACTTGAAAGACTGGACACCTTGAAACCATCATTTCGCTACAGTGTAACTGCATTCACAGCGTGGATATCTTGTAAGTGCATTTAATTGAAGCATTGGAAATTCATGCAAGTTTTTATATATATACTGCACTTCTATAAGTTTTATATCATTTTAATTACGCTACTTATTTCTCAAGAGAATCGTACTTCATTGGCCATTGTTGTACAGCGCTTCATTTTGAGCACTGTTTTTACTTGTTACTGATAGCTGTACTTTAACATTAGGAGGTATGCTCATTTTAATGACTAGTGTGTTGGGCATGCTGTTCTGCCTTAGGGGCCTTGGTTGAGTGGCACACTGTTTAGGAGAGTTATGTGTCTTGTGATTAGTTTTGTGTTGTGTTGTGTTGTGGTGGTCGTGTGCGTTTCTGCCTTGGAGGTGTCTGCTGTTTGGGTAGATTTTTATTTAGAGCCTCCGCAAAGGTGGGTGTGTGGTTTGTGTTTTTATGTGAAGGCAGTGGAGGTGTGTGTTCTGGAGGGCTATGTGTTCCATGTGGTGTGGTGCAAGTGTTGACTTTCTCCTCTTGACCAGCTATTCTGGTTTTGGCTGGAGAGTGCATGGCTTCCAATTTGGATATACAAGTGCATCTCTCTCAAGTCTGAATGTTGGGAGGCAGTTGCTACATTGCCTCAGGGTGCCCAAGTTCATCAGGTTTATAGGAGAGAGCACAGGGAACTGACCTTTAGACATGCCTGGATGGGTGGGTATTAATAAGTACTGGAGCTGTTTTCTTGTAGAATGTTTAGTGCTGGTAACACTTTTGTGTGCTATAATAATTGCTACAAGAAGTCTGGTAAAGTGCTAGACTGATAAGCTAGTAAAAGTGCAGGAGAGGAGAGAACTAGCAGGTCTAAGGGAAAAATTGAAGAGCAGACTTTGGCACCGCTCAGAAGCTACAAACCATCCTGGATACAGCAAATCTGTATCTGGATTAGACTAGTTACAGGAAAGGTGGGAAACAAGCACAAATGCGAGCTTTTAAACCATAAGTTGAAAGAGATGGAAAAAACTGCCCAAACGGCCAATAAACGTCACTTTTTGGGCCAGTAACTACTCCTCCTGTGGTAGATAGGCTACCTAGTGCTTACCACTCCAACTGATAACCTAAAAGGCTTCCCTCCAACACAAACCAGCTTGAGGGGCTCAGAAGCTTACATACAGTCCCTGATACAGCAAATCTGTATCTGGACTAGACTAGTTACAGGAAAGGTGGGAAACAAGTGCAAATGTGAGCTTTTAAACCAGAAGTTGAAAGAGATGGGAAAAACTACCCAACCAGCCAGTAAACTTCACTTTCAGAGCCAGTAACCACTCCTCTTGTGGTAGATAGGCTACCTAGTGCTTACCACTCCCACTGATAAGCTAGAAGGCTTCCCTCCAACACAGACAGGTTTGGGGAGCTCAGAAACCTGCATACAGTCCTGGATACAGCAAATCTGAATCTGGACTAGACTAGTTACAGGAAAGGTAGGATAAGAACAAACGGAGGCTTTTGGACCAGGAAGTTGAAAGAAATGGATAAACTGCCCAAACGGCCAATAAACTACAATTTTTGGGCCAGAAACCACTCTTGTGGTAGATAGGCTACCTAGTGCTTACCACTCTCACTGATAAGCTAGAAGGCTTCCCTCCAACACAGAAAGGCGTGGGGCTCAGAAGCTTACAAACAGTCCTGGATACAGCAAATCTGCATCTGGACTCGAGTAAGTTATAGGAAAGGCAGGAAACAAGCTTAGAATTTTTTTTTTTTTTATACACTAGAACATCACTAAAAACAATTCAAGTGCAGTGCAAGCTAGCACACTTGAGTGTGTAGCAATGTTAAAGCAAGTAAAGTTTAAATAAATGCAATTTATTCAAACTGTATTCTGAGCTGAATTCAATTTTTGTTTTATTTAACTCTGAACAGTTAAAAAGTGCCAAAAATATACTTAACAGCTGAGATGCATCTTCTGTCAGAACACAAGGAGATTCTAGCAAAGTTTTTTTGTCTGGGGTTTACACATTTCTTTAAATTTACATTTTAAGCATTAAGGGTTCACCCTTGACTCAGCCGGTGCAACAATATGATGGTTTCCCCCCTCTCCTGTATAGATAGCCGGTGCATTTTACAAATTTACGTTCCTTTTCTATGGCTTCTGACCCAGCTAAATTAAACAGAATAAATGCCTTTATACTGTCATATCAGAAAATGCAACCTGTATGAAAATGTAGTCTTGGTCAAACACACTCAACTTCTCAGCAATATTACTGCCACACACAA
>NC_056733.1:60288739-60303739 GCF_019279795.1 Protopterus annectens
CTGCCTTCCCTTAAATCTCACTCCACTTCCAAAACATTATTCTGTATGTATTGTTGCCACAATTTTCGTTTTTTATGTAATTTGCTCTTACCCTTTTTAAGATTTCACTTCCATTTTTTTTATCTCTGTTACATTTAATATTTCAAATACAGTGGGTTTAGACTTTCATGTCTATTTTCTAGTAATTGCTTTTTAACACCCACCAGAATTAAACTTAAGAAGGCCTTACTATATCTAGGCACATCTATATTAGATGAATGAACGCTTAAAACGTTGAGTACGAAATGCTTGACAGGTTTTCAGCAAATATTCATCTAATCAAAACCCCAGAATATCGAAACAAGGAGTTTCGAAATGTTATAGTTGGTCAGCCTTCAGGAAGCCATTACAACCCCCCCGCAAACAAAAAAAAAAACAAAACAAATCAACAAACAAAATAAAGTGAGGGGGGCTTTGCCTCACACACACCCCAACGTGGGGGGCTGTGCCTCCTACACACCCCCTATTAAAATATACCAACTTCGAGATCACATCACAGTAGAGGACTGTCAGGACATTACACAGGGTGAACGTTGAGACCGCACCATAGTGGGGGACTGCAAGAATGGCAAGACAGGATGAATGTTCTGACGTCAGCTATTGGCTTCCTCAAGGGTGGCCAACTGCACCTTTTCGAAACTCCTTATTTCGGCATTCTCTGGTTTTGCTTAGATGAACGTTCGCTTAAAAGTTGTCAAGCATTTCGTACTCAACATTTTAAGCATTTGTTCATCTAATAGGGAACCTATCTAGGCAATTCAGATCCTGTATCTCAGCTCAGTACATCATTTCCTTAGTTACACCCATTTACCCACTCAATATTACTGACAGAGTACTCTGTAGGGCATTTTTTAATTCTGCCATTACACACCCAAAATTTATGTTTCCAGTTATGTATTGCTTCTCCATCACACCTGTGACATTTGAGATCTACCTGAAGAAAAATTATTTGGTGTCTACTTGGTATATATGCAAACACTTCAATCAAAACTCCTAAATCTTCTAGACTTTCTTGCATATTTGGGATCCATACATATTTCTTCCAGTTGTTTCCTTCTGAATTGCTCATCCAGTCTCTCTTATCAATCTTTTCTAACCTCCTTTGATTAATTCCTATATTTATCTTGCAATATTTTATATGCCCTAATTATCCTTTTATTAACAGGAACTTCTGTTGTAGATTCACCTAAAAACTCTACCAGATCAGGTCTTTTACTTGTGATTTTTCTTTCCCTTTCTGTTTGCCTGTACTCTGATAACAATCACTGATAGGGAAGGGAGTCTCTAGCCTGCAGTCCAAATGTCTTCTTGGCATCTTCCCATTCTGTTACTTTTCTCTCTAATTATTTGCTCCCAATACCTTGCTTCCTTTGCTAGTTTTCCCCAGTAAATGTCAGCCCCGCCTAATCCCTGTATCCGTAAATGCAGTCATCCCTATTGCCAAAATTTCCTTTTTTCCATTCTCGTGTTGACTTGGCTGTAAGAATACTTTCTGCTACTTCATAAATATTAAAATCTGTATGGCTGCAGTTATTCCCTTTAAGGATCTGTATCCAAAATTCCACTCTCTGCTTATTTCCTGAAGTTCTGCCCTGCTTCATCATCTTCCCTTTCCACGTCGAATTATAGCTTTCCGACATAGTTATGTACATGAACCTTAACTGTGTAGCTCTAAAATATCCCTTCAGAAATCAGGTAATCCTAAACCACCTTGTTCTACTGGAAGGATCAACTTATCCCACTTGACAATTGCTCTCTTCCCTTCCAAGATAAATTCCTTCAACTCTTCATTGATTATTCTCCACAACTTCTCCTCTGGCTGATAAAAATATGCCTGACCTGTATTTAAAACTAAAGGGACTAAAAACATTTTACTGCTTGTATCTTGCTATACATATCCGTAAACAAGAGCTTTCAGTTTCTCAGTTTTCCTATTTTGTTTAGTTTCTTCCCCCATATCCTTAGCTGCCATAACAGTATCCTTTGTAATCCATACACCAAAATACTTCATTTTATCTTGTTCGCATAAATGTGTTACTGAACCAGTTCATGTGTGGGTTCATAGTTTATAGCTGTAGCCTTTGTTTTATCTTCATTAATGTTATATCCCGAAAAGACTTGAGAGTGTCTCAAAATGTTCCACAACACTAGGATGTCCTTTTATTGATTTTATCAGGTGGAAAATAATATCACCTGCAAATGAGTCCCTTATGTGCTTTGCCAATGGCTACAAATATAAAGCAAATAAAGGGGAGTTCCTCTGTTGAGAGTCAGCTTATCAGAGAGGAAGCTTTCCACTTTAATTTGTCTCTAATCCATGATCTATCCGTCTAATTAACCTTATTTTTTATCCATGGAATGCAGATGCTTTGATTGCCCTACTCATAAAATCCCAGCTTTCTCTACATCAAGACCCACCAACAACAGCAGTATTTTTCTTGCATTCTGTTTCCCTCTGGATTATCATTGTTTATTAATGTTTTCAAATGTTTGCTTCCCTTCCACAAAACCACATTGATCCATGTCTGTCAGTTTTGCAACATTTGGCATTCTTTTAGCTATTATAGACATAAACATTTTATAATCATGGTGTAAAATTGAAATGGGGCTATATATGAAGCTGGGTTTGATGGGTCTTTGGCATCTTTATTTGTTCTAACCATCACAGCTTTCTTTCAGGATGTTGGTGCGTCCTCTCCTCTTAAAATACTGTTAAACAAAACCCTTGTTACAGACTTCCACAGGAATACTGGAGACTTTACTGCAGATTGATTATATGTCACTGTTTTATCTCATCTCCTCCTGTCTTAACTTTTCATTGTTTTGCCTCATCTGCCTCTAACCTTAGCATATTTAAGCCTTCCATAAATATATATATTTTTGCTTTTACTTGGTTTTCCTTCTACTTTATACAAATCTTCATAAAAGTTCCAAAATATCTCTAGTACCTCTACAGGATCTCTGGTTATTTTCCTTTTTATAGGCTCCCTAAGTTTGGCAACAGTGCTTTCTACTTTCTGCGTATGTCGTTGTGCTAAAAGTTTTTGTGATCGAGTTTTTATCAAAAACAGTTGCTTAACAGCAATCTTTCTAAACTCGTGCATATTATCTAGATACTGCTTTATTTTCTCTTTAGCACTCTGCAGTTGTGCCTCTTCTTACTCTGTAAGATTCATTTATTCTGCAATATTTTAATCTTTGTCAGCCCTTCTAAATAATTCCTGTTAGTTTTTAACCATATCTCTTTTTCTTGCTTTTCTACCTTCTTTTTAAACTCTATTTTTATTTTATCCCACTCAGTAACTATAATTTCAGAAGAAATTTTTATCTTCCCTAATAACTCTTTAGTAACAGTTGAACGGTGGCCTAATGGTTAAGATGTTTGCCTTGGAAGCATAAGATGCAGGGTTTGAGTCTCAAAAGGGATAATTAGCTAGGCTTAAAATGTCTCACAAGGGCAGTTAGCTTAGTACTAATCTATGGATTAGTTGAGGAAGCGCCAGTGTCTCATTTTTACTTCATTATCCTACATTTTTATCTTGGTTATTGGCACATGATCTGAAACAGTTTTTGGATGCATGCTGAAACTTTCAGTTAAATGCACGTTTCTGTGAAATATAATTTCTGTTGAGTCTAGTTCAGTCATTTTACCTTGGGGAATAATATGTAAATTCTGCCCAAGATTCTGCTACTGAATTTACATTTTTCATACCAAATATTTGCTTAAGTTTCTTCAGAAGTATACCCTCTTTTGTTAAATTTTCCGTCTAGGTACCCCCAGATACATCCTTACTGTTGCAATTCAAGTTCCAATATAAGTAATATTCCCAACTGAAAGCTGATTATTTCTCCCAAAATTTTCTTAAGCTCCATTGTAGCAGTTTTAGGTGAAATATAAGTACATGCCAGCATAATCTCCCTCTTGCCATTAGCCCTTTTCTACCACAAATATGTCATTAATATCTTTTCCTTTTCTGTCACTATTGGAGCTGCTCTAGCAATTTGTATGAGTGCTTTCCATTTCCTTTAACCCTGATCATCTGCTGAATATCCATTGCTGAAATGCTTTCTATATCAAATTCACATGCCCATTTCTTTCCAAACATGTTTCCTGTAGCATTGCTGTTTGCACTCTGCATTTCTTAATATAATTCAATACTTTTACCTTTTTGTCTATACCTGCAGGCCATTCACGTTCCAAACTAATTTGAATAGTGTAGCCATTATAAGTTATTCCCACCTATTATCTGTGACAGCTTCTTTTAAAAGTCGATTTCCAGCTTCTGTTTTACATACACCCACTAATGTTTGGGAGGTTGATCTTGTATACACTTGCTTCTTGTCATCTCCATTTGAACCTATGTCACATTTTGCAAGACTTTTTGTTTTAATGAAAACCCTCATACCAAAAGGCAAACACACCCTACAACACCAATATAACCTATTAATTTAAAACAAATGTGCAAAGTTGTGTGCATCTTCAAATAATGAAATTAACCCTCCTTATAGGAGTAGTTGTCCCAAATCGATAGCTCCAGTCTGTAATCTTGAGGAGAAGTCTTACTCATTTTGTTTTTGGGAGGAATATATTCACCATCATCAATGCTTGCCTTTCCTTCATGTGCATTACTTGTACTATGCTGTCATCAGTAGATGTTAGGAATGTATTTCTGTATTTCACTATGTATGTCATATTGCCTTTCCTTCATGTGCATTACTTGTATTATGCTGTAATCAGTAGATGTTAGGAATGTATTTCACTATGTATGCCATAGTGAGCATAAGACCATGCTGAATCATGAAGCAGTTCCGTTAGTTAAACCGAAATACTTTAGGCTGGCGTAGTGTTCCTCTCACAGTTATTAGCTGAACCAGCAACTTCCTCCCCATGCCAGTCATATTAATACAGAATTTCTTATTCTTCCTCCTGAGGGGCATATCCTTGAGTTATACCATTCATCTTTTCCTTTTTTTTACTTTTTTGCCACAAATCCACGCCTTTGTAGACTGCCTGAACAACACTACTGATTTTTTGCAGTTCACTTACTCAGGGAATAAAGAAAGAATACGCTATTTAAACATGCTCATTTCACACACATGTACAGGTTTCAAATCCACTACTTACAGGAAGCAAACTTTTTGTAATTCCTGTTAACATTTTACAAGTTGCCGCCCTGTATGGCAGAAAAAGTCTAGTTATGGGGCACGCTATCAGGGTGGCTCGTATGACATCACACAGGGAGGATGTGTGGGATGAGTTAACCAAGTTAAAGGAAATGTTTTTAGCAAGAGGAAATGCAGAATAACTTCTGGACAGTTTGTTGTCAGATGTGTTTAATGAATGGGGTAGTAGTTATAAACCTGTTTTGGGTACTGGTCTAACTAATGCATCAGGACAAGACGAGTATAAATATGAAAGGGCATTAGTAGTTGAATGCAATCAGTTCTCTAAGAAAAGCAAAAAAATTTAAAAAAATGTATTTTTAAAACCAACTCTGAATTATATTCATTAATGAGGCTGAATCTGTATTTATTTAAAAAGTTGCCCCAAATTTCAAGAGATTGATAGAAAACAAACATGCAACCCTTTCTAAGATTTCCAAGGGCACCATTAAATGTGGCTGGTGAAACCAGTGCACATACATTACTAGGTACCAAGTTGTGGTGCTAGGAAATGTAATAAAAATAAAGATCACCTTTCATGATGGTAACTGTACCACTCAAAGGGTAGTTTACCTCTCAATATGTGCAGGATGTGCGGCATTCTATGTTGCAAAACTGAGCGAGCTCTCCGAACATGTTTTTATGAACACACACGATATATTGGTAACAAGAAAGAGAAGAGTGCCCTTTATAGACATTCCAACCAATGTAACAGTTATAGCAAGTTTCACTTTGGTATTTTAGAAAAGATCACACTGGATCCCAGAGGGGGGACTGGAAGAATTACTTAAAAATATGTGAACTGCATTGGCTACTTAGACTGGGTGCTACCTCCCCCGGTCTGAATGACAGTGTTTCATTTACACCTGTTTTAACACTGAAGGCTAATAACTTTATAGCCCATGTTTTTACAAATCTTTTGTTATATTTGGTGCATATTTTTGCACCATTTTTTTTTAAAAATCAAACCCTAACTCCAGGCAATACTATCAACAGCTTAAAAACAAGCCCAAGGCTGAATCCAAAATAAACAAAGCTATTTTCTTAGCGCCCAAAGGAAATATTCAAATAATCCACAAAAATTCTGGCATGCTATTAACTCTCTACTAAAGCCAGGCAAAACCACTACTCCAGCACCCAGCTCTACTAACAAAATACCCTAGACATAGCTTCTCAATTTAATAACCATTTTACTAAATCCATCTTAGCCCTGTCCAGTCAAGTAACCAACAGCAGTCTACCTCAATCACAACCTAACCTATCCCACATCTCCCCCTCTTTCAGCCTATCACCAATGCCCACCTCAACTATCAAAAAACTCCTCCTAAAACTAAAGCCAGTCACACTGGCAGCTGATAACATACCTGCTGCATACCTAAAAATGGCTAGCAACTCCTTATCATATCTCCATCCTAATCAACTGCTTCATACTAGAATCCTACATACCCAAACTGTGGAAAGTATCTCACATCATTCGTCTCCATAAATGAGGTAATTCATATGAATTCTCCAACTACCGACCTATTGCCATCCTTTGCCCCTTATCCAGAATTCTTGAGAAATGCATCCACTTGCAAGTGATGACATTTCTTAACACACACAATCTACTATTTACCACACAACACGGTTTTCGTTCACATCACAGCACTACCACAGCCCTTCTGTCCTTCACTAATCATATAAACCTTCACAGGAATGATAACAAATATGTATCAGCCATTTTCCTAGACCTCTCAAAAGCATTTTATATGGTCTCCCACTCCATTCTACTAGACTCACTAACATCATTATCCTTCACCTCCTCTACTATAGCCTGGTTCAGAAGCTACCTATCTGACAGGCAACAATCAGTCCATTGGAAAGGAACTCTGTCTACACAACTTCCAACCACCATAACGGTCCCACAGGGCTCTATACTGGGCCCACTATTGTTCTCTATTTTCACAAATAACCTCAATAGCTCTACACAACATGTCACACTCATACAATATGCGGATGATTCAACCCTAATTTGCTCCGCCTCATCTCCCACCACCCTACATACACTCACTCAAGATACCTTTGACTCAGTCGAAAAATGGATATCAGGTATCCAACTAATTCTAAATCCCAAAAAGGCAAAACTGCTACTATTTATCCCTAATAGATAAAAAAAAAAAAACCTCTCCTTTACCATAACATCTAAGGACGGCAATACCATCATTGAAATAGACAATAATCTCCACTTTGATGTTCACATCTCACATACCATAAAACTAGTACACAAAAAACTAGGCACAAGTCCTTTCTCTCACAAAAAGCAAGAGTCACTCTTGTACAGAGCCACCTCCTCTCAACTCTATTATACGTAGCACCAATCTTTACCCAAATCAGACAATGTGATCTAGACAAACTAGAATCATGCTACAATAAAATAGCCAAGTTTGCTACTAACTCAACCTATAGAACCCATCACTGTGCTGCACTAAAATAACTAAAATGACTTGAGCTACCACAGCTACTTAACTATCACCAGCTGGGCACAGCCTACAATATTCTCAAATATCCTGAAAAAAACCCTCATTATCCAACCTACTTACTGTCTGTACTGCAAACCGGTACCTAAGATCCAGTGAAAAATCTCTCCTCTCCATCACCAAGGCTAACAGTAATGCAGGGAAAGCACTCTACTCCCACACCGTTGCCCGAAATTGGAACTCTCTTCCCCTATTTGTGTCTACTGCCCCCTCCACATCCATGTTCAAAAACTCCCTCAAATTGCACCCTCTTAGTACCTGGTTATGCCTTTGTATCACATAACCGTACCTGTACTGCTATTAACTCCCCAAACTCCTCTCTGATCACATGCTGGATCTCTGATCCCCTGTAGGCTTGGTCATCTGAAAGTGTACTTTTAACTGTAGAATCTTACTTCATATATTTTCTTCTCTTAACAATGTATAACTGACATTGTCTTTTTACCTATGTTCTATATCTTCTTTTACTTGAAGTGTTTTATTAATTTCTTGTTGTTATATTACTATGCTCAGCATACATGATAAAGCCTGTTTTGTGTATTATGCTGGATGTACTGTAACTGACATTGTCTTTTTACCTATGTTCTATATCTTCTTTTACAGGGAGTGTTTTATTAATTTCTTGTTGTTATATTACTATGCTCAGCATACATGATAAAGCCTGTTTTGTGTATTATGCTGGATGTACTGTAACTGACATTGTCTTTTACCTATGTTCTATATCTTCTTTTACTTGGAGTGTTTTATTAATTTCTTGTTATATTACTATGCTCAGCATACATGTTGTAACCTGTTTTGTGTATTGTGCTGGATGTACTATATTTGTATAACTTGATGCTGGAGCTTTTCTCCCCAGGCCTCCGCTGAAAATGGACCTGGTCCAGTCGGAATTTCCCGGTTAACAAATGTAAAAATAAATAAAAAATAATAAATACATTGATGCACTTTGTGTTGCTTTTCTGTTTGGGAAGGACCATGTGTATCATTGCTTATTATTGTGCATTTATTGTTTGGCCCTTTAAAGAATACTACAGTTGTTATTAATTAATTAACCAGCTACCAATAAAATTCTTGTATGCATAATGACTCTGTGCTAGGACCATTCTATTCTGATGAAATGTCTTGTATCAGACAAAAGCACTCATTTTATTTTTTCAGGTCATTTTAATAAATTAATTATTTGACCATTTCTGGACCATCGTTTGGCATGGATTTTCTTTGATTTTGATGTTAGAAATGTGTTTCTGTATTTCTAATGTCATATTGAGCATAAGCCAGTGCTGAATCAAGCAACAGTTCAGTCAGGTAAACAGAAATATTTAGGCTGGCGTATGCTGCCCGCACAGGTATTAGCTGAACCAGCAAGTGCCTCCCCATGCCAGTCATAATATAGAATTTCTTATTCTTGCTCCCTGAGGGGCATATTCTTGAATCACACCATTCACCTTTTCCTTTTTTCTTTCTTTCTTCTTTTTTTACTTTTTTTGCCACCCTGCCCCCTCTAATGAAAAGAAGCAGAGGAATTTATAGCTGACAATTCAGGAAAAGAGTGTCTGTGATGCCAGTGAATTATCTCTTTAGGTTACTCCTTCCTGAGGACCTTTCCATTGTGATGGTCAGGAAATCCCTGAACTAGCTAAGTACCTTTGTGTTTTTCTAAAACTAAATGAATGAATACATGACTTGTAACACTGCAGAATATTAGGTTAGTTCTGATTAGAAGCGTTATTTATGCTGCTTCAAAGTATGCAAACTCTTCTCCCAGTGTAATTAAGATAGAAGGCAGTCTCCACTATGCATCTGTAGATTGTCTCCATTATGAAAAAATCCCATGGTTAATTCTTTTATCATTTCTTTTATCATTTGCACAGGTAAGGGCTACCATCATTCTCTTGGATTGTCATGTTCACATCTTCCCAGCACTGATTCAGCACAACATGTGCTCCCCCCAACCACATGCAGAGAAGAAGACATAGGTAGACCTTAAAATGATGTTCAGGCAAGAGCAAAGTTTTTCCAAACCAAGAAAATGCTTTTTGTTACTCGAGTTCTGGCTGGTAAGAGCACAAAAGTACCCATTATAGCTAACTGGGAGACATTAGCCCCCCCAACAGGATCATGTCTGATCAGGGGAAGACTTGATAGTTGGCAGGCACAGGGTCAATAACAATACAGAAAAAAGTGTGTGTGTGTGTGTGTGTGTGTGTGTGTGTGTGTGTGTGTATTTTTTATATATATATATATATATATATATATATATATATATATATATATATACACACACACACACTCACTTCCATCCCTCACCCCTTTTTCCTGTTTTTGCACATGTTGCCTGGGTGTCACGTCATTATGATTTGTTTTATTGCTACTACCTTTTCTGTTTTATTTCATGTACGTTGTTTGTGATTTAGGTCCAGATCAAGGTTAAAAATGATCCTAAGACCAGCCCACTTAATTGGTCAGTAAGTAATTAAATGAATATATATGTTTGACCTTCAATTCTTGAGGCAAATAATGTTCAGGCCTGAATTAGTAATCGGATAGCCAGTGAGATTTTAGTATGATAGTTTGAGGAAGCTGATTAAGTTCAGGTACTTGTCAAATTAAATAGTAAGATTTTTTACAGACAGCTGTGCAGAAATTTCCATACTTTCTGACATTATTATTGGAGGCTTACATCTTAAATTTAAAGCGTTTCAACATTCCTGGGTGACCCATTTATAGCTTTTCTTCCAGAATCCCAGATTGTAGCCGAATAGTTGCTGCAAAATGCATCTGGAATTGTTTTCATGTTAGTTAAATGCCATGGGCAGTGCATCCTCTGACATTTGTTGAGCCAAGCATGGTCTTCACTATCCTCTCTGCAGGGGAACTATGTCAAAAGATTCTGATTACATCATTTAGGGGGAAATCCTGTATAGTCATAACAACCAAGATATCATAGAGGATTTATTGTAGTGCTATAAGACACTGTACAGTGTGGAAGGACATAGTCACCTTTATAGACTGCCAAACTGCCAGGATGTTCTGCCAGAGCTGTCCTCACTGCTATCACAAAATGATGGTTGGTTAAGCATGCGGTTGTTCCCTCGCACTTATTTAATTTATTTAGTTGGTCAATGAGGAGGTGTTCTGCATTGTGCTTATTACCTTCCTGCCATCCCCCTTTGCCTTGGATAGCCTTTGTTTTTATCATCTATGAATGGCAGCCGTGTGGTTGTACATGGTTGTGGTGGTTGTGCGTAAGGTTTTCTTTCCTCACTGTATAAGGAGTTAAACCTAGGAGTGCAGTGACTAAGTTTGCCTACATCACATCGTGTGCTGGATGGAAGTATATTAACTCTGAAGTGTTGATCAGTAATGTGCTCAGGCTGCATTTAAAATATCCCTTGGTGAAAGAAAACAATGTCCTCAGGAAGAGAAGGACTTTAATTGTTTCCTTGTATGCTATAGCACCTTTCAAAGTGTTCTGCTAGTGATTCACTGCTCTTTAGGTGCATAATATTTAAGCCTTTAAGAGGATTTGATATCAGGTTTTGGATGCACTATAGCAAGTGATATTATTAAAATAATATTTTATGTACATTATTTCTGCCTTAAAAAATCCCCTAAAACATACATTTTGTGTGATTGTGAGCTTTTTCCTCTTTGTTGGGGGAAGATGGGGTGGGCTTTCTGGATTTACTGAAACCTGGTGTTGTCTGTTAACTTACCAAAAGAATGTTAAAGTTTACAGAGTCTTGCTTAGGCACAGACATTTACTACATAACTTGCAATGAGCCTCACATATTGACATCTGTCTGCTATGATCTGTAAAAAATCTCTTTAATCTTTGCAGTAGGGGCTTGTACGTAAAATGAAATGACTGGAATGTCTAGGGAGTTATATGAATTAAAAACATATGTACATTTGTATGATTTTGTTTTGGGATGTTGGCTGTGTTGCTACAAAAAAACAAAATGTTTCAGGAACATTCAGATGTTACATGAAGGCATGGTTACCTTCTCGTTTGTGGGGGTATCCGAGCCCATGACTGAGTAGTTTCTACTGAATTTACTGGGTTTTTTGTTTGTTTTTTATGATTTAAGATTAATTATAGAACTGAGGCAGCACTAAGTTTGTTTCTGCCTTTTTTTGTAGGAGCTGGAATGGTCGTGGACTGGGAACAGGAGACAGGACTCTTAATGACATCTGGTGATGTCCGGATTATCCGCATCTGGGATACGGATAGGGAGATGAAAGTACAGGTAAATGGTATGCTGACTTGTAGGAGGTTAGTTTTACATCTAGCAGTGAATCACTGATCCTCAGCATTCAGGATGCTTCCCATTTCTAACTGTGTCACCGGCGCTATGATAACTTAAAAGTCTGTATGCTCAAGGTTAAATTTTACACTTAATCCTGCTTAAATAAGGTCTTTGTCATTTGCTAAAGGTCAGAGGAAAATATCTCTGTAGATTTAGAGACTCTATCTGAAATCTTTGAGCTGTAGTACGGTCATTTACAGCTCAGTACCATTAACGTTTGATCTTTGCCATCAGACCTGTGTCTTGCACACTGCAGTACATCTGAAATGTGCATGAAGTTAATGCCTGTGCAGTTTTGACTTCTTGATTTGTTGCTGGGGATACAATAGAGTGCAAATTAGGGATGGTATTCCTTTCTGCAAATTTCTGTTATCCTTTTTTTTTTTTATTTAGCTTCTATTAATGATCAGAATATTTCTGACTGTTCTAAAACGCCATAAAGCCATATTCCCAAAACTGACCTAGAATGTTTTTGTTTTTTTGTTTTTTTAAGGAAATTCTGATCAGCAGAATTAAAATGTACACATTTTTTTCAGGGTTAATTTCTAGCACCTCTTGTGTGGGTAGTCTGTTCCATCCAGTTCCCACTCCTGGTGCTTAGGTATTCTAACTCCTGCGTTACAAAACAACCTCAGGAAAAGGATACTTGCTTTTCTCTGCAAGTTATGTAACCTTGGACCTTGACTGTTAGTCTCGTCTGTAGTTCATGGTACACAGACAGGACAACCAATGAACTGTATTCAAGAATGAACAAGGACTACAAGTAGTACCAATTTGGGGTGGGGAAAGTGAGTTGTCTTGTGGCTTGCTCTCTGGTCTTTCTGGGATGGTTCAGATCTCTCTACTGCCTCCATTGACACCTTGGAAGCTAGTCATGGGTAGAGATGCATGCATGCATCAGGCTGCACAAGTACATTTAGTGGAAGTAAGTATGATGAAGTGTTTGGTCTGCAGTCATGCCATCACATATGCAGAAGGAGAGGGTTTAAGGATGCAAAAAGTTCTCCTCATCAGAGTGATGGGAGCAGTGAGGTTCATGGCATCATCAGGCAAAACTTGCATAGATTGTAGCAATTTGCCTTGAAGAACCCTTGGAAGGAGCACTTGATAGATTAGGAGATGGGAAAGTCTGACTTTGTACATCACAACATCACATCCCTCTCTAGAAGCTGTTTACAGAGTGGAATGTTTAACTAGCAGGAGCATGGGGGTACGTAGATACTTGCTCCTATTCCTGCAAAGTTAGTTTTATATTTGTGGTACTTTTGTAAACTTTACTGTTATGACAGTTCAAGATTGTCACCTTGGTCATTTTAAATATGGTCTTTTTATGTTTCCTATTTTACTGAGTATTCCTTTTTCTGAAACATCAGAAGGTTGTGTTTATAAGATTACTCGTGGGCAGGATTTTGATAAATGACATAGACAGTCATGGGAGAAGACTTTTTTTTTAAATATACACTACTTTTTTTTAATGTTAGTATTATGAAATATGAGCTTTTTTGGCCTACAAACATATATTACTAAACTTCTGTAACACATTATGTTACAGAAGCTCAATATGCTTCTTAAAATCATTGCAAATGGTATGCATGATACAGATAAATTTCTCACAGTCAGCAACGGGTTTGAAGGACAGTGTGTCAGGCACTTGTGTTTCTAGAGTAGAAGCACAAATACCCTGTGAAAGATGCATCTGTGTTTGAAAATAGAGAGACTGGCATATGCACTCCATATCCTTAGGTAAAAGTACCTGTGCCCTACTTTTTCTTTAGAACCTTGTAACTGTCATTTAGAACAAAGCAAATCCAGGCTGGTTTGACCTTAGGTATGTAGTAAATGTTTGCTCATTGTGATGACTCTCAATTAACTAGTGAGCATAGGTGACACTGAAGGGTATGCATGTGTTAACTAGGAGGTAGAGCAGAAGCAAGAGGAAGCTTTTGGTTAGTTTTAGATTCGAGGGAGATACTTTCTTTTTTTTTCTTGCTTGTTAAGCTGTGTGTATTAACTTTTTAGTTAGATACTTGTTTAGGACTTTGTCGTTGTTAAGGTTTACATTTTAAATGTGTTAACCTGCATTTCAAGTGCCTACATGACTTTTCAGTGTCTCATGTGGAACAGTCATTTGGATCAAGTAGAATTGGGATGACGGAAGATGCAAGGTCTGCAGGCAGATGTGGGAACTTCAGAGGGAGGGAATGTGGAAGCTAGAGATTGCAGTAGATTGGTCAGTGAGGTGAGAAAAGGTGTAGAGGGTCTGGACAAGAATTAAAACTAGGCCTGTAGATTAGGATGGGGTGGGAGAAGGTGAGGGGGGAGACAGAAGACAAGAGGACGTGAGCAGAAGTTGTCTTAGAGTCACTGGTAAGTTGTATGTCACAGATTAAGGTGGTAGGAGAGAGTGGGAGATGCAGACAGTAAAAGGTCAAGAATAAAAAAAAATCCAAGGTGGAGGGACACGTGCAGACAAGAGCTACAAGCGATGCAGAGGAAGACAGATCTAGTGATGGCCATGTAGGAGCTAACATATTGAGGAAAGCAGAGAAAAACTGAGCAAGTTAGATATACTGCAGACCAGTTTTTATATTGGATGGAAATGCTGTAGGGGACATGTAAAGGGTGTGAGAAAAGATGTGTTTATTTAATAGAGCCCAAAATATCCGATTTTCTTTTCAGTTTCATTAAAGGATTTGTGGAGCATGCCGTTCTGGGGAAGAGTTTCTGTTTGTAGCAATGGTGAAAGCTTAATTTCACAGTCTGAAAAGTTAATGTGTAACCCTTTGCTAGTGAATCAGAAAGCTGAGGTAGTCTGCAAAGGTTTCTGATGTCTCTGCATCACCTCTCCCTAAAAACAAAATCTTCTTAGGTACATTAGACACTGGTGAAAGTATTGTCAGATTTACATGTGGCATGCTTTCTACAGGATCTTCTGTTCTGCCACTGAAAGTTCTGCACTAACACAAGGTAGA
>NC_056733.1:60608739-60791871 GCF_019279795.1 Protopterus annectens
GTTGACCTTCTCCTCATGACCAGCTATTCCGGTCTTGGCTGGAGAGTTCGTGGCTTCTAATTTGGATATATAAGTGCATCTCTCACAAGTTTGAGTGTTGGGAGGTAAGAGGAGAGGGTTGTCAGTGTACATAAGGCAGTTGCTACATTGCCTCAGGATGCCCAAGTTCACCAGGTTGATAGGATAATGCACAGGGGGCTGACCTTTAGACATGCCTGGAAGGGGTGGGCATTAATAATAAGTACTGGAGCTGTTTCCTTGCAGAACATTTAGCGCTGGTAGCACTTTTGTGTGCTACAATAATTGCTACAAGAAGTCTGGTAAAGTGCTAGACTAATAAGCTAGTAAAAGTGCAGGAGAAGAGAGAACAAGTAGATCTAAGGGAACAATTGAAGAGCAGACTTTGGCACCACTCCGAAGCTTACAAACAGTCCTGGATACAGCAAATCTGTATCTGGACTAGACTAGTTACAGGAAAGGCAGGAAATAAGCTTAGTGGCTGATGTGTCCACATCCATATGTGGTAGGCCATGGGGTTGTGGTCCTGAGTGTACTTGTGAGGAGAGCTTGTCCAGTAGACATCTATCACGTTCAGGTAGCACCAGCACATCTGACCACAGACAAGGACATACTAGTGCAACTCTTGGCAGAGCCAGTTCTTGCAGTCAGGGGCAATGACGAACTTTTAACTCTACCATATACGGGTCACACCTGTCTGACATGCTAAGATATAGATCTAGCACAGAGCTTGGCTGTGTTCTTGTAGACACTCATACACGTTTCACCATACAGACACATGCACACATAACAGGTACATGGGTCATTCATGAGGCCTGCAGCTCATTCTGTCTCATTAGCCATTTGATAATTATCTAAATTTCTGCCTGCCTGTCTTTCTTACTCACATGCACTCACTACCTTTTGTGTCAGCTTTGACCTCCTGTCCCCCCAAAGAACACCCTGTGCAAATAATGATAACTGTGCCATCTTTTTTGTTTCTATCCTTTGGATTCAGGGATACATAAGTCTTTTTTCTGATGCAAAGGGTGCATAGCTGACTGATTGCTGAGTAGTGTTTGCGATGCTGTTTTGAAAATTGTACTGCTTTCTTACATGTTTTTGTACTGTGCATATCTTTGATGCATGAAGCCTATTAATTATTTATTTTATTTATTTATTTTATTTTACATTTGTTGACCGTCATAGTCCGACTGGATACATGTCCATTTTCAGCAGAGGCCCGAGGAGGAAAACTCCAAACACAACATACAGAAAAAATAATACAGGAAAAATCATAATATCAATACATGTTGCAAACAGTTTACAGAGTCTGTTCAGTCAAGCAAGTTATACATTCAATCATTATTAAACTTATATAAGTATCTAAACTAACAATTATGTCACAGCTTGTATGTACTATAAAGTACTGTTTGGCACACATTTATAGAAAGGAGCTAGTCAGGATTACAACAAGGACAACCAGTGTGTCTTAAAATGTTGTCTGAGACTTTTTTTGAATTGTGTTAGTGAGGATACTAGAGTAAAGTTAGCAGGAAGGGAGTTTCAAGTTTTGCCAACAGAGTTGGCAAACAGGGAGTCCCCAGCTGAGTTACTGGTTTTGAATGTTTGACCCAGCAGTCTGTTAGATGAGCGAAGTGGCCTGAGGTTACTGTAGAGGTTAATGATGTTTTTAAGTGCAGGCATATTTTCAGATTGGTTGAGTATTTTATATGTCGCTATAAGTTGGTTGTATTGAAGTAGACTAGGTAATTCAAGCCACCCTGGAAGATTTAGGTTATGACAGTGGTGTGTCCTAAATGCCGTGCCTGTGGCACATCTAGCAATGTGGTTATAACAGCTAGAGAGCTTGCTAAGGTTGGATTTGTTCAGATTGGTGAATAAAAGGGAAGCATAGAGAAGGGTAGAGAGTAGATGGGAACAGGCAGTAGCAGTTCTAGCAAGTGGAGTAAGAAAAGGTTTAATCTTATAAAGGGAGTCAAGTTTTTTATTAATGGTTTTAATAGTTTGGTTGACATGCATATCAAATTGAAGGTTATCATCTACTATAACACCTAAAGGTTTAGTTTGGGCTTCTGGGGAGATAATGGTGCCATTATTAGATTTAATGGTAAATAATAGTGATGAGGACCTACGAGTGGGGGAAAAAAGTAGCAGCTTTGTTTTCTTAGGGTTTAAGATCAGATGATGATTAGAGAGACAATTTTCAACAGTGTTAAATGTATTCTGGGACAATGTCATTAGTTTTGTCTGGGAGGTGGGTGAGCAGATTAAAGTGGAGCCATCTGCATATTGAATGCAGGTTGCATCTGGGATGACAGAGTGGAGGTTATTAATAAAGATATTATTATTATTATTATTAGTTGATAAAGAGCAGACATCTCTTGACATAAGCCACATATTGATGTTATTGCTGTAAAACTCACTCACCTTCTACTTAGGTACATTAGCAAGTAACAATATGCAAGGATCTGCCATTCATTTGTGTTGTTAAACATTTATTTTCCTTTTCTAGGTTCAGCACTTATTTTGATAGTCCTGCAGTTGCAACTGTTTTAATTTGGGGGTGACTCTGTGTAATGTTAGCAGTACACATCCATTACATGGGTAAGTAAAGGTTGTGAACATTGTCTTGCATCAATTTCACTGTACGTATGTGCATAGTATGAAAGGTGTACCCCTTAGGTGGTCAGCATGTGTGTTATCTATTACCTCTTGGTCAGGGCTAGAGCATATTGTGCATGTCTACGTCTACCTAAACCCAGAGTGGCTAGTGATTCCCCCTGTGGGTCCTCAACTGCATGTGTTTGTGGTGATCTTGCCAGTGGTGGTGGGATGTGTGCCTCTTCCCATTGGTGTTCCTGTTGAAGCTATTTTCTCAGGATAATATTGTGAAGGATAGCACAGGCAGTGAAAATTTCAGGACAAGAATTGGGATCATACTGCAGGGGCCCCCGATGTATCTAGACACTGGAACTGTGACTTCAGCAGCCCAAACACACAATCTATAATATTTCTTGTTTGAGCGTGTGCCTTATTATAGCATTCTTCAATGGGTGTTTGTGCATTTCTGATGGGTGGCATCAGCCATGGTTCAAATGCATAATCTGCATCACCCAATAAATGACCTTGTGGGATATTCCCCCCTAGAGAATCTCTGGTAGAGCTGAGAGTTGTGCCAGATATGCGAGTTGTGGTAACTGTCGAGTTGCCAATACACACATTCAGGATGATTCCCTTAGCGTTACAAACGACCTGGCAATTACTGGAGTGAAAGCCATTTCTGTTTATGTACACTCTTTCCTTTTCCCTGGGTGATGCTTTGATTTCAATGTACATGCAGTGTATGGCACCCAGAACTTCAGGGACGTATGCTATGGGGTAAAAATCCTGCATAGTTGTAGCTCTGCCTTCGGGGGTATGATGAAAATGTGTGTAGTCACTGGCATGCTGTAACAAAGCATTTAAGAATTGATATAGGATTCTGGATGCTGATGTCTGTGACATCTGCAACATGTCCCCTTTTGGTCTCTGGAATTTTCCTGTAGCTAAAATTCTAAGTGCTACACATGCCTTAGTCTCCACAGGTATTGGTTCCCCTCAGTTTGCCCTTGCTCTCAGCTGAGGATGACAGGGGTTGCAGAGTTCCTGCAGTGTGTCTCTGTCAATCCTATAGTGCTCTACTATTTTCAATTCATACAGTCCATGAAAAGTTAAATGGGATCTAAACACCCTTCTTTTTCTTGGCCGAGGCCTATTAGCAGGAGCAGCAGCAGCAATATAGAGTTGAGCCTGTTGCACATACGCATGCAGAAGAGCAACAGCAGCCCCTAATACTCTTTCTGCATAGTGTAGTTTCCATGGCTGTATTCCAGCAGATTCAGGAATGCAGGGCCAAAACCTGCACTGAGTGTACACGATTACTTTAGAGCTTGTTGAATACCTCTTCCATCTTGGATGGTTGATTAGCATACAGTTCAGTTTCTTATGCTGTAATTAGCATGCCACAATGTTTACAGTATTTACATGGCTCTAAACACCATGTAGAGCTGCTTACTGAAAACAAATCAGTGTGCACACGGATTTAGTGAGCTGTGTAGGCTTTACTGAATCCATCCCCAAGTCTTTTTTACAGTGATAGTGCATTCATTACATCAGTATATTAGAATGCAAAATGCTAGAGTTATATTTCTGTCCAAATGTTTATAACCTTTTCATATCTCAGGATCTGCTGGATCTTTCTGCAAGCAGCACTAAAAATCCTCCATCCTGTTTGCACGTTTTTAAATTTTAGACAGTAACCCATAGCACATACAGATACACACACACACACACACACACACACACACACACACACACACACACACACACACACACACACACACACACACACACACACACACACACACACACACAATAATTTATACATGCTCCTTCCTTTCCTTTATTTAATTATTTGCATAAAGGTGGTACCTCCACTGACCCTGGGAATTACTGGCATATTAGTCTCACTAGTATTATTTACAAGGCTTTGGAAGGTGATATAGGTGACCTTAAATCCCTGGTTGTATATCAGTTTGGCTTTGAAAAAGGCAGATTGAGCCTGCTAAACCTGGTTGAGCTATTTGAAAGGGTTACTGAGGCCATGGATAAGAGGGATATGATTCACACTGCTTGTTTAACCTTGCTGAGACCTTTAACACTATCCCCCATAATGGGATTATTGACAAATTCTTCCAAATTAACATTAACCCAACATTGTTTACTGGACTGGAAATGGTCTGTGTGGCAAAACTCATACCATTAAAGTAGGGAGCATTTACTCTAGACAGAAAAATGTCACTAGTGATGTTCCACAAGGCTTTGTCCTGAGTCCTTGTATCTTTGGTATATATTTTTGGGGCTATGCTAACTAAGTTTACTGATGACTGCACACTGCAGGGGTTATCAAATCCCATCCTGATACTCAAATTCTCCAGCAAGGGCTGGACCAAACAAATGTTTAGTATATTAATCATAGACTTACCCTTAACACCAAAAAATGAAGCATTGTTTCCTTTGGTAAATCTAGCATCGCTACTACTTATCATATTGATGACATTCCAATTATATTCAGCAGAGTCATCACACAATTGAGTACATATGTTTATAACAGGCTCTCCTTTGACCACTATGTCTCTGTGGTGGTTAGAAAATCCTTCTACCTTGCACAGCTAATCCTTCGTGGCATTTCCTCAAGATTCAGAGAAGTTATAGTCGCACTTAATTTAGCCGTTGTTAAGCTCATCATTGAATAGAATGCACCCTTTGGCATTTACCTCACCAAGCACCTAAACCAGCTTGAGAGACTTCAACATTTCCTCACTAAAAGGTCTCAGTGCTGTTAGTTACTCTGATAGATTAAAAGCAGTGACACTCTACTAAAAATGTCTTACATATGCCTGAGGGTGATCTCTGCTTTGCTTTTCCATGCTATGAATGATCCAGCACTCTTTGAACTCCTTTACTTAATGAGAACAAGTGGTAAAACAAATCCCCATTCTGGAGACCTAAATCTGCACTATCACATCAAGAAGACTAGATGGTGTGACAGATACCAGACCCTATGTATACCCTGTTTCTGGAACATGCCACCCTTACTTATCAAGCAGAGAACTTCCCTAGCAACCTTTAAAACTAGTCTGGATTGGTGATCACAAATTCTCACCAGGAATATGGGGCGAAAGTCTAGATGTCCTTCCATATCACTGTTGCTGTATTCATCATCTCTGAGATCTCCTACCAAGAATAGCCCAACATTGGGCTAGTATACCAAAGTCTTTATTACATAAGGAGTGTTGTATGTCAAACGTATGCTCCCACACAAGCATAGGGCATAAAGGTGACATATGTACGCTCCCAACTCAGAACTTTGTTGTCGCCAGTCCAGATGTCATTGTTGTATGTTGCTCTGAATGTTCTTTGCTGTGCTGGCTTTATTGGGCCTACATTTTTCACAGGAGTACCCCACTTGTGTTTGTTTTGATTTTCCTTATATTGTTTACTGGGTTATATGTCATCCAAGAAAGGAAAAATATGAGTATGGGAGGCAGATTCCCCATAAAGACCACCATGATAGTTGCTTGTTTTTGCGTAGGTGTGTCCCATGACCACACACACACACTGCTCCATCTGTCACACTTTTGTTCCAATGACTTTGTATAGCCACATTTCTTCCCTTTCCATTTACCTTGAGAACTAATGTCTAAAGCTTTTGGCCCAAGGTACCATGGCAGAATCTGCTAGCCCTGTGGTCCAGCTGCTGCTTAAGAAGAATGCCAAAATGTCTAGGCCTGAATCTGCTGCTGTCCAGTCTCCACTGGATGTCTCTCTTGGGGTGAGTGAGAACCCAGATAACAGCCTGGCATTACCTTTGGTTTCCTCTGCCACAACCTTCTTGGAGGCCAGTACAGAACCTGCTTCTTGCACACCCTCAGAGGTCTTGCAAATGTCTGCTGTGGACATAGAGGGGGAACCATGGCTGATCATTTCTGAGGGGCCTAAGGGGATTCCTAAAATCCTTCTATGAGAAGAGGTGCCGAGTACCTTCATTGAATCTAAACAGTGGTCCAGACCTCCAGGTTTTTTCAGAGCAGACATCCCTGTGAAGAAAAGGCAAAAGGCTAAGCATGTGGTATCTACTTTGAGGGATCCACAAAAGGAACAGCAGGACTTTACTCAAGCCTTGTTCAATGCCCTGACAGCACTGAAGATTCCTCAGTGGGTTTCAGTTTCTGTTCCTCCTTTTGTCAGAGTCTTCGGACTGGGATTCTGATTCTAAGGCTGACACCTTGGCCTATTCCTCCCAGTTACCTTCTCCTTTAGATTATGAAAATGAGGAGGAGGAATCTATCAGTCCTGATTCTCCTTTGGAGGAGCTTTCTTTTGGTGATACAGTCCTGCACATGATGGAGCATTTTAAATAGGATTTCTCTCAAGTTTCAGATGTCCAGGATAGGTACTATGAATTATTACAGGTGGACCTTCAGCTGTCCCTCATGTGTTGGCTGCTGTATTAGATACCTTTTCTGTCTTCCCACCTGCAGTGATGATTATGGCTCGATCCACTGTTCAGGCAGTTGATTACGGGGTGCATACCCAGGTTATGACTAACCTCAGTGCTTCCACCTCTGTTCAATCATCTAAGAATCCTGATTTTGAAGGGGATCCAGTGTCTTAGATTTCTGACCTGTCAGAGTCAACTTAGTCAGCTTCTTCTGATGATGAACAGGTTCAGGAACCCAAACAGATGTTTTCTTTTACCTAAATGCTGGCTAGATTTAGGGATGTATCCCATTGGAAGCAACCATCAGCTTCCCCTGAGGTCAGAAGGGTTTATGACCTTTTGGAGGATGATGCTCCAGATGTGGAGGCCTTTCCTCCATTGATCCCAGCATTGGAGGATGTTTTTAAGAAAACTTGTAATTCTCCTCTGCTCACTGAAGCTCTGCCTAAAAAAAGTGTTTATGAAATTCAGGGCATGCAAGGCCATGCCTAGCCTCCAATTCCCCTTGTTTGTAAACCCTGCTTTGGTGTCCTCAGCGACTTCTTCTAATAAAAGTTCTTTGATGTCTTCAAGTCCTGTTCCTTCAGATAAACATGGCAAATGGCTAGAATCTCATGGGAATGAATCTGGCTTAGTGCAGTGCTGCGGCTTTCAAAGTATTTAACTACCACCATTTTATGTGAAAGTTTGTGTTGAGATATATGTTTGGCTTTGATGAGTTTGCTGCATCGTTACCTGCTGAACAAAAGGTCTGTGTCAAAGATATTCTTTTCAATGTTTCTCAGGTGTCAAAACATGCTTTAACGAGTGTCTTGGAGGGGGATGACATTATTGATAGAAATGCAGCATCATTAATGGTGATGAGGTATTCTTGATTGCTCAGCCAGAGGTTTTCTGATGAGTTAAATTAGATTTTGAATGCTCCATTTGAGTCTGATTGTGTGTTTGGTACAGCAGCTAATCAGATCCTTAAAGACTTGGATGACAGATATAAATTCATGAAAGGGGTGTCAGAATTGTTTCATACTCCCAAATTTACCTCCTTTAAGTAGGATAATTCTCTGTGGCCTTCCAAACAGATGTCCCAAAAACCAAGGCAATAAAAGGAAAATGCAGAACGAGAGCCTTGTCAAACCTAACAAGAGGGTTTCCTTTCCCAAAAAGGATAATACCCCCTTCCAATGTATGACTATGCCAAGAAGCAGCATCCATCTTTCTCAAGTTCCTCTCTGGCTGCTACATCTCTAAAGTTAACTCTCAACAAGGTGGCCTGGCTGTCAGTGGTTTCTGACAAATGGATCCTCAGCATTGCTGACAGGGGTTACAGATGGCAGCAGAAAGAACATCTGTCTCTGTTCAAAGGGGTTCCCTCTCATCCACTGGAACAAACTTTGTTATTCCTTCCTATTTTATGGCAAGTGTCAGACCCAGGAGTCATAGGATGAGTCCTTCCTTTGGAAAGAAAGAAAGGTTTCTAATTCAGAATTTTCTTGATCCTCAAAATAGAGCTGTCATGGATACTGGTATTGGACCTTTCCTTTCTGAATACATTTGTCAAGGTCCCCAAGATCAAAATGCTCACCCTACAGACAGTGATTCTCCTGTTGCCAGATCATTGTTTCACGGTGAGCCTGGACTTTTTAGAATGCATATCATTATATCCCCATTGCTTATCACATTAGGAGATTTCTGAGATTTGTTGCGTCAGTTTTCTGTATTACCCTTTGGGCTATCCACTGCACCTTGAGTGTTTATCAAATGCCTTGCCCTGGTAATGGCCCACTGTTGGACTCTGGGCATCCCAATTTTTCCTTATTTGAATGACTTGCTGACCAGTGCAGAGTCTGCATCCAGATGTTTGGATTTACTAGGGAAGGTCTCAACCTTATTCTCCCAGCTAGGGTTCAAGCTGAACCTCTGGAAGTCATGTTTGACACCCTTGCAAAAATTAGTCTTTCTAGGGTGCTCAATTGACCCCCACAAGAGACTAGCCTTTCTTCCAAAAGACAAGGCCCTGTCTTACCAGATGGTGTTTCTGGAATTCTCAGTAAGAGAATTCCTAAAAAGTTCTTGTACTGATGGCGTCCATGATTCTCATGATATCACTGACCCACCTTCACATGAGAAAAATTCACTGGCATTTCTGAAATTGTTGGACCCGGCACATTCATTCCCTGAAATCCAAGTTGCTGGTGCTACCCTTCATCAGATGGAGAGATCAGTTGACTATCAGTAAATCCAGGACTTCCTTTCCCTCCTCGGGTGCCAGTGCAACCTGTCCAGATGAATTCATCCAACTTTGCTAAGGGAGCTGTGGTAATGGGGAAGAAAGTGCAAGCCTCTTAGGGGCCCAAGGACACACAGAAGCACATCACTATCAAGGAGATGTTGGCAGTGATGCACATCTTGAAAGGCCTTCACCATTTATGGACTCTGGGTCCTTTTCTGGTGGTTATAGACAACACCAGAGTTAAATGGTACCTCAACAAACAAGGAGGTACAAGGTCATACCCTCCCTGCCGGTTGGCAATGATGACCTGGGATCTGGCTTTACAGCATTTTTTGACACTTCAGGTGTCATACTCATATATCCTGTCAGAGCAGAACATTGTGGCAAACACACTTAAGCAGATCCTGGGCAGACCCACACGAGTGGAAGCTCAAGACAGTGATATTCCAGGATCTAGTCCAGATGTGTGGAATGCCTTAGAGAGATCTATTTGCCTCCTTTCAAAACAGAGAACTAAAACCTGCTCCTCAAGGAAACACAAACTCATTTGGTGGACATCCTCTATGAACAGGCTTTACAACAAAAGGAAGAAACTGTTGTCCAAGGGTAAAAAGAAACAAATTCCAAATTAGAAAAACTCCCTCCTTAGCCTCAACAAGCAAATTAGATCACTAGTGAAAACGTCCAAGGCCAATTATGAATTAAAACTAGCCTCCAAAGCAAAGGGAAACCATAAAGTCATCTTCAGTTATGTCAAAAATCTCTGTGACAAACCCCAGGTTGGTTCCAAATTAATACTTAACAGTATCACTTACACTGAACCTGTTGACTTAGCCAACCTGCTAGCAGGTAGTTTCAGCGCAAACGTCACCCCCGTCCCCCACAAAGGCCCTTTTGACATCCCCAGTACTTGTCCCACACCTCACATCTCCATAGATCAAGTGTTACATGCCCTTTCCAAGGCAAATAACACAGCTTCAGTGGGTCCTGATAGTATCCCAGGATGTATTCTTCACCATCTCCAGTAAGAACTGGCTTTGTCATTGAGCACCCTAATCAATCACAGCCTAAGTACAGGCTTCATTCCAGCAGAGTAGAGAACTGCCATTGTCATCCCCTTGCACAAAGGTGGTGCCACTACTGACCCTGGAAACTATTGCCCCATTAGCTTGACAAGTCTGATCTGTAAAGCCATGGAGCATATTATTATGGATCTCATAAACAAGGACATAGGCAATCTCCAAGCACTTGACCCCACCCAGTTTGGATTTGTCGAGGCAGATCTTGCCTATTGAACCTTGTTGACTTCTTTGAGACTGTCACCAAGGCCCTGGATGAGGGAAAGTGAGTCCATACAGCTTACCTTGATTTGGCCAAAGCCTTTGACACAATCCCCCACACGAGCATCATCTAAAAGATAACACAGCTTGGCGTAAATCCCTATCTCATCATGTGGGTGGCCAACTGGCTCACCAACAGGACCCTCAAAGTCAAAATAGGCACCTCCACCTCTGATAACAGACCTATCTCTAGTGGAGTTCCCCAGGGATCTGTCCTGGGACCCCTACTGTTAAGCATCTATTTCTCAGAGGTCCAGACAAAGACAAAAGGCCTGTAGCTGATGAAGTTTGCGGACGATTGTAAGTTGGGTGGTGTCATTGACTCTCAATGATGTTAACATACTGTAAGAGGGTCTCACAGCAACTAATGACTGGTGCCAAAGCCATGGCCTCAAGCTAAATGCAAAAAATTGTATCATCATACCATTCGGCAAAAACACAACCCCTACTGATTACCACATCAACTTGTGGTGAGAGACCTGGGCACTCAGGTTGATAACAACCTCACATTCAACCATCATGTAGTGGCAGTGGTCAGAAAAGCCTTTTACTTGGTTCATCTCATAAGTAAAGGGGTTGCATCCAGAAAAAAGGAGGTTATTACCTCTCTATATGTCTCCTTCATTAGACCAATAATTGAGTATAATGGCTTGTTTGAGATGTACCTTTCCAAACATCTGCACCAACTGGAAAGGCCATTGAAATACTTCACAAAGAGAATCCATGGCCTCCAACACCTATCCTATGCAAACAAGCTCAAATCACTATCACTCTACTCAGTATCATACAGATTGCTCAGGGGTGATCTGTGTCTCGCCTACAAGGCAATCTGGGACCCTACCCTACTGGAGATGCTCCATATCTGTAAGTCTAACTCCTCATGCAATACCCGCTCAAAAGGCCTGAATCTAATATGCGATGTCAACAAAACTTGCTGGAGAGACAGGTTTGTCTCCCAGAGGCTGCCCCATCTCTGCAATAGACTTCCCATACACAGAGCACCTCACTGATCCTCTTCAAGTGCAACCTTGATTAGTGGATGGGAAACCACAAATTTGTCCCAGGAGTTCCACCTGTGCCCCTCATTGACAGGGGTGACAGATGCTGACTGAGATTTCTTTTTGGGGATAAACTCTTGGCTAGGCTTGTAAGGGCTCCAGGGCCATTAGCCTAGTAACCTCCTATGATCCTATGAGAGTCGAAGAAATTGTGTTCCAGACATCCTTGTAGCCATGCTTGGTGGACAGATACATTCTTGTTCCCTTGGTCGGGAATGTTCCTGTATGCATTTCTACTCCTTCCACTGATCCAAAAGGTAATTCTGAAGGTTCAGAACGAAATGCCAAAGATCATTGTGGTGACCTTCCCTATTGGTCGAGGCAGTCTTGGTTCTCCCTTTTAATGGTATTGGCCAAGAGCAATTACTACAGACTTCCTCACACTCTGGATCTGCTCATACAACCTCAGGAATGAATGGTGAAACCTCAGTTTGAAGACACTTCAACTGACAGCCTGGAAAATTCAGTCTTGACTCTGTTTAGGTACTTGTTTAATGAAGATGTGCAGCAGGTGTTAAAAGAGGCCAGAAAACCTGCTACTAGAAAATCTTATATTTATAAAAGGATGAGGTTTTCTATGTGGTACCTAAGTGGACAGAGGGTCCATTGAGGATAATTTCCCTCTAGTCCTGAAATATTTTGTTAGCTACTACAGAATCGCTTATTGTATGTGTTTAAGATGCATTTAGCAGCCACCCCTGCTAGTCTGCCCATGGGACCCCTCTTTTAATAAAACAACTCATGAAAAAGAGTTTTGCATGTGAGACTCCCTTGCAAAAAATTCCTCCTTCATGGGATCTCAGCTTTGTTCTTGAAATTTGACTTTACCACCTTTCAAACCAGCAGCACAAGCTGATCTCAAATTTTTATCATGGAAAACTGTTTTGCTTATTACTCTAACATCTGCAAGGTGAGTTTCTGAGCTGCAAGCTTTCATGGTGGGACAACTACCTAATTTTCCACAAGGCTAGGGATGTGTTATGCACTAATCCTTTCATGCAGAAAGTGGTCTCAAAATTCACTCTTTCAGTCTATTAATCTCCCTGTGTTCCTTTCAGTACCTAAGTATAAAGGAGAGAGGATACTACACACCTTGGATGTACAGCGGCAGCTCAGGTACTATCTTGGCAGAATGAAACCCTTTAGGAAGACCAAAAGGCTTTTTATTTCCTTCTAAGGAGCAAGGAAAGATCAACCTATGACTAAGCAAACCATTGCATGTTCGTTGTCTTTTGGTATTGTTTTTGTTACACCCACCATGGAAGACAAATCCAGGCTAGGCAAAGGCACATTCCACCAGGGCCTTTTCCTGTTCAGTGGCATATTGGAAAAGAATGGACTCCAGAAGTATTCTAGAGGCAGCAACTTGGTCATGTGTCCATAACTTTAAACACTATAAGCTGAGTTTCCATTCCCAAATTGTATGTTAGCTAGTGTGCAAGATGAATGAAAACTCTTACCTCAGCTCCTGTAATATTTAAAGGCCTCAAATCTGTAATCTATACTCCCATCTAGCAGTGTTTGTACACTTCTGAATCAAATCCTAAGCATTTTTCTTGTGGGAGTGTATGACTCCATGTTATTCTATAGCATTACTGATTCAGCATACAAATTTCTACTTGCTGCAGACGCTGCACGACTCTGAGTTTCCGTCTAGAGTGAGTGCTTAACTTCCTGCTTCTCCTGTGCTCTTTGGAATTCCCATTCTATGTCAGAATCATAGACAAAGTCAACTCAGGCAACTAGGCTTGTAAATCTAGAACCTCAAGCCCCTTATTTTATTGAATGCTCTGCTGATCTGTCAGTGAGTTGTCATTTGACACAACCATCAGATCTGTCAGTGAGTTGTCATTTAACACAACCATCACTGACACAACTTCTTTTTATCTACCATATATCTCCACAGCTTTTGTTTTACTTTGCACGTTCACTTCCATTATTGTGTATTAATAAAAAAAGCAGTCTGAGGACAGACTTCTGCTCTGGTTTCCACCTACACGCCTCCCCATCTCTTCCTTCAGTACTAAAAAAGAGTAATGGACTTGGCCGA
The DNA here is from genome assembly GCF_019279795.1 of Protopterus annectens. Taxonomy (NCBI): domain Eukaryota; kingdom Metazoa; phylum Chordata; order Ceratodontiformes; family Protopteridae; genus Protopterus; species Protopterus annectens. Next base: position 60,622,481 of record NC_056733.1, read on the forward strand.
ATCACCCCTAGTCCATACAGATGATGTCTTGGGTCTTTCTTCAGAACTGGTCACACCTAGTGTAATTAACCCGGGCAGCAGAAGTCAATAAAATATTAAACAGAAGTTTCTAGTTTTATGAGTAATTTTATGCATTTTGCTCTTGTGATGACTCCCTGTCAAGTGTCTGTAGTTATTGCTGAACAGCGAAAAGGAAGCCAAGCTTTTGGCCACCCTGCTATCCATGAGAACAATAAAGTAACAGTATACACTGAGAGGGTGCTGAGTGATTGTGTGGAGAATGGCTGGAATGTGGAATTGCATACAGAATATCCTCATTGTGCACTGCTGTTCTCATTATTTCCGCCCAGTTGATGGGCTTTCCTTAACTTACACCTTAACAGGAGTATTGTGCACTCTCTTTCTCTTATCTGTCTCCTGCAGAGTAAAATTTACCCTGTATTGAATCCCCTTTCTGCTCCATTAGAAGATTCCTCCCTACTCCTCTTGAGAGACATATTCATCCATTCTCATCAGAATCTAGTCTTCACGTATTTTTCCTTACAAAAGACAATTTAAACAGTTAAGTGCCTAAAGATATTACGTCTAGACATGTGACATGGTACGTGTACCTGAAAGAAGAATAATGCTAGATGAAATAATGTAGTTATAAATCATCCTCTCTTTTTTCATCACTCCTGAATACTGCCAGTGTCCTTATAAGATTGTAGCAGGATCTTATTCATAGGTTCATAGGTGTGTACTAGGCTAATGGCCCTGGAGCCTTTACAAGCCTAGCCCTTAGAAGTGCCCTGGCATTGTGCCACCTGACCTTAGTTCCTAGTACCTCTATCAAGTAGCGCCACTGGAGTGATCCCCGGGGTGAACTTTCTATTTCCCATCCACTCATCAAGATTTCTCTTGAAGAGAGCTAGTGAAGGGTTCTCCTTGACATGTATGTGAAGTCTATTCTAGAGCATGGGCAGTCTCTGGGTTATGAACCTGTCCCTCCAGCATGTTCTGTTGATTGTGATAATGAGGTTGAGGTCTCTCAGGCGTGTGGTGCGGAGGGATTGGGATTTCTTTAGATGTAGCATTTCTAACAGAGCTGGGTCAGACATGGCTTTGTAAGTCAAGCAGAGATCACCTCTTAGTAGACGATACGAGACAGAGAACAGCTGGAGTTTTTTGAGTCTGTCCATGTAGGATATGTGTTTAATGTCTAGGATCCTCTTCATGAGCTACTTTTGTGGCCCCTCCAGCTGTTGCAGGTGTCTAGTGAGGTACATGCTAAATGGGGCATTATACTCTATGATTGGTCTAATAAGGGAAGAGTAGAGAGAAATGATAACCTCTTTCTTCCTGGATGCAAAACCCTTGGTAATGAGATGTCCCACATAGAAGGAATTTTTGACTACAGTGGCAATGTGGTGGTTGAAGGGAGAGGTTGCTGTCAACCTGTGTCCCCAGATCTCTTATAACACCTTCAGTGTTCAGTGGGCTCCCATCAGTGTGGTAATTAGTGGGAACTGAGTTTTTCCCAAAGGAGATGATGACGCAATTTTTGGCATTAAGCTTAAGGCCATGGTTTCGACACCAGACATTGATCTCGGTAAGACCTTTCTGTAGGATGTCTGTATCACTTTGGGAGTTAATAATGGCTCCCAGCTTGCAGTCGTCAGTGAATTTTGTCAGCCAGAGTCCCTCCGTGTTGGCCTGGACCCAGGACCAATCCCTGTGGGATTCCACTCGTGATTGGTCGGCAGTCTGAATTGGAGTCTACTACTTTCACACTGTGTGAGCCAATTTGCAACCCACCTAAAGATATAGCGGTTGATGTCTAGTTTGCTGAGTTTATCAATAATTCCTGAGTGAGGAATGGTATCAAAGGCCTCCCCAGGGTAAAATCAGCCCTCTGATAATGCAGCCCTCAGTACTCATTATTGCCACATATTAGCTGTACTGCCCTAACAATGATGTCAGATTACATAAGGCTCTGCAGTTATCTGTGCTGTATCTTTCTAGACTAAATCCTCTGACTTGGCACTCTCTGCACACTGTTTATCTATACTCCCCTTTACAAATGCAATTGTTAAATATAATATACTACCTTCCTCTGTTAATATTTTCTCTAGCTAAACCACAACTATAAACATCTTCTTTGAGTGATGTTCTGCATGTAAATAGGACTATATTATACATGTGTCTCTCTCGTCTGATCACTGCCCATATGCTTTTTTTGAAATCATGTAATTCTCTCTTTAAACAGGTGAATATCATGTTACCCTACATTTGTCTCTAACCTCTTCCAAAATGCCATTATTCAGACAATGTAGAAATGCTATCTAAAAACCAATGCATGTTTTCAACACGTTATTACTCATTCTGTATATAACTTGCTACCGCATGCTACCTGCATGTATTGGATTGTTCCTCATTCTATTAAAAATGCTAATAAATGCTACATGTATGTATGAATTGAATGTTTCCTTAATATTATACATTTCTACATCTTTTCTCCTCAGTTCTCCCTGAAAAGGTTTATTATACCCAGTCAGACTTTCCAGGAAAACAAAAACAAACAAATAAATAAATACTTTTTAAGACAGTTTACTGGTAATAAAATTGTTATAGTATTAAGGGACATGCATCTTCTTCCAAAGAAGGAGACAGAGAGAGGTTTAGGAAGACCCTGCTATGACCTTGATTCCTTGACAGACCCCAGGAGTTGCTGCATTTCCATTGGCTTTGCATAGTACACACAGGAGCACTGCTAGCACATACACAGGATTGTGCATTGTCTTGACATGAGAACATGTTACACACACAGGAGCACTGCTAGCACATTATTATTTTTATTATTATTTGCAGTTTGTTTGCCAGGATAGTCCAATTGGGCCATGAAGAGCCTTTTTTTTAATGGAGTCCTGGGTAGAAAAGTTCCAGAAAAATACATGAAGTACAAGATACACTATAATGCAAGAGTCATAAGAATACACAATGATATAATACATGAAATATGAAGATAAATATAAATGCAAGAAGTCTCAAGTATACAAGATAACAAATTACATGAATAAGAGAGAATTTAGAAAAAAAATAAGTAAGAAGTTCCCATGAGGTGCTAGTTAGAGTAATGCAGCGAATTTCATTACAAAAGAGTTACAGTTCCTGTAAAATATGGTAGTTCCTACAGTTATTATTAGGAGTAGTTAGACTGCAGGGGGCTATTTACAGATATATTAGTTTGTGGAGAGTAGTTAAGGTAATGAAATTATGTAGGATGGGAGCAAGAGCATTCCCATTGTGAAGTTAGGTATGAGTGAAGTAGGGTTTTGAAGGCAGAGAGTCTATTAGTGGTACGAATGAGAGGTGATAAAGAATTCCAGTGGCATGCTAATGAGAAGGATAGGAGGTGATTGCCTGGAGGACGGGAAGGTTTATGGAGTTCTATTAGATTCTGGGAGTTAGATCTGAGACATCATTCAGGAACATGGATTTTGAAGGTGGAGGCAAGGGAGGTGCAAAGTGAGGGGCTGAAAATAAGTTTGAGTGCTTGGATAAGTTGGGTATAGGTGAGATAGTTGGGTAGCTCATTAGTCCAGTTGATGAAGGGAAATACAGTGATGGGTAGTGGAACAATGGCCAGTTGCAAATTTAGAAATTTTGTAGTAACAGGAGGAGAGTTTTGATTTGAGGGAAGATTGCAAATTAGTAAGGATAGAGGCACAGTGATGGGTAGTGGAACAATGGCCAGTTGCAAATTTAGAAATTTTGTAGTAACAGGAGGAGAGTTTTGATTTGAGGGAAGATTGCAAATTAGTAAGGATAGAGGCACCATATAGAAGGGAAGGGATGAGGTAAGCAGTAGCGAGTACACACCTAGTAGGGGGAGAGATATAACGGTTATGATGGTAAAGCATGCCTAATTTTTTATGTGTTTTTTTTATATTAACTTGCAGGTGGCTATCAGACTTTAGCTGATCATCAAGGAGAATTCCTAGAAGTTTTGCAGTGGGGACTATTTCGAGAGTTATATTATTTTGACTGGTGATAGAGAATGAGTTTTTATCTAAGGTGGTGGTTTTAGAAGGAGTAAATATCATTAGTTTAGTCTTGGTAGTACACAGGGTTGTGCATTGTCTTGACATGAGAACATGTTACACACACAGGAGCACTGCTAGCACATACACATGGTTGTGCATTGTCTTGACATGAGAACATGTTACACACACAGGAGCACTGCTAGCACATACACATGGTTGTACATTGTCTTGACATGAGAACATGTTACACACAGGAGCACTGCTAGCACATACAAAGGGTTGTGCATTGTCTTGACATGAGAACATGTTACACACACAGGAGCACTGCTAGCACATACACATGGTTGTGCATTGCCTTGACATGAGAACATATTGCACATACAGGAGCACTGCTAGCACATACACAGGGTTGTGCATTGTCTTGACATGAGAGCATGTTACAGCCCACTGAAGGGAAGGGGTTACCGCAGCACTCAAGATGTCCCCAGGCATCTGTCTGGTATGACTGTAGCAGCTAGTTGTCCTTAATAAGAACTCAGGTCAGTATTCTGAATGTGTAGGTTGGACAGGTACTCCTTTTCCATCCATCTTTGTGGGCAGGCACCACTAGAAGGCGATAGACTGAGTACAAGTGATTTTTATGGAGTGAGTGGTCATTCCTAGATTGCTGCCTTCACTGGAGTGGAGGGGTTACTGCCTATCCAGAAAATCAAACAGATATAAATACACGCAGTAAAAGATGATGGCGTGCTAAGAAGAGTGGTTGGGATGGTCTTACCTTTAGCATCTATGAGCAGAAAGTGGTCTCTTTTTTTCCATTCCTTCTCCAATAAGGTAGATAATAACCTTGTTTCAGTTTATATTGCTTTCCCTTAATTTAAGGTGAAAATCTTTAGCTGCCTATATTGCTTTCTCTTAATTTAAAGTGAAGATGTTTAGCTGCCCAACAGATCTGCTGATACTATAGCTGAATGTATGATATGCACAGTGCACACAAATGCTGTAACATCATGTCAAGCATTATGCTTGCTGTCAAATTATGGACATAAAATGTTGCACATTCATTCTGTAAGTGAGATGCAATGAAAGAGAAGCTCACTGTTTAATAATTTACTGTATGCTCCTGAATGCTGTCAGCAAAACTTACTGAGCATAATAATTGTAGAGATAAGTAGAAAAACATTGTGTATTTTTTTTTACCTCCAGACCATATATGGATTATAAAACATGTAGAAAGAATACTGGATCCGTACTGGTCAAAACCAGAGTTTATTCAGACCATTATTGGCCTTACTGAATTTAATACTTAAAATACAGACAAAATGTACTAAAAATTCATGCATTTCATAATCAAAACAAAGTACTTTAGGAGTCTCTTACTGTGATGTAATGGCTTTTCTTGGATATCTGAACCCCTTTGATATGTTTTATGTTCCAAATTAGCTAACTTTTCACACCATAAACCACTTTCTGACATGCATGCCTTATTTAATTATTTCCATGTTTAGTTTTGTTGACTGGATGGACCCTCACTAGGCATAACTTATTTTCATTGAAGACCAACAATGGTATTCATATTGATGAAAGCTAATTTTGCCAGGGCACTGATGAAATTTCCCTACTCTTTTTGATAAATGTCATAGAGATCTTTTACATTTACATCAGCTACCGTCAACTCAAGGTGAGACCTCATTTTAACATTTCATCTGAAAGATGGCACCTTAGGAGAGCAGCCCCAAAAGCACCTGTTTCGGGGTACAAGCCACAGTCAACTGGCCTTTTTTGGCATTACAGGAAAATTTGCTCCCTGCATAGTTATTAACACTGATATTGATTATACCGCTTTAATAACAAATCTTTCATATACATGGTTATTGTGAATGTATTTCAGATTCTACTTGTTTAATTTTTTGCAGTTGTATATTATGTAAAGCTCAAACCATTGCTACATGATGTAACATATTTTATTTTGATTATCTGTTTCACACCCATTAGATTCAAATGCCTGCTTTCATGGGTGACCTGCAAAGTTTGGTGTGGATAAATGATTTACTTTAAACTTCACAGTAAATAAACAGAAGATGTAGGACTCACACTCAGTTCATCAAGATGCGGCTAGTTTGTTGACTGTTACGTCAATATGGTAAACTGATATAAAAAATGAGACCACAATAAATCGGGTCTATATCAAATACTCAAAGAGTTTTTGCAGTCAACGCATCTTCATCAACACATACACAGCAAATGCACAAAACCACGAACGCTAATATCAGCGATTTCTTTCCTTGGGAAAAAAATCGCTTGGCCATCCATGTAAGTTTGCCATTTTCCCCACTGTAGTGCGATCTCAGAGTTGGTATATTTAGTTAGGGGGATGTGGGGAGCACAGCCCCCCACGGTGGAGTGTGTGGAGGTGAAGTTCCCCACTTTGTTATGTTTGTAATGATGTGTTTATGTTTTGAGGCAAGTGATTTCTTTCCCAAGGAAAGAAATTTTGATGTCAACATTCACGGTTTTGTACGCTCGCTGTGTCTGTGTTGATGAAGAAGTGTTCACTGCAATGCCTCTTTGGTGATATGATATAGACCCCAATAAATCATTTCGAAACTTTTCCCACCGTTAATGTGTGCTATAACCTGTACAATTCAATTGAAAAAAGCAAATCTGATATGAAAAAAATATAAAAAATTAAAAACGTACAATATGCTGGTTGCATAAGTGTGCACACCCTTAAACTAATACTTTGTTGTGTGTGCACACCCTTAAACTAATACTTTGTTGAAGCACCTTTTGATTTAATTACAGCATTCAGGTGTGGATGTGGTTACATGCTCACTAATGTTAGGCATGAATGTGGTTAAGTGGTCATTAATGTTAGGTGTGGCTGTGGTTACATGCACACTAATGTTAGGTGTGGATGTGATTACATGCTCACTAATGTTAGGTGTGGCTGTGGTAACAGGCTCACTAATGTTAGGTGTGGCTGTGGTAACAGGCTCACTAATGTTAGGTGTGGATGTGATTACATGCTCACTAATGTTAGGTGTGGCTCTGGTAACAGGCTCACTAATGTTAGGTGTGGCTGTGGTAACATGCACACTAATGTTAGGTGTGGATGTGATTACATGCTCACTAATGTTAGGTGTGGCTGTGGTAACAGGGTCACTAATGTTAGGTGTGGCTGTGGTAACATGCACACTAATGTTAGGTGTGGATGTGATTACATGCTCACTAATGTTAGGTGTGGCTGTGGTAACATGCACACTAATGTTAGGTGTGGATGTGATTACATGCTCACTAATGTTAGGTGTGGCTGTGGTTACATGCACACTAATGTTAGGTGTGGATGTGATTACATGCTCACTAATGTTAGGTGTGGCTCTGGTAACAGGCTCACTAATGTTAGGTGTGGCTGTGGTAACAGGCTCACTAATGTTAGGTGTGGATGTGATTACATGCTCACTAATGTTAGGTGTCACTATGGTTACATGCTCACTAATGTTAGATGCGGCTGTGGTAACAGGCTCACTAATGTTAGGTGTGGCTGTGGTAACAGGCTCACTAATGTTAGGTGTGGATGTGATTACATGCTCACTAATGTTAGGTGTCACTATGGTTACATGCTCACATGTTAGATGCAAGTCTTGTTGCTCTTTAGCTATACTAATGGTGAATGTAATAAGGATATGCTAAAATGCTGATAGAAACAATTGCTGACACCCTATTGCTGCTTTTGTGCTATTTGAAAGCACCATCATTACTAAAACAATGCAAAGCCTACATAATCCTTTTCAATTGATGTTTTTGTGTATGTTATCATTTTTCTTTAGTCAGACACATACATTATTAAATGGAAAGGAGGGAGAATTAAATACTGATGGAGATGTAAGTTGACAGTGTTTTACTGAGACTGTATCCAGGAGAAGCACTGTTATGGTGTCTGTAGGGACAGAGGTTGAAAATGCTGTTTATGTGCTTTGTTTTGAATGCCCTAGAATGCGCTGTATGGTAAGACAAGGCTCTGGAGTATGTGTGTGTTACCTTCATGGCCCCTGTAGCTATCTGTTTGGAGTGCAGTAGAGGGTGTCAGAGTAATACCTGGCTATCAACACTGGTATAACCTCATTCGATACATTTCAACATCTGAGCATTAAACTTCGTAGCATTTGCTTTTTGAAAATCAGAGGAAAGGGTAAGAGAGAGGAGCAAGTTTTTACTTTTCAGAATAGAAGTTAATTGGATAATAGTCCCTGTATATTTTTGTACAGGCTTAGTTCATTTATTTGCTAATATGTGAACCCTTAAATAGGTCTAACTTCATGAAGGAAATCAGTAATCTGGGATGAGACAGGCTTATTTTGAGGGCAAAAATTGTAGCTCTGCCTAAATCATAGATGCTGAGAGTTAAGCCTCTTTGTACTGGCTGACACGACTGCATTATGAGCTGTGTGGAAGAAATAAATGTGACTAGTGAGGCATAGGTTTTTAGAAGTTGTTAGTATTACACGAGTCCAATCTCATTCCAATTGACAGTGCCTGTACTTTGCAAAATGAGATCTGATATAGTCTGAGACTACCATCCACAAGTCACCCTGCTGCTTAATTTTAAATGATGTGTACAGAAAAGGCAATTTGGTCTGGCAGCAGACAGATGGGAATTATTTAAAGCTGAGAGCTGCATGAAACCCTTTCAATGAGGTGGACCAGCAAGCAGCTACAACCCATCCTCCTATCCTCCCGTTTAATCAAATTTAACACAAGCAGCGCTGCAGTGAGTTATGACTCAGGGCTGCTTCTCTAAGCACTCAAGATGAGGAATTAGAAAACAGTCTGTCTTTTTCTCTCTCTCTCTCCCCCCTACTGTATTGCACTGAATATTACATTTGAGTTTGGTGTTTCACTCAGTTCAAATTTCCTCTGCTTTCTGAAAATGAAATACATTTGAAAAAAAAATGTTTGGGTATCACACTCATTTGTGGTGTAAGATGGAGGTAGGTAAGTCTTACTGTGGAGTGAAATGAAAAAACTAGAAGGGGTTTTGTTAGCTAATATGACAATCTGAATTCCAAGTGATATATCTGCTGATCTGAGATGTGTGTTGTTATGATGATTGTCAGACAGTTTCCTTGCATCTCCTTACCAGTTGCACAGTCCTGTAGTGACCCTAACTGTTAATTAACAAATGTGACTTCATTCTCTTCAGGTTTGTGCTGTGTTACCAGTCTATTAAAGGGCCACATCGCAGTCTTGCTGCTATTTTTTCTCTAAATGTTCACATGCATACGCCATCATTTTAATTCAGGTAGCAAGAAATTCTTCATTTCAGAGGGTGTGCCTTATTGTAGTAACCACATCTTTAACTGCTGTTTTTTTATCATCTGAATGTTTAGCCAACTTGATTCCCAACTGTCCCTTTTAGAGTTCTTATTCAGTCTTTGGCATGGTCATTTAAGCATTCGTCAAATGGTTGAATACATGTACAATGCACTATCCTGAAAAAAAGAAACAGAGTGTACGATAACTCTACTGTCTCCAGTGGTTCCAGTATAATGGGAAGAAAAAGTCATTTTTATAGATTTTTTTTCCCACATTGCATCAATGTCACTGTTACATGGACATCTTTTACTTTTTAGTGTATTTTACATTTTAAAATGTCCTTCTTAATGACTGTGGCATAAAACCATTATTTTCAGCTGCAGTACTGACTGCTTCAGATTTGGAAATGGAGGCTGACGGTCAGTAGGGGCACCTAGGAAATGACTGATGGCATAAAATGTCACTTCTCTTCTCTGAAGGGAATTTATTTATTTTTTTGACCAGTTTAGTCCCACTAGGCAAGACCCAAGGTGACATTTGTATTACTAGGCGAAATTTGGCCAGGGCATCAGGGACCTTCTCCTACTCTTTTTGTTTACATCCATCAGAACTACCACCAGCTCAAGCAGATGAAATCTCAATTTAATGTCTCATCTGAAGGACAACACACTCAAGAGTGCAACATCCCCTTATGTTATACTGCATGTGTCAGCTATTGATCTACCTGGTGTGGGAATAGAACACACAGACTTCTGCACCTGTTGTGACACTGACCTACACAGTTACCACAGGCAAAGACTAGAGACTGTATCGATTTTGCTGCAACATTGCTTAGACTCGTCACACTCAATAGTAGATCACTAGTGTTCTCTTAGGAAGACAGTCTCCACCCAAGCTGTTAGTGGCATAAGAAGAGTCTCCACCCCATGCTGTCAGTGATAAGAGGAAAAGCTCCACCCCTCACACACTGGTAGTGACAGGATTAAAGTGTCCACCCATGCTGTCAGTGACAGGCGGAAAGGCTCCACCCATAGTGTTATTGACCTTGGTTCAAATATAGAGTTGAAGGACCCAGCCAATGAAAGAAAGAGTGGATTATTTAACTTGAGAGAAGATATTTTGAACTGCAGCTACATCCAAGTAATGATGATGAGGGAGTAATCTGATGGTCATTTATGCCGCATCATGGGAAATCCAGCCTCACCAGTGTGAGGAGTCATGCATGGGAACATGCATGCCTGCCTTTATTCAAATCCCTACATATCTGTGTGTCATACAGAGGGGACTAAGATAATCTAAACTACTAAAGCCTCCGCAGTTTCACAATAGGGTGGTGCCAGTATTTTCTAATATGACTCACACATCTTGAGAGAGGTGATTTGGTTACAAGTGGGCATAACTGGAGAGTAGATATTCATGGCTAGCAGGTTGTTTCAGACTGGAAGAACAAGGCAAAAAAAAAAAACTCTTGCTGCTTTCACATTGAGTTGTCACTCTTATCTAGGCTGACCATTAATCATGTCATGGCACTGAAAGGCAGGCAGCTGTAGTGTAGCCAATAAGCAGTGAAAGTGTAATGTATTAGAATTGTACCTAAATGTATAATTCTTAGACATGAAATGCTACATGGAGAACTTAGGTGGAAAAGTTTAATCTCAAATCTCTATAAAGTCATAATTAACTACAAAACTATTCCTAATCAGAAATTTTGGAACTTTATTACCAGGGATTATACATTATCCTTAACTTCTGAAAATAAAACTAATCTCCTACACTCCATTAAATTAACTTCTAATTTACAAGTATGGAGAATTTTTTCCTGGCAATTTTTGCATAGAGCATTCTACACCCCTAATAGAATTGCTAAATTTAATCTTTCTAAGGAGGTAACGTGTTGGAGATGCTCTCTAAAATGTAAGGCTGATTGGTCTCATATCTTTTATAAGTGTTCTCTCATCAAAAACTTTTGGGAAGACATTGGAAATTTCTTTCAAGCTATCTTTAATGATTCCTTTATATTATCAGAATCTTTAATTTTTTTGAATATAAATGATTCTATTACAGTGAATAACAAAAATAAATATCTTCTTTGGACAATTTTGGCAGTAGCCAAAAAATGCATCACAAGAAGATGGATGCCACCTTCCATTCCAACTGTTGAAGACTTCATGACTCTACTGGATGAAGTAGACCTAAGAATTTCTCCTAGAAAATGGACTAATAATCCTTGGAAGAAGGTTTTCTCACTTATTAAGACAATGAATCCAGATCCGACTCCATCTAACAAATCAATCTAGAAGCAAGACCTATAGAATATTGTATAACTTTTTTTTTATATTTTTGCTATTCCCACCTTTTCTTGTCTGAGGCCTCTGTAAATTTTGTACATAGTTTATGATTATTTGTCATTTAAATTGTAAATTATTCTGTTTTCTAAATTGTTATTGGAAAATCAAATAAAACATTTGAGTAAAAAAAAAGTGTAATGTATTGGGCAGCAAATCCCTCTAAGTGATTTGCATTGCTATGTCTTAGTGCAGGTTATTGACTTGTGTATTATCAGCTAATCCCATTATAGTTATTTCAGTTAAAGTCCAATATATTTTATAAGCAATGAGCTTTTACCCTTCAGAGTTACCTAATGGCTAACAGGTGGGTGGGTGGGTTGCTAGCTCTAGTCAAGCTTCAAGTGGAAGTAATTCTACCATGTTTTCACTTATACAGCTGTTTTGATGTCACTCTTTACTGGTTTCTTTATTTTGAAACAAAAAAATGCTGTATCCCTGACATTTCAGTTGTATGACAGTGAAAAAGAATGGGTGTTATACACTCATCTTGGGCTGATTTAGCTAACCGTTGAGTAATTGTACTGGCACCTGGTCAAAGAAGTAATGGACTAGATGAATTTCAGTACATAACTTTTATTTTTCTGACTTGTTAATACTTTTTTTTTAGAGCTGGCACCAAGATTCATGGGGAGACACTGAATCATCAACTCTCTTTCTAGGAGATTTGATCACTGTTGTGCAGGATGACTGTCTCATATAGGTGGTTGATTACAAAAGGAATGTTTCCAGTCTATATACTACTATTGTAATGATACCTAATGGATTAGATGAAATTTGGAAACTAAGTTGTAATTTTATTGAATTGTTGTTATTTTTTTCAGAACTGTACCAAGATATCGCTGAAACATCAGCCTGTTTACAGTAGGATTTGATCCCTGTTTGCAAGACTATGCAGGGTGATTGCTTGTCATGAAGGCAGTTGATTACAAAAAGAATGTAACTAGATGCAGTAATTTTGTAGTGTACTCGTTATGGCTGGTTTGTATTTCAGTTTTAAGCTATTGAACTGCTTTGAGCATTAATTTCATAAATGGTGCTGATATCCCCTGTAACTCCTCCCCACTGTTAGTTTTAATAATCGATGCTGGGGTTGACACCCCTCTTAACTCCTCACACCTAACTAGTTTTAAAGACGGAGGGTGGGGTGGAGTGCCAGTCCCCTTACAAACTGAATAAAAAATAAATATGTTTTCTGGACAGATGGGTAAATGTAATTTATCCTTGTATTCTTAAATAGAATCTACACAGATGAGTTGCAGACACACAACGTACCCCACATGTTTTGTATAAGCTAGCATATTTTATGGTGCAAGCTGAACAGGAAAATTGATGCAAGCTGCACCTAAAGACAGAGAGGACTGTCTGCGTTTCACAGCTGACAACATGCAATAAATTATTTATTTGGCTAGCAGTTTAAGACTCCACCCCCTTTATTTGGCTAAAAATGTGAGTCTCTATCCCCTTTCCTATATTAAGGTGATGAGGCAACAGAGTACCCATCATATTGTGGGTACTACACTGATGTTTGCTGTTGAAATTAACTGACAGCTCACTGACTACCTTTTCTGAGCTTGAATGTGTCTATTCCCCTCTCCCCTCAGCTGAACAACTCAAAGTAAAGGTTGCAGAATGAAAAGCAAAGTCTTTCATTTTGAGAAACTGCACTTTTGGAATGCTTAGTCAGGATGTAAAATTTCAGTACTTCAAAGCCAGGTCAGTTGGTTTAAAGTGATAAAGCCTTGCCTATGACCAGCTAACCTGAGTTCAATTAACAGGTTTGTGCCTACTGGAGCTGGTGTGGAAGAGAAACTGAGTGACATGGGTTTGTTGGATTACCACTCCACGGGAGTCATAGGTGTGAGAGTTCATATCTAGGGTGCATGTTCCCACTGCTGAATCCCTAATGGGTTCCAGGCACCTCATGGGAACACTGGCTTCAAGGTAGGAAGTGAATGTCTCTCTCTCTCTCTGTTTTTCTGATACCCATTGCACACTGACCTTCTGGGTGGGTTATTGGGGAATGTGCAGTGTGGTTAGAAGCACAAAAAAGGAGAACAACTTCTGATGGCTGTCTAAATGACAGTCTGTCATGATTGGCTGTTGCTCTGGTGTACGGGGAACAAATAGTCCAGTTGACTGAGAGAAGGTCTAATGGCTAGGCTGCAGTGGGGGCAAAAGTATATATATTAAAAAAAAAGAAAGTTGCATTACTCCAAAGATGTTGAAAAAAATATAAAATGAAGGCATAATGTACTTATGCATGTACTTTAACTGTTAAAAATAATGTTAACAACATTGAATTTTACTGAACATGTACTATTATGAAATATAGATTTTTTTTTTCCTGAAACACTATTAAGCAAAAAGAATATTTGCAATCCTTTAAAGCAAAGCATTCATAGTTTAAGAACGTTGACTCCAGTGTTGCTGGTCCTTCTAAAATAAAATTATACTTCCTGTTAGTATATTGGTAGGTTAATGTGATGGTCATTAATCTGCATGATGTTGCTGACCAGTAGTAATAGGATCTGAGAGGTCATGATGGACCTTTCTATTATCAAGAGGATAAGGTGTTTAGCTGTATGGCTGCCCCCCCCCCCCCCTTGTTGAGCAGGAATTTGTAGGCGGTAAAGGAACAGTGGTCTTTCTTACATGGCTTGCCATACGACTATATCCACAAACTCATAAGTCATATAATAAATAAAATAAATAAATAATAAATAAATAAATAAGCTTTGTGTACTCTTCAGCATGAGTCCCAAGGATAGGGATTGCAGTACATCTCCACCAGCTTTGGTTTATATGATTTTTTTTTACTTCCATGCATGACAACCATAGAGCATCCCCTCATTTGTCTTAAGTCCATATGTTCCCTTGTGCTAGGTAGCCTTAGCATGGAGACAAAAGCCCATTAGTGGGGCCATCATCCATGCAGCTATTAAGATCGCTTGCGTCCATGTCAGCAACCTAGCAATGAGATCATTTTTAGTGAGACCCTAACCCCACCTATGGTGGTTAACCTGAGTAACCACATTATCACAGGGCCTCCTAGTGAATATGCATGCTTTTGTGTGCCCTCCTGGTCCATGTGCATGCTTTCATGTGCCTTTCTAATGCATATACTTTCTTTCAGGTGCCATTCTGGTACATGTGGATGCTTTCATGAGCCCTTCTAGTGCATGTGTGTGCGTGTGCACACTTCATGTGCCCTTTTAGTGCATGTGTGTGTGCTTTCATGTGACATCATGGTGCATGTGCATGCTTTCATGTGTCCTCCTAATACACATGCTTGTGGATGTTTTCATATGCCATTTTAGTGCATATGAGTGTGTTTTCATGTGCCAACCAAGTGTATGTGTATGCTTTCATGTCCTCTAGTGTGTGTGTGTGTGTGTGTGTGTGCACGCTTGCATGTGTCAGGTGCCCTCCTAATGCATGTGAGTGCATTTATCCATTTCTGATGCCACAAAAGGCTTTGCTTTGTTGGTGATTAGCCAACCCAAACTACCTTGCCTTCTCTGGATAGGTGTGCCAGCATCTGCTGCTCTCCCATCCTCCCCTCATTGGCTTCCTCAGCACCTGAGCCACTAGCTGACCACAGTTCATAGGTTCATAGATTAGTACTAGGCTAACTGCCCTTGCAAGCCATTTTAAGCCTAGCCAATTATCCTCTGTGAGATTCAAACCCTGTACTTTGTGTTTGTAAGGCAAACACCTTAACCATTAGGCCACCCTCCCACCATCTGGGTTGTATCTGAACTGCAGTCAGACTTTGCTTCTCTGTGACACACAGTCATCCATGTCTAGCAAGGGAGTGTTTATTTAAGGGGACACTAACATTTACTCTGTTATTTAAAACTATCACGATTAACAAATCAATCCAAAGTCAACTTTGCCTTCTTTTCCTAGTATTCTTATGTCAACTATTTCCTTTTATTCTACTCTTTGTAAACAACTCTTTTAGATAGGGCCTAGTAATATATACATGAATTTGAATTAAAAACTGATTGATCAGAATGCAAAAGGATTCTGCTGAGACCTGACTTTTTGGCCACATTTTATAGTGAGCTGAGACCTGACTTTGGGGCCACACTTTTATAGTGAGCTGAGACCTGACTTTGGGGCCACACTTTTATAGTGAGCTGAGACCTGGCTTTGGGACCACACTTTTATAGTGAGTTGAGACCTGACTTTGGGGCCACACTTTTATAGTGAGCTGAGACCTGGCTTTGGGGCCACACTTTTATAGTGAGCTGAGACCTGGCTTTGGGGCACACTTCTATAGTGAGCTGAGACCTGGCTTTGGGGCACACTTCTATAGTGAGCTGCTTCTGCAATTTCTCACATTATTTAACTTCTTGCTCTCACATATTGGTTAGTCTGTCTTGGCAGTCCATTATAATTAAAAGAGTTTATGGCTTTATTGCCAGTCTGATTCCAGGGGGATCATATTGTCAGTGTCAGTGGTTCAGCTTTGAATGAGGATTCTGTGTAAATACAGAGTTTATTCTGCTTTCATTAAGAACAAATCCTGTCTCTCCATTCCTGCCTCTTGTCTGCATTTGGGATAAGGGCACCTGGCTAGTAAGCAGAGGAGGGAGTAAGCACAGTTTTCATCTCAGATGTTCAAGGAGTTGCAGTAAAAATGTGAAGTAGGAAACAAAAACTGACCAGCATTGTCTAGATGTTGTCAGCTGGCCTTACACTGGCTAATATAAGTGACTGCAGTATTTGCAGCAAGCCTGATCTCTTGCACAGTGGAATACATCTTTATCAGCCAGACATACCAGGAGCCACTGAAACGTGGCTGTACTGTAGAATGATTTACTACAAAGTGCTTCCTTCTGAACATACAACACACAGGTCTGTCAGAATGCACAAATTATTTGCCAGTTTTTTTTTTGTCTGACTTAGCAAATAGTCAATCTGTCCTTCAATAACTGCCTAACTGAGTCCAGAACTCTAAATCATGTTGAGGACCAAAAACTTTGATTTGGCCCAAGCTGGAAGAAAAAAAGCAAAAAAAAAAAAAACAAATAAAAGAACAATGCTAACAGTGCCAACCATTGTTATTGTTATTGTCAAAGTGATCCATTTTTGTCAGCACTTTTCTATCAGATATCATAGTGTAATCTATTTTGCCAGTACTTTTCTGTCAGATATCATAATGTATAAAAAAAAGAAAAAAGGACATTACCTTGGATTGCTCGGATTTCATAAATAAAAAAACTGTGACTATGCACTGACCAAAAAGGTGTACTTCATGATTGAACAGTTTTATAACCAACATAAACTTAAGAAATTCTGGCAAAGTATTAACTGCTATTAGCCTCACAGTAAGACGCTGTCCGGTTTGATTCTCAGCTAGAGGGTCTGCTGCGTGGAGACATGCGTGAATGGGCATCCCTTCGTTGAAGGTTGTGCGTCAGGCCTGGCAAGCTGGTATGTAAAAATCAACTGCTAATCATTAGCGGACCGGAGTTCCACTGTGGCGACCCCTAACCGGGAAAAGCCGAAAGACACAAACAATTATACCTCAGAAACACCAGTCAGACCACCCCCTGTTACTGCTTCTCACACATCTAAACAGTTCTGTGAACCTTCTACTGACATAATATTATCTACCAATCAGTTAAAGTCTTGAAATCAGACATCACTGTCCCCTTGTGTTATAATGGTCCTTGTAAAGGCTACAGCAGCTACTGCCCTGTTGTACTACTATCCACTTCATCAATACTTCTGACGAAATGTATCCATAAACAACTCGTATAACAGTTTATAATTTTATGTATGCTTCACAATACAGCTTTCATCAGGGACATAGGACTGAAAAAGTACATGTTTCATTCATAGACTATATTAGAAGTAGGCAAAGTCTGGGTGAACAAGTGGGTGCATTCTTCATAGACTGTCAAAAGTACTGTTAGTGACAGCATACTCTTTCATCAGTTAACTAATTCTGGCATTGCTATGCAGTCCTTACACAGTTTCTCCAACTTTGTCTGAACCCATGAAGTTAGATGGTCTAGTGCTATCATTTGTTCTCTGATACTTGCTTTACTCTCTCCAAGCTGGGGGGGGGGGGGGGGGACTGTAGCCATTTCCTGCAATTAATAGAGGGATGGTAGAAAAATGGATAAGATACAGTCCATTTACGGGATGAATGCACACATTGCAGTCCTACTGCAAATACACCTATGGGACAGTGCATTTTTTGGGATATGGGGGAAACAACAGTACAAAGAAAAACATCATGTATACACAGAAAAAAAAATGCAGATTTCACATTGAATGTAGCCCAGCACAGGAAATGAGACAGAGAACCAGGGAGTGTAAGGTTGCAATGCCATCTGCTGTGTGGCACCCCTGTCCAGTTGGTGACTGTCATAAATGATATTGCTGTTTCTGTGCTTCAGTGAGATCTATCCCATATGCTCATGCTTCTGCACTCTCTTACTCCTCAGTGAACACACATAGGCATCTCAAAGTGCCTATAGGCAAGTTTTCAAAATGTAAAATATTTGATAAATGAGCTAGACTATAGCTTCATATGTCCAAGATCAAAGGAATGTTTTTCCTCCATCAGTCATAATAATTAAGCCATTCCTTTAATTGTCAGTTCTTCCCGCAGATAAAAATCCACTAGAATCTGTATCATCTACAGTGTTAACAGACACAGACATGCTAGTTGACAAAGAGCTCAGATTTGATTAACATATAAAAGCAGAAGTACATAAAAGTAACTAGAAACTTTAAAAGACCAAACAGTTTATGCCCCTCTAATTTAGGTGTTCTGTAGCTAAGAGTTACCTAATGTAGGGAAGACTGTAACAAACTCTGAGAATATTAACTGTCATTCAAAATGAAAATGCATAAAAAGTAAACTAGCTGTATCGAATTAAAATGTGTCTAAGTGCTTGTTTAAAACTGAAAGTGTTACAGTTTACATGGCTTTATTATCGAAGTATAATTTGTAAAACAATATATACCTCTGCATTTGGTACTATGTAATGTAAATGTGCTGCAGTTGAACTAAGACTTGCTTCCTGACTGTGCAAACGTGCAGTATTACAGAGGCTGCTGCTTATAGTTTGTTAAGTCATGTTATGATGCCCTTACATGGACTATGTTTTATTCTGAATCTTACATCCTTCATGGACACATAATTGTCAAATCTGAAAGGATATCTTTTGAAATACAAAAGTGATGAGCAATCCACTTTGGAGGTTTAGAGGGGCTATCTTTTAATTCAATCATTTAATAGTTACAGAAAATTAAAGAAGACACTGAAGCTACTGTTTTGGCTGATGAAACATTCCCTTGGGACAGAGCTCAAATTCTATTGCCTATAGGGATTCTGGAATTATATTTTGGACTGAAAAACTAGAAACATTAAGGAATAGTAAATAAATAAATAAATACATTAGCCAATATCAGATAGGTATAGTTCATATATTAGTTAGATTTTTATGATCAGTGCCTTTAATTTTTTTAATGTATTATGCTCAGTTTGAATATTTATGGGTGATTGTTTATTTTTGATAAGAATTTGTGGATTTTACCAGTTTATCCAATTGTTTGGCATCTAATCATAAATGGTGACGAACTATTTGCTACCATTTAAATGTTTAATGGCTGTCTTGTTAGAGCATGTTAAAGCTAGAGAAGGAGAGACAGTTAAAGCAGGAGAGCCACCATTTACTTCCCAGTCTGAAAAAAAGTTGGGTGAGTCAGTGTGTGTGTGTGTGTGTGTGTGTGTGTGTGTGTGTGTGTGTGTGTGTGTGTATGTGTGTGTCTGTCTGTATATGTATGATAAATCACTACTTTCCAATAGATGCCAAAAAAAACATTTTTGAGACCTTGGAATGCAGTTGTGTATTTCGTAAAACATATATTTCCCCATACCTGCATGATTATCTCTTATTTCTAGTAGACTGCTAAAATACCAACATTTTTCCTCTTAGTTAAACATACATTTCCCCATACCTGCACAATTATCTCTTATTTCTAGTAGACTGCTAAAATACCAACATTTTTCCTCTTAGTAAAACATACATTTCCCCCATACCTGCACTATTATCTCTTATTTCTAGTAGACTGCTAAGATACCAACATTTTTCCTCTTAGTAAAACATACATTTCCCCCATACCTGCACAATTATCTCTTATTTCTAGTAGACTGCTAAGATACCAACATTTTTCCTCTTAGCACCATTGTTTTTTGCCAAACCTATTTATCTTAAGTAGACTGCTTGGGGCAGTTTGTCTCAGAGTTCATTGTTTTATCACTCTTGTTTCTTATGTACAAGTTAAATAAATTAATAACTAGTAACTATCTAATTATCGGTGTATAAATCTAAGGCTACATCATACACAGTTCCATGCATGTATTTTCACCCCCCATCACCATTTGCCAGTATTTATAACTATTACATCAAATCTCACAAAATTGGTCACAACTGCACACTCATGTGTACATGCTTGTTCAATTTAGGTACCATATGTTTGATTGTAAAAGAGTACAGAGATTGCACTTTAACTTTGCCTGCTCCCATGTATTCATTAATCAAGGGCTTTAAATGCCTCAGTTCTTTATATTATTGTATTAGTCAAGAAATCTGAAGTTATAAATTATGTAGCAACCATCTTCATAATTTAGTGATGTCCAATGAATATTTCCCCTGATTATGTGTCCTGAATAATCTATCCATGCAGATTGTTTGCTTATGTTATTTTTTGTGTTAGTAATACATTAACCACTGCCACCAATGTAGCATCCAGATGGCAGAATGTCAGCAACTGTGAAATCAAGATGTCTGGCACCAATGAACTTTAAATCCCACCACTGCCAACATAATCTGTGGTAATAGCCAGAAAGCATATATGCAACTATTTCAATAACCTGGTCCCCCAAGAGCATGAAGGAAAAATGCACCGCTGTCCTGGGTTTGGACTTCAAACTTCTACTTCCAGACAACACTGCAGATAGGCCACTTACAAAGCTGAGTCATTGCCAAGCACTCTCAAGTAGGACGTTTGAATGAAATGTGAGCCAATTTTTTCTACTGTCCCTTTATCCATGTTAACTGCTTGTCTCACAAATTTTCACACACACAAACTTTCTTGAGAAGGGTGACAGAATTCTCTAATTCCCCATAACTTTTTTTCTTGGAATTGTAGTTTCACCACCACTCTGGATTAGGATCAGAGACACCAAATTAGTGAATTTTCTTATTAATTAAGCCAAATATGAAAGTATACACATGAATCTCTTTTGCTGGTAATGGGCCTAAGCAGTCTAAGGGGAGATGTGTGCCACACAGCTTGTTAGTCAGCAATATAAATCAGATAATATAATAAAATAAAATAAATAAGTAAACAAGATATGCCATCCACAAGAGCTTAAAGGTTAAAAGATGAACTTTACTTAAACAATAAAGAAAGCAGTGCAAACACATTAAAATATACATAAGTTGGCACACACAGATAAATTAAAAGCATATAAAAATACGCAGGATCCATACAGAAAAAAAAAAACTAACTAAGCCCCAATTCCTATGTTCCTTGGCTATTTCTAAGTGCAGATGTACTTCCCCCAGCTGTCATAATTTAGATAAATTAATAACTTGTGCTCACTGATATGTCCACCAGAACTAAAACAACTTATTCTCCACATGGTTATGGTTATATACAATGTTTTCTCCCCAGCCCCAGTGTTCATCATATCAAATCATCTTTCTATTGCTGGCCTGGAGAAAAACAAGCAATTAAACCAGTGTTTCCACTTGCCATAACAAAGTGTCCCAGGAACAAAAACTTAGTCACATCAGTCCTGTGACAATAGAAATTAGCATTACATATATATTTCCTTCCCTTGACTCCACCCTGCTGAGGCTTAGGGATATACAAGCCATTAAGTCCATCAGTAATTACACCCCAAAAGACCATTCCTGGCATTTCATCTCTTTTTACCACATTCACAAGGGAAGTCAGATATCCAACACATACTTTAAAAAAAAATCTCTATTTTCTATATTCAAAAAGACAAAAGTTACATATTTCTAAGCCATGAGAGCAAGCATAATGATTATATTTGAACAAGAGAGAAGGGAAAGAAGTGTTACATGTTTTGTTGTTGCATGCAATTATTGTATGTTAAAATTTTGAAAAAAGTCATTGGTGGTACACTTGGTTGAATTATGTAACAGTCAACATTCAGGAGAGCAACTGTTACATAATTCGGGAATTTTCCCTTTCTGCACAGTGGTGCAGTTCTGGAATTAGCATATTTCATTTCTGGTGGTGTGGGGGCAGATTCTTCCCATGTTGGGAGTGTGTTATTTTATTGTAAAATCATAACAATTACATTGGTGGTGCACTCTTTTGAAAGACCACATATTGAGTGATGGTAAAAAGAGTGGCTGTTGCTTTTATCTTTTCATTACATTGCTATGGAACAGAGCTAAGAATATTTTACTGACATCGAGTGACAATAAGAATTCATCTAAAGCAACGCCTTGGCAAATTGCTTTAGGTGTATTGCCATAGTGTATGTTCATAGGTCTGTGTGCTAATACCAGTGTTTTTGATTGCAGGTAACAGCATAGCAGTAGGCAGTAATATACAATCTGATGTTAATCTTCATTCATTCCTTACAATGGGCTATCGGTTCTGTCCTTGGAACCAAGCCGGCCTTATACCAAGCTCGCATCTGCCCAAAAACTCTCGAGTCAAGATCCTGCCTACAATGCTCTGCTCCCTGTTACCTCAGATCTCATTTGCCACGTTACTGTACAGCTGTGTCAAGCCTTCTCTCTCAGCTAAGTGTTCAATTTTTTGAAGTTTTTCTATTATTAGTGTATAGAAAGTTTTCAATTCTTCACTATCTCTATCTTCTTACCCTATTGCAACTTTGAGACTCTCTCCCTATAGTATATTCTGTCCTTTTTCTTACCTTTGAGGTAATTCTCCATTACCATTGTTGGTAATACTTTCTCTCCCTTTCTCACCCTTCTGGGTAGTTTCATAACTTTTTATTAGTATCATAGCTTTTCACTTGATATTACAATGTCGGATAAGAAAAGTAGTGTTGGTTTCAAACAATGTAAAGAATGCGGCTGTAAGTTACCGCTTTCTGATGGTCATGACTTGTGTGTTTATTGTCTGAATGTTGCCCACCCCCCCGTGTTGAATTTGTAGAAATTTCTCGACTAGGACTCTGAATGAAAGGAAGAACAAACGTATACTAAAAGGCCTCCTTAAATCTCCTTTCTGTGAGGCTATCTCTGGGTCGGAGGGCTCACCCCCTCCTTCTAAACCCTGTAAGAGGCGTTCTTCTTCTTCCTCCTCCTCGAGGTCGTTCACTTCATCTCCCTCTGGAGATCACAAGGAGTTGACTCACAAAAAGGTGAACATTTTGGGCCCGGCACTGCCATCTGTGGTCCTTTTGGCCCCAGCCTCGGCACTGCCACAATTTGTTCTCACTCCAGCTATGTCTTCTTCACTGCCACTGGCACTGGAGTTCCTGGTTCAGGCACTCATGGCTCTGACAGTATCATCACAGCTTTTTCGGCACCGCTGACGTTAGTGCAGACTCCTTTGGCACCATATTTACAGGTACAGTCTCCTTCAGCACCGTTGGTGCTGACTCCTTTGGCTCCATCCTTGCTGATGCAGTCAACTTCCAGAATACTGTCCTCTATGGTGCAGACACCTTCGGCACCGATCTGCTTGGTGCAGTCACTTTCAGCACCGTCGTTACCGATGCAGACACCTTCTTCGGCGGCACTGTATTCATCGGTGCAGACATTTGCAGCACTGCCCTTCATGGGGCAGACACCCTCAATGTCTATGGCACCACATTTGTCGGCGCAGATACCCTCGGCATCATTCTCCTCGGTGCAGACACCTTCGGCTCCGGGACTCTACATTACACGAACTTGCCAGAACTCTCCCTCCATAGATCCTTTTGTGGGAAGTCAGTACAGCCCCTTTTTGGACAGGCCAGAATCTCCATCAGGTCTCTCTATGAGGTTGACCAGCAGCCTCTCAGAACAGGATGTATTGCAGCTTGTCGATCAGTTGCTTGTGGCCAGAGGACTCCCTAATCCATCTAAAGCTGCACTCCCTCTTGCAGGTGACTGAATTTCTCCACAGACTCCATCTTACACTCCTCCTTCGACTTCCAGGGAAGCATCAAAGCCCCTTCCTCTGACAGCAGCTTCCCTTTCTTTTACACCAACAGTGGACCTCACTTTGGAGCCAGAGTCATCCTTGTGGACCTCGGTGCACTGGGCCCTCAGGCTAGTGGCTGTGTCATGGTGGCAGGCATTCTTGGTTCAACACCAATTTCTTTCTATAGTACCCTCCAGGAATCCTCCTCCCCTCATACTCCACAGCCCTCTTGAGACTCCTGGTCTGTGGGTCAGCTCATAGGAGCAGGGTGTGACCCCGGTCCTGAGGTTGTCATGCTCTGTTCTCCGGTCCAATCCCTCTTTGGGTGGTCTGGGCTTCTAGGCCATGGAGAGGGCATGTGCCTCTGCTGGCAGGACATCCCTGTCAGAGTTCTTGCCCCCTCTGTACCACAGATGTCACAAGCCACAACTACAGGACTCTGGGCACAAGGGCCTCAGGCTTCTCCCCGGCAGGAGATCCCCTCCTCGCAATCTTCCCCAGACCTCCCCATTGAGGAAGTCCCTTGCAAGGCTTCATGCAAGAGGAAGCACATGGACTCCACTGAGGAGTCTCTAACCGAAGATATGGACTTTGATGATGGGGAAGGGTCCCCACGGTCACCCTCTGATGAGGTGTCCTTTAGTGACATCCTTGAGATCCTAAGACAGAGGGGCAACTGGAAGTCCTCCAACCCTTCCTCAGAGGAATCCATATACCTGCAGGCCTTTCTTGCCCAGCCCCCTACCTCCGGGGTCACCCCACCGGCCGATGAGCTTGTCCAGCTCATTGTCCAGCATGCATGGAAGGGTCCTGACACTTTGGAAGCTATACCTCGGAGGCCTGACAAAATTTTATCTCCCCTGCTGAACATACTCATTGGTCCAAAGGTCTTCCAGTAGATGCCACGGTGGTGGCAGCTGCAACCAAAAAAGACTTGTCAGAAGAGAGCCAGACTATCCATCTGTCCAACAAGGAGTCACAGGCAGTAGACAGACTTGGGAAGCATGTGTTTTCTTCATTGACCTTCGCTGCAAAGGTCCTTGAACTACTTTTTACGAGGCTCCAGAGGGACCTTATCAACCAGTTCTCTGAATCCTTGGCAGGAGCTGTTTCTGGTGAAGTGTGCAACAAGGTAGCCTCTCAGATAGTGACCCTGGAATCTATATCCAATTCTTCCATGTGCCTCATTTCACATGCAATAGAAGGAGTGGCTAGAGCGGCAGGCACAGGCATAGTCATGAGACGGCATGCCTGGATACGCCTTTGCGACTTTGCAGACTCCTTTAATGCTTCCTTTATGAATGCCCCCATTGAGGCCTCTTCATTGTTTGGCCCAAAGGTTAAGGATATGCTGGCAAGGTGGGAACAAGATGGTAAGACCTTGTCTGCCGTTGGTGTCCGACACTCCACCCCTCAACGATTCTACTCCAGAAATCAGAGGAGCAAGAAGATGTGGCACAGAAAATCACAGGGCTCTTTCTGTGATGCATGTACCGAGTTCTCCCCTAAGGGCAGAGGGGGAAACTATAATGGAAGACACCCCTTTTGGGGCAGGGGAGGTCTGCAAAACCGGGGTTCCAGAGATTCTTTCTCTGGGCAACCCTACTAGCGCTCCTGAAGCGTTGCCCGACTGCTCACCTCTGGAAGTGGTCAAGGGTCATTTTTCCTTGTACCAAACTGCCTGGCAAGCCATAACTACTGATTCCTGGGTACAATGGATAATATCCAGAGGTTACCGAATTTCCTTCAATCTCTGTCCCTCTTCACCCAAAAATTTACCCAACATCCCACCCAGTCAGGGGGAAGCAGCAGCACATGAAATCCAAAAACTACTACAAAAAAGAGTCATCCAAACGGTCCCGCCTGACCAGATAGGATCCGTTTTTTACTCAAGATTATTTTTAGTGCCAAAAAAGACAGGGGACTGGAGACCAATTCTGGATCTCAGCAAACTAAATAAATTTGTAAAAACAGAGAAATTCTGGATGGTCACGCTTCAATCTATCCTTCCTCTTTTGGAAGAAGATGATTGGATGTGCTCTATATATCTTCAAGATGCGTATTACCATATAAAAGTGAACAAACGCTCAAGAAGATACCTCTGCTTCTGCATAGGAGCCAGTCACTACCAATTTCATGCACTGCCTTTTGGTCTCTCTACAGCCCCCAGAGTGTTCACCAAATGCATGGCAGTGGTTATCACTCACTTGAGACTTCAAGGATTCCAGGTGTCTCCATACCTAGACGACTGACTCCTTACTGCCCCAACAAGCGTCTACTGAAGGAAGCCCTGGATTACACTCTTCTCACAGCTCAGCACCTGGGAATCACTATAAACTGGGAGGAGTCCAACATGACCCTGGCACAATCTTTAGAATTCTTCGGAGTTCTGTTGGTCACGAGAAATTGCACAGCATCTCTTCCAGATCACAGACTTCAAAGAATAAGACAACAGGTTCAGCCGCTAATCTGTCACCACAAATCTTCTGCTCGGTCCGTACTCCAACTCTTGGGTTTGATGGCAGCCTCGATCACCATTATTCCTCTGGCCAGGTTCCACATGAGACTTCTTCAGTGGCTACTTCTCACTCAGTGGTACCCTCTACAACATCCTTTGTCTTTTCAAATAAGTGTAACTCAGAGATGCAAGCAAGACTTGCTCTGGTGGACATCTCAAAATCCCCAACAATGGTTTCATCCCTTCAGCCCCCATCAGCCAAAAGCCACGGTGACCATAGATGCCTCCCTGATGGGGTGGGGGGCTATGTCAGGGAAACTCGGCCCAAGGCACCTGGTTGGAGACAGAGGCTCATTTGCATATCAATGTCCTGGAACTGAGGGTGGTGCTATTAGCATTGCAAGCATTTCACTCGATCCTTCCATCAGGGACTATTGCGATCCAATCAGACAACATGTCAGTAGTGTGGTACATCAACAAGCAAGGGGGCATCAGATCTTACCCGATATGCCAAGAGGCCTTGAGAATATGCCAATGGGCAATAGCTTCCAACTGCTTTCTAATTGCAATGCACATTCCTGAGAGCTTCAACGTGATAGCAGACAAATTGAGCAGGTGCATTCTACAACCTCACGAGTGGTCCCTCAATCCTGTGATAGCGCAAAAATTTTCAACTGATGGGGCCAGCCTTGCTGTGATCTATTCACCTCCCCAATCAACTACAAGTGCAGCAACTACTTTGCTCTGATCCCCATTTAGGGACAGTCACCAAGAGATGCTCTAGTCCACGCTTGGCCCTCGGATCTGTTTTATGCTTACCATCCTCTATCCCTCATTTCCCAGTTTTTAAAGAAAGCATGGCAGTTGAAGAGCAAACTAATCCTCATTGCACCACATTGGCCTCGACAAGTTTGGTTCCCCTTCCTTTGGCCTCACCTGCTAGATCGACCATGGATTCTCAATCCAGCTCCGAGGTTGATCTCCCATCCACAGGGTCTCATCCACCCCAATCTAACAAACTGGAAGCTGACAGCTTGGTTTCTTCACTTCCTATAATTGTCAGGCAGGATAACCTCTCCTCCCCAGTGCGCAATATTCTTATTGCATCTCATAAATCATCCACCAGGCTAACCTATCTTATCAAATGGAAAAGATTTACCTTATGGGCATCGAACAAACAATTGGACCCCCTTTCAGCCCCGGTTTTGGTGGTACTAGATTATTTATCAGATCTCTTTCAATCTGGGGTATCAGCCTCTACTGTTCATGTTCATTTATTTGCCATTTCTAATTTCCATATTGGCTTCCAGGACTCTTCACTCATGTCACACAGACTCTGTAAGACTTTCATGAAGGGCGTTTTTCACCTAAAACCTCCCTTTAGAGAACCAGTACAACCTTATGACCTAGCTTTGGTTCTGCAAGCCCTAACAGCACCCCCCTTTGAACCTGCATCTTCATGTGACTTAAAGTACCTCTCTTGGAAAACCTTGTTTCTGGTTGCTATCACATCGGCCAGACGTCTGTCAGAACTTCAAGTCTTATGCATCAACCGTCCCTACCTTATTTTCCATAAGGATAGAGTCTCACTAAGAACTAATTCCTCCTACTTACTGAAAGTGTGTCAGAGTGGTCTATCAACAAGTCTATTGACCTCCCAGTATTTTTTCCTAATCATTCTAACAAGGGAGAGTATTGTCTGCACTCCCTAAATGTTCACAGGCAAATACATTTTTATTTGGACAGAACAAAATCTACCCGTAAATCAGACCAATTATTTCTGGCTTTTTCTGGACCAATAAAGAAAGAGCCAGCATACTGTGTACAAAATCACTTTAATAAAACAAAATAATCAGACCGGTTTCGGCCGGAATAATATCACAGCCTTCCTCAGTGCAATAAGAAAAAAATGAAATTTGGTTAAACAATAAATACATTCTTCTCAAGGCTGATTGGTCCATCTTAGAATTGTTCATTCAAACCAGGATGGAACAACCCTCCCAGTTTCACAATCCACTTTTTCTCTTTATTATTTAGGATGAAGTGCCATCCAATTTTGTTGGATTTATTGCCCTTTACAATATCAATAATCAAAAATGAAAACTTAGCAGTAGGATGTATCAAATGGTGTTTGTAAAGTGCATTGGAAGGTTTTTTATTTTTAATATTGCTAATGTGTTCTGAAATTCTTATTCTGAATGGGCGGGAAGTCTGACCAATGTAGAAAGAACCACAGGTGCATGTAGCTTGACATACTAACCAATCAGTACTACAACTGGCAAAAAAATTAATTTCATAGACTGAAGAACTGTTGCAACTGGAAAACTGTTTGGAATTTACCGCCTTGTCACAGTGGATACAATGTCCACATGGATAACAGCCAACTAATGGATCCCCCATAATTGTAGTTTGTATATATTGGGAAGGTTGATAGATGGACCCATGTTTGTAATGGTTGAAACAGGAAGCAAGGTTTTTACCTTTCCGATATGAAAATTGACATCTTTCAGGTATAATTTGAGATAGCTCATCATCGTATTGTAAAATATTCCAATGTCTCCTGACACTTTCGATTAGGTTCACCGTGTTCCTGGCATATGTTGTAACCAGCCTTATAGGTTGCATTGTTGTAACATTATGATCCTTGTACCTCAAAAATTCTTCCCTATTGGTTGAATTAACCAAATTGCTTGCCTGCAACACATACCCATACCATAACCCCTGGCTTTAAATCTACTAGTAAGATCCTTCCTATAATTCTGAAATGAGGAGTCATCTGAACAAATTCGTTTCGTTCTAATAAATTGTGATTTGGGGATGTTATGGGCTATATGTGCAGGCAAGCTTGCACCTGTCACCCTTGGGCTTTCGGATATTGGAAAAGGCTCTTGCTACCCCCATAGTGCCTTTTTTAGGCAAGGCTCAAAAGACAAACCCACCTCCATAGGTATCACAAGGGATAAGAAACTAAGAGTAATGCTACTCAACGTCAGAAGTCTAAACCTCAAGATGCATGCACTCGAAACTCTCCTTAGCATGGAGAACATCGATATCTGTGCAGTAACAGAAAACTGGTTCAAGGCTCCCGAGAGCACCCCAGCACTACCTGGTTATACCTCATACCATGCTTTTTGGCCCCAAAACTTGGAATGAACCACAAAAGGAGGGGGAGTATCAATATTCGTCAAAGATACCCACACCTCCAGGTAGGTGGCACAGCACGAAGCATCAGAGACTATCCATGTGCAACTAACAGTGGGTAAAACTGCTTTCCAGTCTATAGCCTGCTACAGACCCCCCTCCCAAACCCAGGAACCCCACTCGGCCTTCCTGAGAACACAGGAAAATATGAAGGTCTCTCCAAACACCATTATATTGGGCGACTTCAACTACCCAAACATAGACTGGGAGCATTACTGTAGCTCCAACACCCTAGCCCAAAGGTTCCTAGAATTTATAAACTCAAATGCTATGGAACAACTTGTTACCACTCCCACAAGAGGGGAAAACATACTGGACCTGATCATCACCAACATGGGGACTCTATGCTCCAGACCAGAAGTGTATCCCTCACTGGTAAGATCAGACCATAAACTAATCTCACTGGATATTCACATCTCGACTCCACCCCCTGCCCTGAAAACCACAGTGAAAAACTTCTCTAAAGCAAATTTCACACTCCTCAAAACCGAGGTGGAATCCTTCAAAGCCCCCAGGCCTGTGGAAAATATGGCCCAGACCACAGAATCCTTTATAAACGCATTCTATGAACACCTTCAGGAATGCATGGATCATGCAATCCCAAATAAAACCAAGACCCAATCCTCCAAAGGCAGACGTCCTGTCTGGTGGACCCCAGACATAAACAAACTATACAATAGAAGGAGGAAGCTACTACATGATAGAGCAAAATCCCAAAAAGGGAAGGCATCTCTGATCAGTATTAGCAAAAAACTACGGGCACTCATAAAATCGTCTAAGGCCAGCTTTGAGAGAAAAATTGCACAGGACACTAAGGATAATCACAAGGCTTTCTTTAGTTATGTTAGGAACCTGGGTGGGAATTCCCAGATATGCTCAGAATTAGTCCAAAATGACAAAAAATACACCAAACCCAGAGACATTGCCAACATCCTAGCTGACAGGTTCAGCGCAAACTTCTCCCCCCCCCTCCCCACCAAAAGGGCAAATATCTATCCCAGCAGAGTGCTGCCCCCCTGACATCTCAGATGCTCAGGTAAGAGCTGCCCTCTCCAAAGCAAAAAACACAGCATCAGTGGGACCAGACGGTGTCCCGGGCTGCATCCTACATGAACTCCAAGAAGAGCTAAACCCAAACATAAAACTACTGTTCAATCTCAGCCTTACTACAGGATATGTACCCAAAGAGTGGCGTACAGCAACAGTGGTCCCTCTCCACAAAGGTGGTGCCTCAACAGATCCTGGAAACTATTGCCCCATAAGCCTGTCTAGCTTGGTCTGCAAAGCTATGGAAAGGATCATCATGGACGTCATAAATAAAGATATTGGGGACCTACAGACACTGGATCCTACCCAGTTCGGCTTTGTTAAGGGCAGATCCTGCCTCTTAAACCTGGTTGATTTCTTTGAAACAGTCACCAAGGCCATTGACGAGGGGATGGTGGTCCACACAGCCTACCTGGACCTCGCAAAAGCCTTCGATACAATACCCCACTCGGGCATTATAGATAAGCTCACCAGCTTAAATATAAACCCCTATATCACTAGATGGGTTGCAAACTGGCTCAAGGACAGAACCCACATGGTTAGAATTGCTGGAGCCATGTCAGACTCCAAACCAGTTATAAGTGGCATCCCACAAGGCTCAGTCCTGGGACCTCTCTTGTTCGGTATACGGAAGGACTGTGCCTGACCAAGTTCACAGATGACTGCAAACTGGGCGCCATAATCGACTCTCCAGCCGACACAAGCATCCCCCAAAAGGGCCTCATAGAAACAGACAACTGGTGCCAGAGCCATGGCCTCAAGCTAAATGCCAAAAAGTGTATAGTCATCCCCTTTGGCAAAAACAAAGTGCCCACAAATTACCACATAGGTGGTAATCCATTAAGTACAGAAGAAGTAATTAGGGACCTGGGGACCCAAGTTGATAGCAATCTCTCATTTGACAACCACGTGGCCAAAGTGGTTAGAAAAACATTTTATATAGCCCACCTAATCATGAAGAGATTCACATCTAGATCAGGGGAGGTCATTGTGCCTCTTTACTCATCCCTCATCAGGCCCATAATTGAGTACAATGCCCCTTTTGGGATGTACCTTACCAGACACCTGTAGCAACTGGAAAGACCCCAAAAGTACCTCACCAAGAGGATCAAAGGACTCAAACAGATGCCATATGCTGCCCGGTTAAAGAACCTCCAGCTATACTCAGTGGCATACCGCCTGCTCAGAGGTGATCTGTGCCTGACGTATAAAGCCATGTCCAACCCGGAATTAATGGACATGCTTCACCTCAGAAAATCCAAATCCCATCGAGCTACGCGTTCGAGAGACTTGAACCTCAGCACTGAAATAAATAGGACATGCTGGAGGGACAGATTCATAACCCAGAGGCTCCCTTCACTCTGGAATAAAATCCCAGTCCAGGTTAGGCAGAGTCCCTCATTGACTCTCTTCAAGAGGAATCTTGATGAGTGGATGGGAGATCGTAGGTTTACCCCGGGTATCACTTCTGTGCCACTGTTAGACAGAGGCACAGTATTCTAACCTCGAAAAAGGGCATAGCAAAATTAATTTAAAATGGGTGGCGAAAGCCAAACACACTCTGGCTAGGCTTATAAATGCCCTAGGGCAGATAGCCTAGTATGAACCTATGAACCTATGAACTTGCCATGTCCTATTTGTAAACCATGCAGCTATTCATCTTATCAAGAGTACGCCAATACCTAGTTGTTTCAATTTATTGATCATCATTTTGTATATGACCCAATCAAATGCTGACGTTACATCTATATAAATTACATCACAGATCATTTTTTTTCAAAATGTTTTTATTAATTTTATAACACAATAACTTAACAGTATAGCAACAAGAAAAAACAAACTATATGCATATCCATAACAAAAAAGCAATATACATAGGAGAACACTTAATATTTCTCTAACAGGTTAGACAATTTTGTCTAAGCAATTAAATGATGAGTTATGTTGTTAGTCCTTGCTTTTATAGTAGCAATCTCATTCTTACAAATGTATTTCACAAGATGAATAAACTCAACTTTAAAGACAGGAGTAGATTGGGATTTCCAATTTTTAGTAACACTTCTCCTTGTTATAGAGAGGATAGACCATAGTAAAAATTTTTGTTTTTTAGGAATGACTTCAGGAACAGGAACATTAAAAAGGATATGGGAGTCAGAAATTATACAGTTGTCATTTGATAGAGCTTTGCAAAGATATTTAAAGTCTAACCAAAATGGAGAAATTATTTTGCAATTAACAATCATATTTATCCAGTCAGCATTGGGATGTCCATATCTCCAGCATTTCATTTCAACTTTATTGTACATTACTGCTAGTCTATGTGTAGTGAAAAAACATCTATGTAAAAATTTCCATGTGTATACATGCCAGAACAGGGAAGATCTGGATTCCTTCACCGGCTGTAAACAAAGTTTTTTTTATCTTTTTCTGATAATGCTTGTTTATTAACTTCACTTGAATGATTCCAAAAATAAACATCTGTTTTGCTAAAATCATTTCTGAGAATTTTATAAATAACAGATATGTATGAAGTATTCTTGGGTGAGCTATTAATAATTGTTGAGATAAAATTCAAGATTTTTAAGTTACTCTCATTGTATGCCTCTAATGAGGGTACAAGCTTGGTACGTATAAAATTCTTACAAGTTTAGATGTCTAGCCAATTGCAATTTTGCAAACTGTATCTGATAATCAAATAGTCTGCAGAACTTATTTTATTAGCTGAGAGAAAATATAATAGGTCACCCTTCTTAAATTCTAACATTTTCTGAGTATCAAAATATATCATTCATTTGTGTAGGCAATAGGAAACATAATTATTAATAAATTCTTAATTAATTGATTGGAAAACATAAGCTTTTTAAGCAACAGCAATATTTGGTTTGTAAGAGGTGTAATAACAACTTTTGACCTTTCACTTTAAATATATATTTTTAAAATCCATATAAAGATGTTTGTATGTATTTGAGTATATGATTCAAGCAATGTCCTATTACTATTAAGAAGTATATTTCCAATATGATGTATAAGAAGTATTACTCCAAAGCAGCACTTTGTTAATAAATGCAGAGTTTAAATAAAAACCAATATTTGGAAACTCTACACCTCCTTCATCCCAGCTTGTGATGTGCCAGAGAAGAGACATTCTTGTTTTTTTTTTTTTGGATACCAAAGGAAGTTGAGTTCTAAGTTATTGATTTTCTGTTTAATTTTAGACAGGTGGGGCAGTTATTAGAGCTTGGCCAATGAATAAGATTTTAAGTAACAGTATCATTTTGATTAAAGTTAGTCTGTCTTCAAATGTGAAGAAGAGCCTGTTCCAACTGTCAATTAGACTTGTAATTGAGTTTATAAGTTGCTGGTAATTAGATTTGAGTGATTTTTTTATAATTAGATTAAATAATGATACCTAGATATGTAATATGTGTGCCCTCCCAATTTATGTCTCTTTTTGATCTAAGTTTAATAGTGACATTTTTATTCACTAGAAGTGCGTGAGTTTTGTTGTGATTGAATTTTAGACTAGAGATGTTTGCAAAGAAGTCTAGATTATGTAATAGGTGATGTACTGAATTTTCAATATCATTAGAAGTTATTAGTAGGTCATCAGCAAATAGTTGTATCTTGGGGGATAATTTGTCTGACACTTTCTATTCTTTAAAGCTGTCATTATTTCTAACATAATTTGCAAAAGGTTCAATAGCCAGAGCAAAGAGTAATGGGGAGAGGGGGTCCTCCTGTTTAGTATCTCTTAGCATTTTGAATGGGCTAGACAGATAAGATCCAATCTTTACATAGACTCTGAACTTCTCATATAGTTTTTTTAATTAATCCTATAAAATGTGGGTAGAAATTGTAATTTTGCAGAGCTTTAAACACATATGGCCAACTTAGGGAGATAAAAGCTTTATCTATATCAAGGCTTAAAATAGAAAGCTTATTTTTTTCTTGTTTGCTAAGTCTATTAAGGGCAGCAATCTAATTACATTGTCTTGTACCTTTCTGTTTTTGATAAATCTGATTTGGTCTTCATGAATTAATATTGAAGGAATATTATTTAATCTGTCTGCTAAGATGGACATGAATATCTTGTAATCAATATTAAGCAAAAAAATGGCCTGTATGATGTGCAAAGTTTGGGCTCTTTATTTGGTTTTAAGATGGGAGAGATGATAGAATATTTCCATGATGGAGGGATGTTTGCTGTAGTTTTAACTTCTTGGAATGCACTGAATAAGATTTTCAAGGTGTTATCAGATAAGAGTTTGTAAAATTTCAGAATTAGACAATCCAGCCCTGGTGTCTTAAGATTTTTTTTATTTGTTCCTTTAATTCTTTAAAGGAAAAGGGTTTATTTATGTTATTATAATTGTGTTTGAATAGCTACTTTTGAATATTATTAGCAAGAAAGTTGTTTATACTTTTGTTACACTTGTAAATGAGTTAAAATTATTAATATTCTTGAAATGGTTTTTAAAACATAAGATATTTTTTAGATCCGTAACTTTGGTAGTCTGATTATTTCTAGTGTATATTATTTCTTTTATATGACTTTTTTCATTTAAATGCTTAGATCTAATCATAATCCTGTGCATACTCTTGGTATTAATTGAGTAAGATTGTAATCTGATTTTTTCCAGATTTATTGATATTTATGCTGCATGATATCCTGATATTCCTTGTTCAGTTCCCATATGTCAGCTAATGCAGATTTGTCATTTGCTGTAAGGATACGTTTTAGTTCATCAATTTCTTTTTGTATGTCTACCAGTTTTTATCCCACTCTTTCCTTTAGTTTATATACCAACTTTTGACTTTACCAAGTAAGATTTACTTTTATTTATATACCAACTTTTGACTTTACCATGCAATATTTATATACCAACTTTTGACTTTACCATGCAAGACTACCTTTAAAGTGTCCCATAGGATAATATCTGAAACCTCTCAATTATTATTGATGTCTAGGTAAAGCTTTATTTCATCTAGAAACCATTCTTTAAATCTTTGTACTCTTACTAGATAAGCAGGTAGTCTTTGGCAGAAGTTTAAGGGGTCAGTATTAAGTGTTACACTGAAGGTGATAGCATTGTGGTCAGACATAGGGCATGATGTCAGCATTACATTATCAGTTTTGGCCAGCAAAGAACTGCTTACAGAGACTTTCCCCCAGATTCTCTAAAGCTTGCATGGCATGCAAGATCTGTGCAGGAACTCAAGCAAGCAATATGTCTGCCATGCGATCCAGGAACAACCTGCAGGGGCGTGCACGAGCGCTGCTGCACTAATCCTGCACGGACTAAGCCCTTGTATGCAAATCACCCCATTTGCAGGAGAAATCTATGCAAATGAGGTGATTTTGCAATCCAGGAAGCTTGCAACCGTCCGTGCAGGACTAGTGCTATCTGCAGTGCTATCTTCCAGTTGTTCTTGTCTTTTGCATTTGGCTATCTGCAGAAATGTACTCAGTTAGTAACCGAGTACATTTCTGCAAAATCTAAAATGGAGCTGTGACAGCTCCAAATAAAGGCTGCATATCATGTAGTAAGCATGCCAATGGCCAAATATAAGGCCATTAGCATTGCAAACAGTAAAAAAAAATACTAAAAGCAACTTTTATTTTTTTTTAGCTGATCTCGGCTGTTTAAGCGTAGGGCAGCGGCGTGCAAATGGGATCAGGGGGAAAATAACCAAATGAACCTAAATTAAGCATTCTAACTAAAATCAGTATTCTGCCATGCAAGTCAATGGCAGGCAGAAGACAACATGGCCAGTGAGTAGTGGTTGCTAAGGGGGGAGGCTCAGTGTGAGACATGTAACTATGCATTAGCAGGCAATCCTATGCAAATGAGGGGAAGAATAGTGAATCCCAGTTTTCCCCAACATGTGAATCAGGTCCCAACAGTGTAAGAGTAGGAATAGCTTGGTACAAGCCTAGGAGTTAGGTGACATCATGAGGGTGTGTGTCAGGCATACTGTAAGTGGATTGGAGCCCTGTGGCTTGGGTTTGCTCCTAGCTTAGCTAGGGGTTATGTCTAAACCTGCCTAGCACCCTTTACAATGACTAAGTGGGTGTTCGTGCTGTGCACCGGGGTTTAAAGGCAGAAAATACAAGTTAAACCAGGAAATAGCAGCAGTGTACACAGTTGTGCACTCTGTTTGCACAGCACGCCCCTGTGCTTAAACAGAAAGGCAATGGGAAGGGAAAACAGCAGAAGGAAGGTAGCCAAGGAGAACTAGCATAGCTGGCAGGTGAAATGTATCAGAATCAGCCAATTACACAGGCAGCAGACCAGCCCACCCAAGAACACTACTATAAACTATGCAAATATCTTCCTCACTGTTTTTTCCCACACTCTACACCACCAGTGTATACAAGTGGGGAAATTTTAACAAACAAACCACAAAATGAGAAGGGCTGCAGCAGGCAACATAGAACAAGATGTGCAAGAGGCTGAGGGTGGTGAGGATGTGAATGCTGCTGATCAACCTACAGTGAGGAGACAGAGAGGAGTGTACAGACACAGGGTAACCTACCAGGGGCTACATGAGCTGGAGATAGTGGAGCGCTATAGGGTGGACAGAGACCTCCTACAGCAAATTGTTGAGTTGTGCCAGCCACACCTGACACACCAAACTGACCGAGGGGAACCCATCCCAGTGGATACCAAGGTATGTGTAGGCCTAGGAATACTAGCCACAGGTACCTCCCAAAGCTCAACTGGGGATATCATGGGAATCTAACAGGCATCAGCATCCAGAGTATTCCACCAGTTCCTGGATGCCATGTCAGCACATGCCAGTGAGCACGTATATTTCCCCAACACCCGCGAGGTGTTGGCCAGCAGTATGCGTCTCTTCTATCAAATAGCAGAATACCCTGAGGTAGTGGGTGCTACAGACTGCATGCACATATGCATCAAAGCACCACCCGGTGATCAGGGTAGGGCCTACATCAACCGCAGGGGCATCCCCCCCATCAACTGCCAGGTTGTCTGTGATGCCCAGGGCATTATAACGAATGTGTGTGCTTGCTGCCCTGGAAGCTAAGATGATTCCCACATATGGCATCTGACATAGCTGTACTACAGATTTGCCAATGGGGACATCCCTATGGTCACCTAGTGGTGGGATGCTGGTTACACACTGGAGCCGTGGCTGATGAAACCCATCAGAAATGCACACACACCTGAAAAAGAATGCCATAATGAGGTACACGCACAGACCAGACTTATAATAGAGTGTGTGTTTGGGATGCTCAGGTTACAGTTCTGGTGTCTGGACACATCCAGGGGAGCCTTGCAGTATTCACCAGCTACATGTACCCAAATTGTTATGGTATGTGCCATGCTACACAATATGAACCTGCGGAAACAGATGCAGCAGGAACAGCATGGGGCAGGGCCACACATCCCCCCACCAATGCCAAGGCCTGCATAGGCACAGAGTGACTCAGAGGAGGAACAACCTGAGCCTGCCCCAGTAGGCAGATGGTGCTGTGCCCAGTATGCTGAGGCTTGGCAAAGAGAATGCATAGCACATACACTGACACAGCAGGGACCCAGGGAATGACACCTCTCTCTGACTCACACATACATTAAAAGGGATGCCAAATATGACACTACCTGTGCTCAACCATGTATAGGGAGTGTACTATGCGCATCCAACATAGGCAGCCCTTCACTACCATTATCAAGTCTGGCACACCCTCAAGGTAAGTCAATCAACCTATCAATTGCCAAATGGAGTAGAATGTGTCATTACCAGTATCTATGGTATGGATGTGAGCATGTAAGGAAATTA
Source organism: Protopterus annectens (assembly GCF_019279795.1). Classification (NCBI taxonomy): domain Eukaryota; kingdom Metazoa; phylum Chordata; order Ceratodontiformes; family Protopteridae; genus Protopterus; species Protopterus annectens. Next base: position 60,660,853 of record NC_056733.1, read on the forward strand.
GGTGGCTGAATGTTATGGCAGCAGACATTAGACACCCATAGTGGCACCATGACATTTGTAACACATACTGGAGTCATCATAGTAGCCAGTACTACACAGGGTGACAAAACCCACTGCAGGAAATGTGCTGAGCGACATGTGTGTCCATATGACTCACATATGTCAGTCAGGGTGGTTCACATACCCAACAACAGTCTCAGCCAGCAGGACAGGTGTAGACAAACCGAAACAGAGCCTGTGCTATGGCCCCTGAATGATGGCTATGGTTAACCTCATCCCAGGCCTACACAGACAGACTACAGCAGTTCAGGCAGTGGGATGTCAGTTCTGAAGGGTAGGAAATCAGACACTAATATGTAGGACAACCAAAGCTATGATCTGTAGTACACTGGTATGCATTTAGTCAGTATGATAGGTAAGAATACAGAATGAAATGGAGTACCTGACATACCAGTACAGTCATAGCAAATGTGTACAAGTGTCAGGTATCCCCGCCATCCTACATAGTAATGTAATAACAGTCAGGTGTGCCCCCCCATCCTGTGTAGAAATGCAGAACTAGACAGGTGTGCCCCCCCATGTAGTAATGTAATAACAGTCAGGTGTTCCCCCCAAACCTGTGTAGAAATGTAGAAATAGACAGGTGTGCCCCCCATCCTATGTAGTAATGTAATAACAGTCAGGTGTGCCCCCCAATCCTGTGTAGAAATGTAGAAATAGACAGGTGTGCCCCCATCCTACATAGTAATGTAATAACAGTCAGGTGTGCCCCCCAAACCTGTGTAGAAATGTTGAAATAGACAGGTGTGCCCCCCCACCCTATATAGTAATGTAATAACAGTCAGGTGTGTCCCCCAATCCTATGTAGAAATGTAGTAACAGTCAGGTGTGCTCCCTCCAATCCTGTGTAGAAATGTAGAAATAGACAGGTGTGCCTCCCCATCCCATGTAGTAATGTAATAACAGTCAGGTGTGCCCCATCAATCCCGTGTAGAAATGTAGAAATAGACAGGTATGCCCCCCACCCTACGTAGTAATGTAATAACAGTCAGGTGTGCCCCCCAATCCTGTGTAGAAATGTAGAAATAGTCAGGTGTGCCCCACATCCTATGTAGTAATGTAATAACAGTCAGGTGTACCCCCCAATCCTGTGTAGAAGTGTATAAATAGATAGGTGTGCCCCCACCCTGCATAGTAATGTGATAACAGTCAGCTGTGCCCCACCAATCCTGTGTAGAAATGTAGAAATAGCCAGGTGTGCCCCCCCATCCTATGTAGTAATGTAATAACAGTCAGGTGTGCCCCCCAATCCTGTGTAGAAATATAGAAATAGTCAGGTGTGCCCCCTCATCCTATGTAGAAATGTAGTAACAGTCAGGTGTGCTCCCCCCAATCCTGTGCAGAAATGTAGAAATAGTCAGGTGAGCCCCCCCACCCTATGTAGTAGTGTAATAACAGGCAGGTGTGCCCCCCATCCTGTGTAGAACTGTAGAAATAGACAGGTGTACCCCCCACCCTACATAGTAATGTAATAACAGTCAGGTGTGCCTCCAATACTGTGTAGAAATATAGAAAAAGTCAGGTGTGCCCCCCTTCCTATGTAGAAATGTAGTAACAGTCAGGTGTGCCCCCCCAATCCTGTGTAGAAATGTAGAAATAGTCAGGTGAGCCCCCCAACCTACGTACTAATGTAATAACAGTCAGGTGTGCCCCCCCAATCCTTTGTAGAAATGTAGAAAAAGTAAGGTGTGCCCCCCATCCTATGTAAAAATCTAGTAACAGTCAGGTGTGCCCCCCAATCTTGTGTAGAAATAGTCAGGTGAGCCCCCCATCCTATGCAAAAATGTAGTAACAATCAATGCTAAATGCTCGATGGATACCCTGCAGAAACAGCATGCTACCTGTCGGTGTACAATACAAAGGTCATCACTGCAGTACAAACTACCTAGATTCGATCTACACATTAAATACAGGTGGGCATACTGGGCATGCTCACACACTTAGAGAAATGAAAACAATGTCAGTCAACGACATACTGAAAGGTCATACTGGGCATGCTCAGACACTTAAACACATGAAGGACATGTCTGCAAACACCAGTGGACCAGACATTATGTGGCAGTCGCAGTTGTTAGTGCAGACACTCATCAGTATGCACCACTCATGCCTTGCACACACAGTGGATAGAAATACAGACATATATGTAAGGACAACACACTATAATAAGCCAAAGGCAGACATACATAGATGTGTGGAAGAGGGAGACTGTTACAGGGAGCCATCCAGGACTGTCCCACCCAGCACACAGCCAAAGGGCCCCAACCACATGAGGTTCAGATGTGACTCACTGCAGATACTAGCCACCAGTATCTGTCAGCATTACAGACTATGTGGTGCACGTGCTAGCTGGGCAACATGACTGTACAAGGACGTAGTCATCTAGCAGCTGTATACACTTACCTGTGAAATAGGACCCTGTGTGTGCCCGCATGTGGCATGTCAACCTCTAGATGAATGGGTTATGGCCCATGCACACACACACTGCCCTTCCCATAGTCCTACTATGACAAGCCTGCTGAGGTCATCCACTGTAAAATACACCTTTGGGAGAGTTGTAGCCCAGTAATCTATGTGGCACATCCCATACCTTCATACTGCTGTAGTGTGATAAAATAGTTAGGTAGGAGTTCAAATCCCAGACATGGCAACTGTGTGTGTGTGTGTGTGTGTGTGTGTGTGTGTGTGTGTGTGTGTGTGTGTGTGTGTGTGTGTGTGTGTGTGTGTGTGTGTGTGTGTGTGTGTGTGTGTGTGTCTGTCTGTCCCTATCTGTGGAGAGAGCAATGCTTTTTAGGGTAATCACACTCCCTACAATTGAAATGCTCTACTTTGGTAAGGCTGCTGATATCATCCACCTAGAAATACATCTCTGGGAAGGTTGTAGCCCAGTAATCCCAATAGCATGTGCCATAACTGCGTACTGCTATAGTGTGATAAAATAGTTAGGGAGAAGTTCTAATCTCAGACTTGGCAACTGTGTGTGTTTCTGTCTGTCCCTCTCTGTCTGTGTAGAGAGCACTGCTTTTTAGGGTAGTCACACTCCCTACAATTGAAATGCTTTACTTTGGTAAGGCTGCTGATGTCATCCACCTAGAAATACAACTCTGGGAAGGCTGTATCCCAGTAATCTCCATAGCATGTGCCATCACTATGTACTGCTGTAGTGTGATAAAATAGGGAGGAGTTCTAATCCCAGCCTTGTCTCTGTCTGTGTAGAAAGCAATGTTTTTTAGGGTAGTAACACTCCCTACAATTTAAATGCTCTACTTTGGTAAGGCTGCTGATGTCATCCACCTAGAAATACATCTCTGGGAAGGTTGTAGCCCAGTAATCTCCGTAGCGCATGTCATAACTGTGTCCTGCTGTAGAGTGATAAAATAGGGAGGAGTTCTAATCCCAGCCTTGGCAGCTGTGTGTGTATACAGAGCAATGCTTTTTAGGGTAGTAACACTCCCTACAATTGAAATGCTCTACTTTGGTAAGGCTGCTGATGTCATCCACCTAGAAATATATGTCTGGGAAGGTTGTAGCCCAAAACAAATTCTTTTTCCTGCCTTACTGAACTAGATTAGTCCAGATTTCAGGCTTTGCTGAATTCCGGACTGTGGTATAGGTTCCTGTGTTGCCTATATCCTTACTTGGATAGGAGGAAGCTTCTCTGTTCACCAGTGAGAGTGGGGAGCTTTGAGCAGCCTATCTGTCCCTGGAGGAGTGGTCTCAGCCCAGAAACTAGTAGCTTATTGGCCGTTTTGGGTCAATTCCTATCTCTTTCAGTTTCCCTGCTTTAAAACCCGCATTTGCGTGGTTTTGCGCATAGCGCAGCATCTGGCAGCGCCACTTAATCAGGTTTAAACTATTCCCGGCTCCACAAAGTCTGCTCTTCACTTTTTCCCTTAGAACTGTTCTAAATCTCAAAGTAAGCACTCTATTTTCATTCTAAAGCCCTGCACTTGCTCTTATAAGTAATCTTATAAGTAAACACTAATAAACTAAAGCACTACACCCTCTTATACTCCTTATAAGTACTTGGCTCCCTATTGGTCCTTTCTGGTCAGTCAAAAAGCAGTCCCTTATACTATTCTGGCATGTCCAAAAGTCAGTTTTGGGTTTACTATCCAGTCCAGCTGGTGAATCTGGGAATCTTGAAGAAATGTCACAACTGCCTTATGTACACCTCCAAAGCAGACATCCAAGCAACCACTACCCTACAACAATACCCACATACCACATAGTTCACGAAGTCAGTGTGCCACACAGTGACAGCCCTTAAGGCCAAACAACACACCTAATACACTTGTAATAGGTGACTCTATTGTCAGACACACTGACGTCCCACTCACCAGACTGAACAAGGAGAAGGTCACTGTAAGCTGCCTGTCAGGTGCCAGGATCTGCCACATAACACAAGCACTCAGGTCACTCCAAAGCAAGTACAAATATGACTCCATCATTGTCCATGCTGGTGTGAATGACCTGAGATGTACCTCCCTGGACTACATGAAAAGAGACATAGAGGAGCACTCTGATCATGTAGCCCAGGCCAGTATGACCCTGACCCTGAGTAGCATCTTGCCCTCACCAAGAATAATGCCACAGTATAAAGACAAAATGATCAATTTTAACAATTGGCTAAAGTATTGGTGTCATTCAAAGGGGATCCAGTGTCTGTCAGCCTGGGATGACATGCTTGACAAGCCATGTTACTTCACTAGGGACGGCTTGCACCTGTCACCCCTGTGCTTTCGAATACTGGCTAAGGCTCTTGCCACCCCCATAGTGCCTTTTTTAGGCAAGGCTCAAAAAGCAAACCCACCTTCATAGACAACACAAAGAAAAAAAAACTAAGGGTAATGCTGCTCAACGCCAGAAGTCTAAACCTCAAGATGCACGCACTCGAGGCTCTCCTCAGTATGGAGAATATCGATATCTGTGCAGTAACAGAAACCTGGTTCAAGGCTCCTGAGAGCACCCCAGCACTACCAGGTTATACCTCATATCATGCTTTTCGGCCCCAAAACTCAGACCAAACCACAAAAGAAGGGGGAGTATCCATATTCATCAAAGATACCCACACCTCCAGGTTAGTGGCACTGCACGAGGCATCGGAGACCATCCATGTGCAACAAACAGTGGGCAAAACTGCCGTTCAGTTTGTAGCCTGCTACAGACCACCCTCCCAAACTCAGGAACCCCACTCAGCTTTCCTGAGAACACTGGAGTATATGAAGGTCTCTCCAAACACAATAATATTGGGTGACTTCAACTACCCAAACATTGACTGGGAAAACTACTCAAGCCCCAACACCCTCACCCAATGGTTCCTAGAATTTATAAACTCAAATGCTATGGAACAACTGGTCACCACTCCCACAAGAGGGGAAAACATATTGGACCTGGTCATCACCAACATGGGCACTCTATGTTCCACACCAGAGGTATGCCCCTCATTGGTAAGATCAGACCATAAATTAATCTCACTGGACATCCATATCCCATCCCCACCCCCAGCCAAGGAAACCACAGTGAAGAATTTCTCAAAAGCAAATTTCACACTTCTCAAAACCGAGGTGGAATCCTTCAAAGCCCCCTGGCCAGTGGAAAATACTGCCCAAACCGCAGAATCCTTTACAAATGCATTCTATGGACACCTACAGGAATGCATGGATCGCGCTATCCCAAATAAAACCAAGACTCACTCCTCCAAAGTCAGGAGACCTGTCTGGTGGACCCTGGCCATAAATAAGCTATACAACAGAAGGAGAAAGCTACTACATGATAGAGCAAAATCCCAAAAAGGGAAGGCATCTCTGATCAGTACTAGCAAGAAACTACGATCCCTCATAAAATCATCTAAGGCCAGCTTTGAAAGAAAAATTGCACAAGACGCTAAAGATAATCACAAGGCCTTCTTTAGTTATGTCAGGAATCTGGGTGGCAACTCCAAGATATGCTCTGAGTTAGTGCCATACGACAAAAAATACACTGATCCCACAGACATTGCCAACATCCTGGCAGACAGGTTTAGTGTAAACTCCCCCCCCCCCAAAAGAGCAAATGTCTATCCCAACAGAATGTAGCCTCCCTGACATCACAGATGCACAGGTGAGAGCTGCCCTCTCCAAAGCAAAAAACACAGCATCAATGGGACCGGACGGTGTCCCGGGCTGCGTCTTACACAAGCTCCAAGAAGAACTGAACCCTCACATAAAGTCACTGTTCAATCTCAGCCTTACTGCAGGATATGTATCCAAGGAATGGCATACAGCAACAGTGGTCCCGCTCCACAAAGGTGGTGCCACAATGGACCCCAGAAACTATCACCCTATAAGCCTGACTAGTCTGGTCTGCAAAGCTATGGAGCGTATCATCATGGAACTCATAAACAAAGACATTGGGAACCTCCAGACACTGGATCCTACCCAATTCGGCTTTGTTAAGGGCAGATCTTGCCTCTTGAACCTGGTCGACTTCTTTGAGACAGTTACCAAGGCCATAGATGAAGGGAAGGTAGTCCACACGGCCTACCTGGACCTCACAAAAGCTGTTGACACAATACCCCACTTGGACATCATAAATAAGCTCACCAGCTTAAATATCAACCCCTATGTCACAAGATGGGTTGCAAACTGGCTCAGGGATAGAACCCACATGGTCAGAATTGCAGGTGCCATGTCAGACTCTAAACCAGTTACAAGTGGCTTCCCACAAGGCTCAGTCCTTGGACCTCTCTTGTTCGGTATATACTTCTCTGAGGTACAGGCTAACACGGGAGGGCTATGGCTGACCAAATTCGCAGATGACTGCAAACTGGGTGCCATAATCGACTCTCCGGCTGACACAAGCATCCTCCAAAAGGGTCTCACAGAGACAGATAACTGGTGCCAGAGCCATGTCCTAAAGCTAAATGCCAAAAAGTGCATAGTCATCCCCTTTGGGAAAAACAAATTGCCCACAAATTACCACATAGGTGGTAATCCATTGGGTACGGAAGAAGTAATTAGGGATTTGGGGACCCAAGTAGATAGTAATCTCTCCTTTGACAATCACATTGCCAAAGTGGTTAGAAAGGCCTTCTATATAGCCCACCTTATCACGAAAGGGTTCACATCTAGATCAAGAGAGGTCATTGTGCCCCTCTACTCATCACTCATCAGGCCCATAATTTAATACAATGCCCCATTTGGGATGTACCTTACCCGACACCTGCAGCAACTGGAGAGACCCCAAAAGTACCTCACCAAGAGGATCAAGGGACTCAAACAGATGCCCTATGCAGTTTGGCTAAAGAAACTCCAGCTCTACTCAGTTGCTTACCACCTACTCAGAGGCGCTCTATGCCTGACATATAAAGCCATGTCCAAACCAGAATTAATGGACATGCTCCACCTCAGGAAATCCAAATCCCTTAGAGCTACATGCTCCAAGGACTTAAACCTCAGCACAGAAATAAATAGGACATGCTGGAGGGACATATTCATATCCCAGAGGCTCCCCTTACTCTGGAACAAAATTCCAATCCATGTTAGGCATAGCCCCTCACTGACCCTCTTCAAGAGAAATCTTGATGAGTGGATAGGAGATTGTAAGTTTACCTCTGAGATCTCTTCTGTGTGCCTGCTAGACAGAGGCACAGTAAACTAACCTTAAAAGGGCTATCTTCTGTGACCTACTATACCAGAGGCACAGTCAACAAATCTAAAAGGGTGGCGAAAGCCAAACACACTCTGGCTAGGGTAGATAGCCTAGTATCAACCTATGAATATATAATCTCCTTAGCGCATACTATAACTGTGTACTGCTGTAGTATGATAAATTACTTAGGTAGGTGTTCTAATCTCAGACATGGCAAGTGTGTGTGTGTGTGTGTGTGTGTGTGTGTGTGTGTGTGTGTGTGTGTGTGTGTGTGTGTGTGTGTGTCTGTGTGTCTCTGACTCTGTCTGTGTAGAGAGCAATGCTTTTTAGGGTAGTCACACTACATACAATTCGAATGCTATACTTTGGTAAGGCTGCTGATGGTCATCCACCTAGAAATACACCTCTGGGAAGGATGTAGCCCAGTAATCTCTGTAGTGTGTGCTATAACTGCGTACTGTTGTAGTGTGATATAGAAACCTGGTAGGGTTCTATTCCCACTCATGGCAGTTCTGGATGTTATGTGTGTGTTTCAATGTCTGTGTAGGGAACAATGCATTTTAGGCTAGTCACACTCACTACAATTCAAACGCCCTACTTTGGTAATCCTGCTGATGTCATTCACTGTGAAATACACCTTTGGGGAAGGAGTTCTCCAGTAATCCCTGTGGTGCATCCTATAACAGCTTCATGCTGTAGTGTGATATAGACCCCCTCACATGTTGGTTGTGGATGTTTTATGTGTGTTTCAATGTCTGTGTAGGGAGCAGTGCATTTTAGCCTAGCCACACTCACTACAATTTGAATGCCCTACTTTGGCAATCCTGCTGATGTCATTCACTGTGAAATACACCTTTGGGGAAGGTGTTCTCCAGTAATCCCCATGGTGCATCCTGTAGCAGCTTCATTCTGTAGTGTGATATAGACCTCTGTTAGGGGTTCTATACCCCCACATGTCGGTTGTGGATGTTTTGTGTGTGTTTCAATGTCTGTGTAGGGATATGTGCATTTTAGCCTAGCCACACTCACTACAATTTGAATGGCCTACTTTGGCAATCCTGCTGATGTCATCCAATGTGAAATACACCTTTTGGGAAGCAGTACTCCAGTAATCTCCATGATGTGTACTATGACTGTGTACTGCTGTAGTGTAATAAAATAGTTAGGTAGGAATTCTAATCCCAGACATGACGTGTGTGTGTATTTGTGTCTGTGTTTGTAACTAGTATCCTGTGTGGAGGTGGTTGTGAATGTGTAACAACTGGGCCCAATGTGGAGCGGGTTTTGCAAATTTCTTATTTGGTGGCCCTAGTATATATCACAATGTCCACCGTACAGGGATAACAAATGTGAAATAGCCGAGAGGCTGGGTTGCAGATCCATACCCATACATGTGACATCAAGGCCAGGCAGACAAAATTAGCAACCCTAGAATTAGCCAGACAACACTCTCAACCCATGCCTCATACACACACACACACACACACACACACACACACACACACACACACACACACACACACACACACACACACACACACACACACACTTGCCTAGGCAACAGCCACTATGTTGGTAGTACACTGCATACTGCCCACTAATAGTAACTATGGAGTGATTGCAGTGGCCTACAGAGGGCATAGCACCCTGTCCATCTGTCTAATAGGCATGTACATGCAGACAGTGCACCTTCCCCATGTTCCCCACTGGACACCTGCAACACCTGTGGTGCCATCAAATGTGACCCACAAAGGACATACCATGCCTGAAAACATGCCCTGTATGGACAGATGCCACTGACACCAGGGAATGCCGTTAGCATGCTATCAATGTAGGTGCAGGGTAAACCTGCTGTCCATTACCAGTTCCTGCAACATGAGGCCAGGACTGGCACATCTGATAATAATCTGTGTACACAACAAGGGCCAGACACCCCAGGTACAGTTCCACATGTCACTGTACATGCATGTGGGAGGTGTGCACATCACAGACACCATCCATGTTATGGACCAAGGAACACATACATGGCAAGCAATGCACAGCATTGCCCACATGCATTAGTCACCCAGGTGACTGGATGGTGAATACAATGCACACCTGTGTGGGCAATTCCAGAATCTACAACCCTGAGCCACAGTGCAGACCATTGTCATGTGGCCTGATGCCAAGGTGTACCCATCACCTAGCCTTGTATAGCCATCTGGAAAAGTTCACCACTACACACCCATGAATCAGTGCACCCATGCATGTCAGTACTGGCACTGTGTGTGTGTGTGTGTGTGTGTGTGTGTGTGTGTGTGTGTGTGTGTGTGTGTGTGTTGTATGAGATGTATGTTCACATTCACACTCACTACAACCCCCATTGGCATACTGCAGCATGCTCTCTGATTTCAGACACCTCCCCATACCCTTTGCCCATATAACCTCTGTATGACCCCTGTAGTGCATGTGATACCTGCACAGTAATGTGTTGTGGCAATCTTACTAGTGATGGGTTGTATTCCTGGCCCTGCCAAGTGCATCAATGTTTGTGCTTCCCTGAGAGAATGTGGCTGTGTTGACACTGGCACCTGTTCATGCAGACAGGCACGTGTACTACACCTACTGTATAGCTACCATATCCCCGTTGCAGATGTCACTCACCATCACATATACGTTCTGAAGGCTCCACAACATGTAACCTATGTGGCGCATCCAATAATTGCATAGAAATGTGATATCACTACATAGTCATCAGGGTTTTATACCCTGTGCTGGTAGGTGTGTGACACAAACATGCTTAAGATTTACTCTCCCACCCCTCCCTGACTTGTCCTTGCCTCTGTCTGCCTCTCTCACTCCCTCTCTGGTGGATGTGGAGATCTACACCTGCTTTGCTTAGGCAGCAGTATGTGTATTTAAGTGATGCTCATGATCAGCTGATGGCCTCTGCATGAATTGCAGCCCTCCCCTAGCTGATTGCATGTGGAACAGTTGTGGTAACATTCCCATAGCCAGTTGCATGGAAACACACTCCAGTATCTAGTAACATCATGTTGGTGTTGGTCCTTTTCATTCACTGTGAGCAGAAACTAGATCTGTTGTTTGGCAAACAGCATCTCAGATGGATTGGGGATTTACCTCTAACAACATACACTGTGGAAACAGGGCAACACACAGAAGGGGGATGTGCCTGACCTGACTGCAGACTGTAAATGCTGCTATACTGCATTTGGAGTAATGTTGGTTTAACAGTGTGTGTGTGTGTGTGTGTGTGTGTGTATGGCTGTCCTACATGTTTAATACCTGCCATGTCAGTTCTATGTTTATGAGGAATCCCCATCTGTAGGGTCATCTGCAGACTGGGCAGTGTCTTGTGCCTTTGGTGTCACTTGTTAGCCACAGAGCATCTATCTGTGAACTGCAGAAGGAAGAGTGAGGATTGCAGTCTGTAGATGGTGAAAGCCATGACAGTTACTGACTTCATAGCCCTCATAGAACATATGTTGCAAAAAACCCTGTTATAACAGTAAATGTATGAGGTTATCACAGCAACATGTCAATATTGTCCCTGTGTATGTGCTTCCAGCCACAACTCTGTCAACCTTTGTACATATGTCATGCATTAAGAGGTGCATATGTACTGTACACCATAATTAGTATCATCATATCTGATAACAAGCCAGTGAGATATCAGACTGCTACACATGTTATGTACAGTAAGGGTTATATTTGATGACATAACCTGGACATTCTGTGGTTGTTTGTACAGTACTGAAGTATGTGTACTTATGCTGAATGTCGACAGTGTGTGTATTGTTAATATGTACTTTGGCCTGTGCACAGACTGTGGTAGATGTCATTGTTCTAGGTACCGTCCTGTCTGATGTTACATGCTACTTCACTATATGTTACCATATTGGCTTACATGTTTGTAGGGCCATACACACATGTCCCATACCACAGACAGGCATCAGACAAAACTGTGTAGCAGCCCAGTATATGTAGGGTTAGTCTGTGAGTGGCACATATGAGGATGGCATTGAACAGATTGTCCATATAATGTAATATTATGCTAGCTTACCATATGTGGCTGTGGCTGTGTTTACATTGGTTGTGGTTATGCACATTCACACAGGTGTATCTTACCCTTTGCTGTGACATGCCTGTAGAACCTGCTATATATGCAGGTACATGTGCATTCCCCCATAGGAGATGTAGGCCAGTGTTGAGCCAGTATGCCTGTAGCCTGCACAGTGGATTGTTACATGCCTAGCAGCTTAGTGTACTTACCCAGTGAGATGTCATGTCCAGATACTTGCCAGATGTATTGCTGCCGGGCCTCCCTTAACAGTCATGTATGTCAGACACAGTAGTGGGATGCTCTACAGATGTACGTCAATATCTAGTGGGTAGTATGTGGCCATGGCACCCCTGTACCAGCGGTTATTATGTGTCAGGACAGGCAGGGGTGTGTGAATGCATAACCTATGGTGGCAAATGTATACCAGTCATTATGTGTTATACCCATCTACATGGCTAACATCCATATTGTCAGACATGGTCCACATGTATTACACTAAGGGGTTCTGTGTATACCTCTGGACTATACAGAGTATGTCAGAATGTCCACATAGATTGGGCAATATCTCTCCTGCAGTCCACAGGGGCATTATGTGCTAGCAGCAGTACTGCACTATGATGTCCTTAGGATGTCTGTCAGTAGCCATTGGCGCACATGTGAAAAGCAGATGTGACCTCCCACATGCACCATGTCTGTGAAGACAATCCCAATTACAGTAGCAATAGTCTACTAATATACCTGCTATACATACCTGACATCCCCTTGCACTACGAAGTTGGGACTATAGGGGCTGGGGTAGGGCTACACTCCATGTTCAGGACATATGGGGAAAATATATGTACATATAATTATCCAGATATCTATATATAATTATGCATATACATATCGACATATACAAATGGGTATGTGTATGTACATGTACATAGATATACATATACACACCCAGATATATACATATACAGAGCAATATATGTCTACACATATGCAGATGGTGATACATATGCACATATATGTATGGATATCTACAGATATATTGACAGTAGTAGGTATATTAGAATAGATATGTATGCGCATATAGTAACAGATATCTATATATACCAACATAGCTAGGTATATCTGTACACATAGGATGTGCATACATATATAGCTATATACACATATATCTATATATACATATACATAAACCTATATATACACATATATGTATATATATATATATATATATATATATATATATATATATATATATATATATATATACATATGTACATACAAAGAGATGTACACATGGCCGTATATATATGTAGCACTATACAGATGTGTATGCAGACATATGTATGAGTATACATGTGTATGTACATGTAGACATATATACACCTATGATATGTATACAACCATATTCCTGTCATGAGTAAACGTCATGGTTGTGTATACCCTCCCACATGTATCTCACCATATGTATCTGCTATGTGCACATAATGATAAAACAACATATGTGATGCAACAGTCATATTAATAAGAAGGACTACACAAATTAGGAACTAAAGGCAGTTCTACAATACTACTCAGTATGTGTATTGAAAGTTATATTGGTAAAACAACATCTGTCTCCACAGTGGTCAAGGCATAGTGGTTAAGTGTTGTGACGTCAGTGTAAAGGGTCCTGGGTTCAAGACCGGCAAGGGCTGTTCATTTTGTTGCTGGGCAGAACAAGGACTGTTGGATACAAAGTGGTTAAGGCAGTTTTGAGCAGCTTTAAGTGGGTTTGTGCAAAGCTAAGTGGTGCTAAGCTATGGGTAAACGTACAGGCACTTACACAGTGTAGGCAGTGCTTACCAGTGCGCAAATCAGCTTAGCTGTTATATTGCAGCAATGTTGATACTTGGTAAGCATAGCTTAGCCCTGGTAACCAGGACACACAACCCATCCTGATAACCTGTAATAAGTGTATGTAATGCCATGTACAATACATGCACCTATGTGCTGTCATTACAATAGCAAGGGTTGTGAGTGTCATGTGTGGGACACAGACATATATGAGGCCTGTACAGCATGGTTATCCATGTGAATGTGTGACATACAGGTGTAGTAGCCCAGGGTACGTGCTGTCACACTAGCATGTAGTGTATCATGGCAGTACTACTGTTGACAGTGCTAACCCAGGCAAGAGCAGAGTGCTTAATGTAGTACTGACAACAGGCACACCTGTGAGCATGGTTTGACACCGACACCTGTTGAATCCCTGGTGTGTGAGCTGTGGTACAGTATATTCTCCTTACTGGTCTGTCAACATACTCATGCTACTGCATAGCTACCTGCCAAGCTGATGACTGTCAGTCCCTGTACAGATGTGAAGATGGCAGTTATCCAGCTGGGATATGTATAGGCAACCTACGCTTGATTGACGCTCTACTACGCATGTGGCATGTGCATGAGATACATATCCCTGTAGTACCATGTTGGGGTATACGATGGGTTGTATCACAGTCATGGCCAATGTGTGATGGTGACTATGGCAGAGTGTTATCATGGGTTTCAGGGAGTACAATATTCAGTGGGGGATGTTGGTGCTGTATACACTGTTATTACACCAAGGTACACCAGGTATATGTCCCATGTACCACGTTATGGTTACCACTGTCACCATCAATCATACAGGTAACTGTTACCACAGTTCAAGCCAGTTATGCATATGATGTGAGCAGCCTACCTGTAACACATTGGAGACACTATCAAGTTAGCAGCAATAGGCCTTGGTATCTCAGATGTGTGTCTGGCTGTTACGTGTCTGCAAATGTGTATATGATGGTATGTCACACTATGTATCCTCCAAATACACACATTACATCCCCCATTAGCATACTGTACATGCCTGGGGATGTTCTGCATGTACCATGTAACCTGGGACACACCTCACCCTAAACGCTGTGCGGTGTGTGCATTGTAAGCCACACACATCAGTATCATGACATAGCTAGGTAGGGGTCTAGTCCCAGTGTTGGCAAGTAACAGTGTGCATGTATGTGGATGGGTCTACATCAGGTTGCAGGGTATATACAGCTCAGTGGGCCACCTGTCCATGTGCCACAGGCAATAACTGGTATACTAACCTGTGAAATGTGTTTGACTATACCCCAGATATGTCACAGCCATGGTGTCAGCACAGTGACATATCCCATTGTGCAATATGACTGCAGACTATCCTCGTGCTGACACATGTACACCTACAACACACATGGATAACATCATAGGGACTGCGATCAACCAGTGCTACTAACAGCTATAATGCATAATTGCTGGATGGCTACACCACCTGCCAAATATGCCTCACACTCTACTCCCTACAACATGTTACATTGCAGGACTGTGGTACACTGTTGTACAGTCACTGTGTGCATCAGAACCATATCAGCCTGTCCCTGCATTGATGGTATGGATGACAGGGATGTGGCACAGGTATCATCATATGCACAGGGCATCCTTGTGCTGACACATGTACACCTACAACACAATTGGATAACATTATAGAGACCACAACCAACCAGTGTTACTAACAGCTATAAGGCATCACTGCTGGATAGCTACACTACCTGCCAAATATGCCTCACACTCTACTCCCTACAACGTTACACTGCAGGACTGTGGTACACTGTTGTACAGTCACTGTGTGCATCAGAACCATATCAGCCTGTCCCTGCATCGATGGTTTGGACGACAGGGATGGGGCACAGGTATCATCATATGCACAGGGTGTGGTGTTGGTTTGCCAAAGGCTGAGGATGGGCCATACATTTGACACCATGTGTGTGTGGGTGAGGGGTGTACTCTGGGGAGCTGGCCAAGGTGATGTGGTGTGTGGCGGTATGGGGTTGCCCTAGCTGTGTTTGCATAGTGTGTTGATGTGGTTTGTGTAGGTATCGGGTTGCCCTAGGTGTGTTTGCATAGTGTGTAGGTATGCATGCACACAGTTCTGCCATGTGGCTGCCCTACACAGGTGTTTATGGACAGCTGCAGATCATACCTGGCAGGGTGTGCAGTTCACTGCCTTCGGACACAGACACGTAGACTGTGCCTGCCAGGGCTTCTGTGAGCACATCCAGGTACAGACCCCGATGTACTACTCTCATCTGCTGATGACATTTGTCTGGTGTTACCAGGTCCCTCCTGGCACTGGCCAGGACCATGTACATGTGGCCTGCTGTAGTGTGGTGTGGACAGCACACCCCCTGCACTGCCAGGGCTGCTACTGCCACTGTGGGAGCCCCTTGGTGTCCTAGCACATCCACATTGACTGCCAGCTGTTGGTGTCGCTGGCCCATGTCCACACGGGTGTCACTGCATCCCCACCACACATTGAGGCACGGACACACCACAGCTGATGAGGGCCATCATCTCATCATGCCATCTATCCGTGTGCTTGGTATAAGCACGGATGGCACCCAACAGTTCACAGAGGTTGTTGCTTACAGATGTGAGAGCAGCCCTCTGCAACCTAAGGCCCTGTCTGATGTAATGCTCAATACATGCCTGTGCCACCATTACAGCCAGAAACATGCTTCTGCTGGTAGCAGCTATATCGCCACTGCCAGGGACATGATGTCCAGTGGCCCTACAATGAGCACCCTGGGACATCTGCCTATGTATCAGCCTGCTGGACATCCAGCTATGCCTGCTGCGACCAGACATAGTAGGCATGGTTACCACACTTTCCTGTGCACTGCCACCGAATGCCAGCTGTCCCTCTGCTATAGCCACTGGTGATGGGGTGGATATAGGCACTGAAAATGTGTGGGGGGTTGGGGCAGCCAAAAGGGGGATGTCAAATGTTGGTGCAGTATTGGCCCCTGACAATCCCACCTGTGCCTCAACATTACCATCATCATCATCATCATCAGTGTCTGTATGGACGCCTACATCAGATTGCATGCAGGAGGGACCTTGACCCACCTCAACACCTATGAGGAAAAACAATAAACACACTTTAAAACCTGTACAGCATTGCCTAACAGTATACACACACACACGCACACACACACACACACACACACACACACACACACACACACACACACACACACACACACACACACACACACACACACACACACACACACACCTCTGTAATACCTTCCTGTCCATGGCTTTACAGACCATCCCACGTATATGTCCATGTGTTACCCCATCCTGCATCACAGTTGTTAACATACACACATTGATACCACTCATTAACATCACAGTCCTCTAAATGCCCACACAAGCAGCCAAAACACAAGGCCTGTTGCTACTTTACCTGCCTGACCTGTGTGTAGTTTATTTACATGGCCTCACTTCTGTCAATCTGTATGCACCCTCTGTATGGCCAGAAATGATGTGCATGGCCTTTATATGTGTGGGCTAGTATGTTGTATCCATAATACCTCCTACTGGTGTGTCATGTGTATGTAATGCTCAGTACATGCCAGATATGCTGCTCCGTCAGCCCATCATGTGACACCTGTAATATTTGGATACACTCCCTCGTGTTGACTATTACTTCCCCAATGCATCTGTAGAGTTGCATACGTGGGTTGTAGGTGATCTCTCTGCTGATTGCGATATTAAATGTGTTCCTGGAGTCTACCTTCCCTCTGGATGCCTGTTCCATGCTACAGACCATATTATACTGTTTGCTGTCCTGTGATTACACACATGACAGGTATTCCTGTTGTGTAATGTGGCAGTCCATGTCCATGTACTGCACAGCCCCAAAGGGGGGTACAGCTGTATGAACACCCCACAATCACACATGTGCATACATGGCCACACACACAAACACACACATGCACACACATATCATACATGCATCTAGCTCCATCCACTTCACCAGAATGACCCTGCAGGCAAACTAACTACCAGGATGCACACACACACACACACACACACACACACACACACACACACACACACACACACACACACACACACACACACATACAGGTGAGGTTGCACAATGATAGCACACACAGTCCTCCTATTACCCATCTGCCAACATGCAGAATATATGGTACAAAACAGCATGCAGTTCAGCTATAGTCAATCCATGCTATCAGCAGTATACATGTGTGTGATGCATGTGCTGTGTCACTAGATGATGCCCCTTTCCCTGGATACCACTGTACCCATGTACACAGTATTGCTGTGCACTTGTTCTGCACACTGCCATGTACTGTGCACCACAACTCACGAGTCTATAACCCATTGCGGAATGTGTAGTACTATGTCAGTTATGTCAGCTTTACTTCTCACAGCCCCTATGTTTTTCAGCAACACATACCTGGGATGATATGTGGACTGTTGTCATTGGTGAATGCCTGATTTACAGTTTTCAACATCAACAGACCATGTATGACCACTGCAATACTCTTACACTGACAACTATCAGAGCATACCATGGCTATGGGGGGGGGGTGTACACACCTTTATTGATTTTACACACACATCCTTGATCTGCCATGGGACCACATCACCACATATCTTAGCAGTACAGAAGCCCAGTATGTGAAATATGTCCTGTACTGTCACAAGCAGTGTCTACAGATTGTGTTAGGTGTGCGGCTGCTGACTGCAATGCATACACACCATGTGGACGTATGTGTGTACACCCTTATCATGACGGTTTATCACACATCTTTTTGTGTGTACGACAGCAGTCACTGCTCATAGCAGGGGTATACCAGTGTGGGCTATTTGCATTTGGCAGTGTATGTTCAGTCTGCCCTATGCATGTCCCCCTATTCTGCATGATTGCAAGGTCTACTCATGTGCACATCCCATGGTGTTCACACAATGCCGTCACTATTGTTGTGTGGGTAGGGTTATGGTCGCTACAGGTCCTGAACCTGTCTATGTGCAGATAGAGCCATTCCTACCATCCTTAGGAGGGGCTGCAGTGCACTGGTGTGTCATGCTGAGACCCCCTCCCTCAGCTTTTATGCAGATGCATGACAGGTAAGCCCTACACATTTGTGTCACTTTGCAGTGTCCCATACACTGAACATCACATGTTGCAGCCTAGACTCAGCTGATAATGTCAACTGCTGTATTGCCTTATGCTATAGTGTATCTCTGAGCAGTTGGCATTGTCCTACAGGTCTATACACTGGTGTTGCACTGTATATGGGTGTTGTTCAGAACATGTCACTACTGTAGGCCATGTCTACCAACAGTATGTTACTCCCTGTGGACACATACCGCAATTACAGGATGTTAGTTATCATGCAGGTGTGTGACATACCCTTCCAATACCCCATCATGGTTGTCCCTGTGAGACCATGCATTCCACAGTAACAATACATGCACATGTACAGCATGCATTCAGGGTAGGTGTGTTAGAAGTGTGTATGGAATATACCATCACCATTACATGCCCGGTGTGTTGGCATGCATCTACATAATACATACTCACCATCTACAGGGTGTTGCCTTGTTGTTATGTCGGAGGGACCTACATAAGAGGGTGAGAGATGCAATGTCAGTGGTCACACCTGTGGCACTGCTACAGGCTGGGTGCAGTACTACCATACATCAACGGTAAATTCCCACAATACTACCATATCTGGACATCTGTTTATCACTACAATGCAGCAACACAATATATCTATGACATGTCAGATATGAATGAGCTACTTGTACCAATGCGGATGTTTACACAACAGTGGTGTACTGATGTGCCCTGTGTCCTTACCTGCACACTTCTTGGCCAGTGTGTGGGTGACACCCACCTCCACAAAGGGGTCCAGTGGTTGTTGGTGGTCCGGACGGGCAGGTGCCATGAGGCTAGCCAGGTGTTCCTCCACACATGTCGGGGTGGATGGCATGGCCCCCCATTGTGGCGAGGTGATCCCCCTGTACTGCAGCAGCATGCCGATGGGCATTGCGAATTAGGTCAGTACAATGATGCTGGACCTGCTCATAACTGCGGTTGTGCAGTCCGACATCATTGACCCTGTGCACTAGGTCATTCCACAGGGCAGTCCACTCCTGCTGCTCATGTGCATGCCTGCCAAACAGCAGTGGATAGTGCTGGATTATGTGTGCTATCACCACATCATTCTCAGCATTCGAAAACGTAGGCAACCGTGCATGTGCCATCTTGGCTGAAAGACATAAAGATGGAAACAGGTCTGAGCAACTCATATGGCAAGTTTACCACAGTTTGTAATACACATCTGTGTCACCCCTCTCCCATCATATCAGCTTCAAAAGACTGTACACACAAATCATTACGTATGGCTACAGCTTAACTACCATTTGGACAGATTTTGTATTGTACCACACCTTCTGCTATGTGATTGTAGCCATGTCCCCTGTGTGGACACTATCATTGCTGGCCTGTTACAGACTATTCACCTGCATGCCATTGTCAGGGCCACTATGGTTACATATATGCCAGTGGTATGGCTGCTCTGAGATTGCTGCACATCTGACAGTCTGTGTTATTGGGGATATCTATGCATGCTGTTGGACATGTACCAGGATTGTGTAGACTATTACTACCAACAAATGTTCTATAACAGTGATACAATAACATGTTCTATTGGCCAGCTGATCCACCTCTCCACACCCATCTGCCCATGGGGGATATTGCCCCCACCCCCCACCCTCAGGGCACACACAGACATGTTCCTGTCCCCTGAGCTCAGGTCTAGGGTCTGTTCCATACAGGGATCCACAGACATATGAGGGATGTGCTACATCAGTCTGAGGCACCCAGTGCACATTCACATGGCCAACATGCTCCTCCTGCTCAGCCTCCAGACCAGGCACCTTCAGGACGTGATTGCTGTTGTGAGTGACAGTGGGTGGGAGGCTTGTTCCCATTGTGCCCATATTGGGGACCATGGGGCGTTCACATCACAGACCACACACATCATCCACAGTGTTTACTCACCACATGTGTCACATACCACCCCTGTAGACTGTCCTCTATATCTGCCAGTCCTGACCACCTCCACATGTGCACCTGCCATACTTCCCCATATTCTCATTGCATACTTCACAGATGGGGCAATGCAGTGCCAACAAGGGACTAACATGTGACATACCCATCCATGGTGCACACACTGCCAGTATTTGCCTCACACATAGCACACATCACTGTGGTAGTGATATAGGGGACGTCTTTACATACATATATGTTTGTATGTGTGTTTGTACATATGTAGACATGTGCATATAGGTATATATTTATATGTGTAGATATATGTGATGTCATACATACGTGCACATATATATGTCTACACATGGCTATATGTATATTTCTGGATATACATGCTGATATACATATATATCCTTATATATTATATATGTGACATATGTACACATATGCATACCTATATGTGGGGTACATTCAGACATCAATTCCACAATCTCACAACACCTTCCTGCACAGCTGCACTGTTCTGCCTTGCTACAACCCAGACAGGTGCCACATATGTACACAGCCTGACATTAGTGGGGTATATGTGGGACCTGATTGCAGGTAACTCTATTACACACCTATGGCATTCCAACATGTTACATTACAGATTCACCTGCGTATCCTGCCAGTGATGGGCTATGGCTCCCACATGTCCATCATAATGTCATTACTTCCACCAACAGCTACTGGCCACGTAATATACATACTTCACATTACACAACACACACTATGATGGCTTACATCTTGTCTGTCAATGCTGACCTGCACAGTTAACAGCTATGGCCCACTACTTAATGGGACAGACACTATTGTCCATAGCAGTTGTTCAGTTGAACATCATCACAACACCTGATGGCACATATAACTCATTCCACATCATCTATCCCATTATGATGGACCAGGTACTACATTCTAATACATGTACATATACTTCACATACCTGTTGTGCGAATGATGTCTTTATGAATGTCTCTCCCCCTCTCTCTCCAGTGAATGGATTGAGCTGCTTTGAGTAGACTGCAGCCTGGCTTTAGTAGGTGATGCACTTCATCAGGTGATGGCCTCTGCACCAATCAGTGTCCTACACTTGCTAACTGCATGCAGCTTGCTGTTTAGTACTTCCAATTACCACTGTCATGGCAACCACCTACTGTAAATCCCTACATCACGTGGGCATGATCCTTTTACCTTTCCTGTGTGATGGGCATCCTTCCTGTGTGTGGGCATCAGTGTTACAGACAGCAGGTAGCAATATCTCTTACAGGAGAACTGGCACACTCAGGGCAGCTACATATTTGTAGGAATTTCCAGAACTACAGACAGAGTGTGAGTAGAGTTGCGTTATGCTTTGTATAGTACTGGTATTACAGGGTGTGTGTGTACATACTAGTTTACTTTGGAATGCAGTCTGTCTGCATAGCTCTCAAATGTGGGTCTTATCTCTTGGTGGCCAGAGGTGTGCCTATCATGTTTTGTCTGTCCACCACACAGGTCCTGTGTCAGATATTTCACTTGCAGTGTGCGTGTTGAATGCTGTCAGTAATTACCTGACTGAGGGTATGTTGCAGACTATCCTGTAACCCCTGCAACTTGCTCAGTGTATGGCAACAGTTTTCCACATATGGGCCTGTGTTCCAGCCTCTGTCCTCCACCTACATATCAAGCTTTGCACATATGACATGCTGTCAGGGGTTGTTCTGTAGTGGGCTGTGAGTATATCACACTGCCATTGCTGCCATCAGTCCACTGCTGTTGTATCCCCCACACATGCGGTGGGGCTGGGGCCATATATGTGTGGGCTTCACCTACACAATACATGGGTGCCCTTATGCACTCCAGAGGCCAGTGCATGTAACAGTGGTATATGGCCCTGTATTATTGACTCTGGGGGGGACGAACCATAAATGACCTAGGCTGTTGCAAAATGTGGGGGTATCAGGGGTGAGCTACCTTAAGGTATCTGGATGTACAGTACCGTATACCTCACCTATATTTACATTACTTACATAAATTGGGCTAATGTAGGCCTACTGCCCCCTGCCATACAGACTGTTCTGTTTGTCAGTGTGCTTGTGATGGTGTCAGTTATGCCTTATTATGTAACAGTTACATCCCATTTGGTCAACTGAAGTCTTTACCACCTATTTTTGGACAGAGTGTAGATAGGGCTGCTGAACTATACACCTACATTACTTACTGTTGATTGTTTGGTATCCTGTGGCCCAGTCTGTCTTTACTATTGTACAATTTGAAGGGCTTGGCCTGGACAGCAACAGTTGTGAACCTTTCCACACTACTGTATTAGTATAACTGTTTCACAGTTGCACTACTCTGTTTATATGGATGTCAGTGTCTGAACAGCTATATGACATGGCATATAGAACTGTAATAGTACACAAATAAAGGTTTTCTATTTCTGCAAACCTGTGTGTGGTGTATTTTCTTATGACTCTCTGTGGGTATATGTTGCAGGCAATGATTGTCATTTGTATGGGTGGCCCATACAGTGTCCAGTTGTTCAGGTGTTAACTGTAGGCATAGTGGCTGTTCCATATTGTGTGCATTTTCTACATATGTATCTTACTGTACATATCTCTGTGTGTGTATGTGTAGTCACATGTATATCTATATATACGTATGTGTGTGTGTGTATATATATATATATATATATATATATATATATATATATATATATATATATATATATGTATATCTGTATCTGCATATATGTGCCTGTGTATATGTATCCTGGGGATGTTGATAGCTTCCACATTTTACATTTCCTATGGGAGGCAGACTGTACAGAATGATATGTTACCAATACCAGCCTGACATCATACAGGTGGGATGTAGTACTGTTAACATTTTGTGCCCATGTCATGTCAAGTCCTGGTTATGGGATCTGCAACACTTGGTAGTGTATTGCAAGGGCGGACGTGTTTGGCTGTGGGGGGGTATGCCTATTCGTACAAGATGTATATTGTTTGGGGCCTCTCAACCCCATTAACGGTGCATGTGGACATAAATGTTTTTGTTAATCTACCATTGCTATCAGATGTATGGCCATATATACCTATATAGATATATATATCTGCTTACATATATATAACTATGTCCATATATACCTACATAGATATATATCTGCATACATATATGTAACTTGCTGTGTATATGTAGACATATAGGTGTAGACATATATATGTGTCAATGTAGGCATTTGCATGTATATATGTTCATATATATTTATATATATGTATATATATATATATATATATATATATATATATATATATATATATATATATATATACATATATAGATATGTTGTATCTGTTTAGATATTAATATATTTACACACACACATACATCTAAATGTTGGTATACATTCTCTGTACTGTTGCATGACTGGGCTGGATATGTTTCTGAAAACATCAGATTTATGTATATCTGGCATGGCTTAGTGGTAAATCACTTTGTCTATGGTGGGCAGGGTCCTGGGTTCAAGCCTTGCAGGGGCTGTTTATTTAGTTGCTGGGCAGAACATGGGCCGTTGGATACAGAGTGATTAAGGCACATTAAAGCAGTTGTAAGCGGGTTTGAATGGAGGTAAGCACTGCTAACTGCCAGTTACAGTTTCTTATACTCAGTTAGCTTCTAAATTGCTTAATCTGTGTAGGCAGTGCTTACCCCCATGCAAACAGGCTTAGACCCACTTACAGCTGCTTAAAAGTGCTTACTCCCACTAACCCCTGCACTAATTTCTTTAAAAGAAAAGAAAAAAGGGTTGATAGTTAAGTGGTAAAAAAGGGGCACAAAGAGGGAAAGACAGTAGGGAAAATAGCTAGGCATCTGCAGGAAGGGTGTAGGGAAGGTCCTTTGCTGCCCATTTCTTCTACAGCTACAGCTGTGCATATACACTGAATTTGGAGGTAGATTTGGACACTTTGGACAGTTGTGATGCCAATTAGACCAGATTACATGTGTCCAGTGGACACGTGTGCAAAATGGACAGCTATGTATGGGGCAAGATTTTTTTGTGGGAACAGATTGCCCTTTTTTCTTTTTTTCAGGTAAGAGTGGGATGTTGGGGAGGGGAAGTAGGTATATTTGGGGAGGTAGGTTGGGTAGGTTAACAGACAAGACACACAAGATGCATACAGGGGCGGTATATAACACATGTGGGGGTAAACACCTTGATTGGGGGTGTTGGGATATTGGAAGCCCACAAGCCCCCTAGTGGTAGCAGAGGGATTGAGGTCCCCACCCATGGGCAGTTACCACTGCACCTTCACAGCCCCAAAGGTGGCTGTGCTGGAGGCTGAGCTGCAGAGCCAGGCTGACTCTCTAATCGTGACACACGGCCCTCAAGCTGGTGTAGAAGATCATCAAACTGCTTGTTAATTGCTCTATGCACCACAACCCCGACCTGGCGATGGGTGACAGGTGCCTGTCCGTGCCCACTCCCAGGGGGTCGAGCCCCATCCCCTGAGGCAGTTCCACCCAAAGGTGGTGCAGGACCAATGGCCAGGGAGGTCTGGGGTTGGTCCCCAGATATGCTGGTGCCCAGTGCCATGACCAGCTGAAGTGGGAAAGGTGGGTCCGCTGGGACCAGCCTTCCCAAGCATGCTATAGTGTTTAGATTTCATCATCATATATGGGTTAGTAATAGTCAACACATTCCAGGGTTAGGTATAACAGCATGCATAGATATTCCCATTAACCCACACACCAGATACAGAACGGTTGCGTAGCAACACATGCATATATGGGACCACAGTGGTAATAAGAACAGCATGCAGGTACGTTGATGGCACCATGCCAACAATGTTGGAATAATTCAATATGGCACATGCATGAGAACCATTAAAATATTTATCAAACAATTGGACATTATCAGAGTCAGTACATACCAGTTGGGCTGTGTATGTTGATTATTGTTGGAGATAAGGTGGGGGGAGAGAAATATGTCAATTAACAAGTAGTATATTCCTATAGTCCACATTACTTTCCTAGTCAGTGCTGTTATCTGTACCTTACAAGTCTGACTACACTACCCTATAGCCTTATTGTGGACAGTGATATGGCTGTCATCATCATTACACATGAACCAGTTTTACCTGCAGTATACACCTCTTACCTGATATACCTGTGGAGGGAATGTTTGTCAGCATTGACTAAGTGTTTGTACACATACACCTAGATTCTGGGTTGATGTTTTGCACTATGCTACCCAACTCCTTCTGCACAGACTCTGGCCATGTGTTGACCACATGCTGGTTTGCCTGGACATATCTAGACTATTGCCCTCTTCCGCCTTAAGTGACCTGACACACACATATACATGCTTTCCTACACAGTTATATTATGTAGCACAGTGTGGGTGACAGTGACCACTGATACTTTATTATTCAGAGAAACTGCAACACTCACAATCCCCTACAATACCAGGGTGGACAGTACCAGTACAGGTTATATTGGTCTGTATTTCTCAGCACAGTGTTCGTAACCAACGTACCTGTAGGAGCAATGTTTGTTAACACTACCTGACTGTTGCCACACACAAAGTTCCAGATTACACATTAGTATTATGCACATACATCTCGCTCTGTTACTGTAGACACTCTGGTCACAGCTTGACAACATGGGAGTGTAGATAGGACATACTTGAAATATTACTCTCCTAACAGTTTTGGGGGTTGCTACAGTGACAGGTGTGTTCTCATGATGGTTGACAATCACTTGTATTCCCTGTTTGCTGGCTACACATCTGGGATCATCCCACAGACTTACCAGGGGGACAGGGGGACAGGCAGCAGATACGGGCACATATACTGGACATTCTGGCCTCATGTGTACAGTTGTGGGGTATGATTCTGTATGCAGCCTAATTCCACTCCCAGAATTCAGATCATGACTATGTCTGCTACAACTTAAACACTGTCCATCACAGTTGTGTCTGCTATATTGATATTGCTGTATATCTCCAATCTGCTTTCTGTCTTATTAATCCCCTGTGCTTATGCATTCTGACCTTGTATAACAACACTCTTATACAGATTT
This sequence comes from Protopterus annectens, assembly GCF_019279795.1. Taxonomy (NCBI): domain Eukaryota; kingdom Metazoa; phylum Chordata; order Ceratodontiformes; family Protopteridae; genus Protopterus; species Protopterus annectens. The sequence goes on from NC_056733.1 coordinate 60,687,624, forward strand.
CCTAGATAGTTATATGTTGTAGGACAGTGTGGGTGACAGTGATGAATAATACCTCATTATTCACAGCAACTGCATATCATTCTTGTATTTCTGGGCACAGTGTTGGTATCTGACAGACCTGTGGGAGGAATGTTTATTAGCACTACCTGAATGTTCCCACACACAGTACCAGGTTCTGCATTACTATTATGCACATACATCTCACTCTGTTACTGTACACACTTTGACCACAGCTTAACAAGTTGGGGTATAAATGGGACATATGTGGCTTCTTAGTCACACTGGGTATTGGGGAGTTGCTAGTGTGCCAGGTTTGTTGTCATAGTTGTGTGTCAGTCAGTTGTATTTCCTGTTTGCTGCCTATACATCTGGGATCATCCCACTGATTTCCCAGGGGGACAGGTTGATAGGCAATAGATATGGGCCACTTTAATAGACATTCTGGACATATTTTATTTTATTTTTTTTTATTTATCATTTGTTGACCGGGAAAGTCCGACTAGGTTCCACAGAGCCTGTTTTCAGCGGAGGCCCAGGGAGAAATGCTCCAGATGCATGTCTTTGGAATGTGGGAGGAAACCAGAGTACCTGGAGGAAACCCACGCAAACGCAGGGAGAACATGCAAACTCCACACAGAAGGCTCCCCAGCCGAAAATCGAACCGGTGAACCTCTTGCTGTGAGGCGACAACATTAACCGCTGCACCACTGCGCCGCCCAATACAGTTATGGGGTATGATTCTGTATGCAGACTACTACCACTAGCAGGATTCGAACAGTGGCTGTGTATGCTAAATAAACAACAGTTCACACCTCAGTTGCATGTGCTATTCAGTTTTTGCTGTCTGCATTTTTCCTGTTTACTGTCTATGTGTCACTCAGTTGTACTAAATGGCCTCTGGGGATTACACCTGTCATATGCAGGCATTCCTACACATTGAATTTATGGTGCATGGTGTGGGTAACAGCGCTTAATACGACAGTACTATTACATGATTGCAAATCTACATTACCATATGATACCAAAATATACACATGCAGTCCAGCAGTTAGACCTGTTTTGTCAGGATATTACACTTTTATTGATATACAAACAATATGAGACTCTTCCTGCCACATTCTCTAGTGTATGCAGTACTTGCCTTGAACAATACAAGTTTTATACTAGCAATTAATTTACTACTTCTTTTATTTTTATTTCCTATGACAGTAAAAGCATGTGTATTACTGACCTGCCTTGCATTGGAACCTTGCAAGGCAGCTGATGTTGGCCTCCTGGTTCGCAGCCCACTCCGTTGCAGCTGTGGGGGACATAAGAGGAATTTTTAGCCATACATATCCATGATATACCTGAGCTGGCAATTGTTACACATATACTGGGGTGATACTTACACACATCTGGCACATCCCCTGATGCTCTAGCCTCTTGGAGCCACTCCTCCAAGAGGTCCCCCTTCCACCGCTTCAGGTTGGCATAGTGGTGCCTGACCTGTTCACCAGTTCGGGGTATGCCAGTGGCACTGGTGAGGTCGTGGGCGAGATGGTCCCAGGCCTCAGCCTTATATTGGGAGCCCTGGTACTGGCCCTGCAGCAGTCTCTGTGCATGGTCTTTAATTAGGAGTCCTGCCATGACCTTGGACTCCTGGATGCACCAGCGCTGCACTTGGAAGCCCACCCCTTCTCCCCTTACTGCCATAGTGCCTGCAAGGGGAAGCTACAACCAGTTATGAGATGTATTCCCACCTCTTGGGTTTAAGTAGAGCCGATTTCCCGCACTTTTCTGTGATTGGCCAGTTTTGAAAAGGCTAAGCTTTGGGCTAACCTGCTTACCCAAGGTTGGCGTTGCTTAAATGGGTATACCACTGGGAACAATGAGTTAGCTGGTCTACGCATTGCTCACACCTCCTAAGCTGGCCTGTGCAATGCTTAATGTTGCTTACATTAGACTTTCATTATAATGCCTTTTTGGCATTGTGTTATTATTCATTACACCTTATATGTATGCCTGGTATCCCTAACTGATGTATACGTACACTCTGTGGGGTCCTTGTGTTTTATTGGGGACTTCAACACTCTATTACAATTACATCTCACTTCTGGGCTTATTGCTGTACTCCAGTTCACATATTTATGTTATGTAGTGGGTTATGGCACAAATAACTGTATACCAATGCCTTTCACAGGTTCAATTTGGTTATACTATGGTGAGGACTTGTTTGCTACTACCTCATTCTTCTGTACTTCTGTGATGGCTTGGTGGATAACTGCTGCGACTATTGTGTATATGGTCCTGGGTTCAAGACCTGCATGGTTGTTTATTTTGTTAATGGACAGAACAGTGGCTGTTGGATGCAGAGCATTTAAGGCACTTTTGGGCAGTTGTAAGCAGGTTTGCATGATGGTAAGGACTGCTAACCTGCCATTACATCTGCTTACAGAGAGTTAGCTTGAGAATTGCTTAGCCAGTGTAGGCATTGCTTACTGCTGTGCAAACAGGGTCACACTTGCTTACTAGTGCTTAAATATGCTTACTACTGCTTATTGGTGCTTAGACCTGCTTACTAGTGCCTTATTCATTATGACACTGACACTTCACATGTGAATTTACTGCAGTACTCCAGTTCATAAATATATGTTATTTAGTGGGTTATGCAACAAAAATATTGGCCATAAAGTGCTTTGCCATGTAAAATTGGATGTGCTGCAGTGGGACTCGAACCAGGAATGCCTGCTTGTAAGGCAAATGCTGTGCCCACTACACTATTGCTCTGCTGGCTCATTTGCATATATCTTCCTTGTTATCCTCTTCAGCCTTTTAAGCTGCTTTAACCGTAGCTAAGCAATAGGCACACCCATGCACCTGCAGTTAGCTGTAATTGGATGTTTAAAAAAAATGTTTCTTCATTTTATTTCTATATTCTGTTGCTATTATACACAAGGGGGATTGTTGGTGGGGATATGTGGTCTCCTGTGAGCAGTCTCACTCTTTGCATTCCCCTATCCGCTGTTCTACATTATAAATATAAAAGTGCAAACTGCTGCCCAAAGGTCCACACCCAGAAAACAAAATGTAATCAAGCAGAAACAACAAGGTAGGACCACCAGGACTCTAAAATCCAGTTTTATTCACAAATAAATAAGTAAGACAACAGGATAAGTGCTTTCACGTGAATAAATCACACTTCATCAGATCTCAAAAAGAGAACAAACAACTCAGTTTAAATAATAGCACATCCTGCCCATTAATAGAATAACAAGCATCAATTAATTAATAAAACAAAATCAATTAAAATAAATTAAAACTATGAAAACTTTAAAGTTCAAGGCAAAAGGCCATCAGCTTAATAGTTTATTTCCTTATTTATTTATTCATTTAAGGGGCCGTGCCTCTAGTGCAGGTTTTATGCTAACATAATTATTTAGCCCAGGATGAATATGGGCATGTAGTTTGAGTATCCATTTTAGCTCCACAGACTTAAGATGGTTATTTAAATTACCCCCTCTTTCATTCTTATTGACAAGCTGTAGAACTGTGAAGCTGAAGTTATGCATATTGTATACAGCAATATGCTTTGCCAAAGCATTCTGTAAATTCATGTTGTTTATGTCATAAAGATGATTGTATATCCTATCCTTTAACCTCCTAGAGGTCTTGCCAACGTAGAAGCAATCACAGCACTTACAGCTGGCAGGATATACTAAATTACTACTATCGCAGGTGGCACTAAACCTAGGAGAAAACTTAACATCCAAGGCAGGGTGACTGAAAAACTGTGTCATAGATATCACACTATACATATTGCAATGTCCACAGGGAAAGGTGCCAAATCTTAAATTCCTTACACTCGTAGCATCTCCAGCATATTTAACTTTGTCTTTACACAAAAGTCATTTTAAATTCAAACTATTTCTATAGACAAAGCATGGTATCTCTCCAACTATATTAGCCATAGTAGGGTCTACAGTAAGTACATGCCAATTACGCCTGACAATTTCCATCATAACAGCATTATTATTGGCGTAGGTCATTGTAAAACAAAGTCTACTGCCCTTGAGATGTTTACCAATACCACAACCTGATGGTTTAGGATTACCAAAAACCTCACTCTTAGCTCTATCCAATATGGACTTACTATAGCCCCTGTCTCCAAAAAGGCAATCTAAAAGGTCCTCCTGAATATTCAGATCATTAGGGTCCTTGCATATCCTTTTTATTCTACAATTTGCCCTTTAACTATGTTGGAAAATATAAACTTGGGGGGTGCATACTACTGAACTCTAATAAACTATTCTTCCAACAAGGTTTCCAATATAAACTTGTAGTTACTATACCAGAATCATCTTTATAGAGAGTGACATCTATTATACACAAGGGGGATTGTTGGTGGGGATATGCAGTCACCTGTGAGTGGTCTTGTTCATTGCATTCCCCTTTCTGCTGTTCTACATTGCAGGGGTATGTTTATTCTGAGAGCTCTGCTCTCAGACATGCCCCCTGCACTCTTACATGCTCCATGTAAGCCTAGGAGCTCGGGCAGCATGCATCATTAATATGCATGGTGCGCTGCCGTCCTGCTCCTAAATGGTCGTTTCCGTGCAGGACTAAGCTAATCCTGCACGGAAGATTAGTAAATCCGGGAGTTTGTCTATGTTGGTCCTGCATGCCAAATCTGTAAGAGTAGTGAGAATATTTCAGGGAGAAAAATATTTTTATACCATCAATGTTAATTAGGTTTCTGTTTTTTATATAGCTGTTCAAGTGTTTGGCAACAGGGGACATCGTGATGGGCTTAGAGCTTGTAGTATCAGTGGAGTACAAGATATAATTAAAATCACCTGCTAAAAGTAACTTATCTTTAGACTTTAATGTTATGGTGTCTACATGGTTTTTTCACAGTTTTAGTCCCAATACCCAGTATCCAGCAGGTGTTTGCAAAAGTGTACATCTTTTTATCTAGTTTTGATATGACTAAAGCAAGCATGTCATTATTGCTTGAGTACGAGTCAACTATTTCTGGAATCCACATTGATTTTCTGTGTAAAATTAGGACACCTCTTCTCTTGTGGTTGTAGTTTGAACTTACCAAAATCTTATAATCCTTAAAGGTTAATTTGTTTAGATCTTCTGTTACTAAGTAAGATTTCTGAATGAATGGAAAATTAATATTTGTTGACACTACTCCTTTTCATGGGGTTGTTCAACCCATTGACATTAATAGATATAATGTTAAATATAATCATTTGATGGAGACTGCTATTATAAGTATAACTGAAAAGTGCTTTCCTTGATTCATTATGGTAAATACATTTTTGAAACTGTTATGGACAATTTAAAAAACAATACATTTGAAAACAATAAAACTGTATATTTTAACAACCTTCTGCATGGAGAAACTAAATCCAGGCTTATTATATCTCTCATAGAAGCCACAAACTAATCATCTCTTGACATCTAGTGGGAATTCCTAGCTACTGCAGGTTAATAGCAAGCAGACGGGAAACTGCATGTACATTAAAAACATGCAAAAGGACATTTTTGATTTAATATACTATGTATGCATGAACTAAGAACATGAAGCTGTATATATTTTTTATCTAACCAGACTAAGATAAATTGATTAATCCTAATAATTATTTGTTACTATGTGTAAATGCAGGACTATAATGTCATTAAAGCAGACAGGAAAAAAGATGCATTTTGAAACTGTCACAGTCAGAAGCATATTTGTAATTCTTATTTAAATATAAATGTAATTTAGATTAAATAAATCACTATTCACAGTAACACATATGCTTATAAGACTTTTTGATAAAATAATTGCTAAATGAATTAAAACACACTCTTGAATCTGATTGGCTATTAGAGTTTAGTGAAGAGAAACAGGTTCAGAGGTCATGCCTTCTTCCTGAAAGACAGCACAGATTGTTTCTCATGAGTCTGGGAGCTAACTGAAGCCTTTAGAAGCTCGAGCTTGTCACAAAAGTTGTCAAAATTCCATCAAAAAAGTAAGTAGTTGGGAATTTTCTAGTGAAGTGAAGCTTTTAGCATTACTTGTAAAATGATGAATATTTAAAATAAAATAAGTTACATTACCTTCTCTGTATGATTCCACATTATTTAGAAGGGAGAAAACAAAACAAACTTGCATGAAATGTGAAGTTATGTATAATAGTTTGTCTCTGGGTTTATTTTTTTCTTTAATAGTCCACTCATTTTTTGAAGCTTGTCTTTTTAAGTTCATTAAAGAATCCATGGGTTCAAGTTGACTTAAAAGGTTCTTTTTTTTGGACAAATGTGGATGCTTCTTCGAGAAAGTCAAAACTTTTCTTTCCTTCTGGCAGGGATAATCTTATTCTTGCTGGGAATATGAGTTGTGCTTTGATTCCTTCCTTTTTTAATGATTTTAATTAGAGGGACACATGCTGTTCTTTTGGACATTACAAGGGGTTAAAGGTCATTGTCAAACCTGATAGTTTGGTCACCAGTTTTTAATGGAGCAAGAGACCAGGCAGTTCTTAAAACAAGGTCTTTGTCTTGAGTAGTAATGCATTTTACAATAATAGATCTTGGATCTGTTTTACTGGCTACAGAAGTTGTAGTTAAAGACCAGTGTGCCCTTTCTATCCTGAAGGATAGTGCTTCAGGTAGGTTTAGGATTTTAGGAATCCAAGAAGTCAGGAAATTAATCATATGTTCTCCCTCTATCTGCTCCGATATGCCATAGATTCTTATATGGTTTCTTCTGGTTCTATTCTCAATGTCATCAATCTTTCAATGAGTCTGGTGTTTTCTTGAAGAAGAAAGTTTATGTTTTTCTCTCTTTCTGTTAAACTGTAGTCTATATCTGTTATAGAATGTTCCAAAGCAGCAATCTGGGCAGTTTGTTGTTTAAGGACTTCATTTAATAAGGTTATTTGTTTTATGGTATCTTCTTTTATATTGTTCACTTTTAAGTTAAATTTGTCTATTTTGCCCACCAAGTCTTGAACTGTAGTAAGGATATCCTATTTTTCTTTCTTCACTGGAGTTTTTTACAGAGAAAACTTAGAGCTACTCATCCTCTTCTGTGAATGTGATTTCAGTGTCCCTTCTATTTGAATGCTTGACAGGAAAATATACAACTTTTAGCTTAAAAATTACACAAACTTGTAGCTTATGACTTCCAGAATCTGATTTTAGTAGTTTTGGGTCTTTGTTGATGAAATTAAATAAAAAATCCTGTCAGGAAAAAATGACTGCAGAGCTCAAGAACTCTGTTGCTTTCAGCTTGTCATCCAAGCCACACACCACAGAACAATTTTTCATTCATAGCTGTTATTATATTGTTACATACCTCTCAAGTGTACCTCATTACGAGGAACGTACCTCATTTGGGTTCTTAAAAAGTTCATGTTCCTCAAAGTTCCACATTGAAAGACTCTGTCACACATCCAGTGTTAGGAATTTTTTAAGTGAAATCCATTGTAAATAGAAATGAATCATATTAATTCATTAAAAGATCTTCTTTGTAAAACCAGCATATTTTAACCATCCTATAACCTTCCTAGTTGAAGTTGTTAGTAAGCCATTAGTATGTGTTCCACATTTTGCCCATTTGTTCCACATTATGAGGGCTAGTGTTCCTCATTTTGGACATGGAAGGTTGAGAGCTATGTATTGTTATAAGCCACAGTGGTGCAGCGGTAGCATTGTTGCCTCAGAGCAAGAGGTTCTCCCGTTTATCTACTGTAAATCATTAGCGGACCAGAGTTCCGCTGTGGCAACCCCTAACCGGGAAAAGCCGAAACAAGAACAAGAAGAAGAACAGCTGTTATTATATTGCTATAGAACATCGTGTTACAGGTGGTAATAGAGCAAGTTTCAACATATGCTTGCTGATACATGATTTCAAATCCCAGCCTTTCCAGTTCTGACAATAACTTATCCAATCTTACCCTCTCCGTTATTTTTGCACAACATAAAAGTAGACGTAAGGGTCTGTATGACTCTGGGTTTGTCTTACTCCCATTTATCTTAAAGACAGGTTTGATACATGCATGTCCCCAATCTTGAGGAATCCCTCCATATTTATATGACCTAGTAAATAATAAATATAATGGTACTATAAGTTGTTGCTGAAGTGTTCTCAGGTCATTATTGCTAATTCCATCTCCTTCCTCCCTGTGCTTTATTTGGATCCTTGCATAATCCTTTTACAATATAATAGAATTTGATTTTAGTATCTGAGGTTACTGGAATGTCACGGGGACAACTTACCCCCTTTGTGGAGCCAAACTGTTTTGCATAAGATTTTGTAATGATATTTATAATCTGTTTTGTCTGAGAATAAATTTTAGATTCTACACACAGTTTACTAATTTGTATGTCTTTCCTCTTTCCACATGCTATATATCTATAAAATGATTTCCTATTATTCTCAATACCGTTATATAAATTTTCATTAAAGTTTTCTTGATCTTGTCTCACACTATGCTTAATTTGTTTGTCCAGCTTGTATATTTCAGTTTTTAAAGTTGTAGTTCATCCTCTCTTCCATTCCTTATATTTTTTGTCTCTCAACTTAATCAAGTATCTTACTCTTATCAAAATATATCCCCCTGATGTTGTGTGCCTAGATCTTGATGTTAACCATTTTTTTTTATTTTTTGCATTCAAATATTTTTTCTTTCAAAACGTTCAACATTCTTTCCGCTGTTTTTCACTGAGCACATCACTCTAATTAGTTTTACATAGTGACTGGTTTGCATTCCATACAATTTGTTATTACTCTTCTGTGCATTGGTTTATATTTCAGTTTGGCAGAATTATCTAATAACAAACTAACCATTATAACCTCATGATCACTACATATCAATGGTGGTAAAACTTGACAAGAAGTAATATATTTCTTTAGGAATTCAAACAATGTCTAGTATGTTCCATTCCCTGGTAGGTTATTTTACAATCTGAAACAATTGTTCCTGAGCATACTTTATAAAGAATTTCCTTAAGAATGTTGTTTAATCAATATTATTCCAGTCTGTGTAAACCTAAGCCCCCAACTACTCTTATTCTTCCCTCTTGTGCTACATGCAAGAAATGTGTGAATTCCTCTAGTCATCACTTGACTTTGGTGGTCTATACACTCCAACAATTGTTATATGTTCCAGGGTTGTCTTTATTGTCACAGTTGCACTGTCTATAGTGTTACTGCTATCATTGAACATGTAATAATCACAGGTCTGATAACTGTATTTAATCCCTATCATAACAGCTCCACTCAATTTTTTGTTAGAATGTCTGCAACAGTAACAACTTTTATACCCTGACAGAACTGGATTCCAGTCATTGAGTTTTAACCATGTTTCTCCAACAATAACATCAGTCTTGTGAGAATGTAATAAATTTTCCAATAAAAAAAATGATTATTAATGCTCATTGCATTAACAACCATCAAACATGCATCAAATGTTGCTATCTGTGAACTATTAAATTTTTGACCTGGCAAAAATCCTGCCTTGTGTTTGTAAAATATTATAAAATATCTGCTGCAAAAATTCTCTTCCCTGACCTTGACAAGTGCACGCCATCCTGTTTGAATATGTGTGCCCAAAATTAGGCTCAGATGGTCTACACATTTCCATTTTTTAAAATGGGACATTTTTTTTCAGTTAGGTATTTACTCAAAAAATATTTTCATTCACATTGACAAGACTTTCCTTTCTATATGTGATCTGTGAAAAATACATCCTCACACCTGTACAAGCTATGCTATCTAAGAGTGCTGTAAGTTCCCTACTAATAGTCAAAGAATTCTTACGGATGAAATAATTTGCACCAACATGAATAAAAACAGATCCGTACTTCTTACATTAAGGCATCCTAAGGCCTTCCTCACATCCTCAATTTTGCTTCTGGCAAGCATAACACTATTCAATGTTCATTATCTTCTCTGCAAATGTAAGTATCATTTCCTCTAATAACTAAATCTCCAGTTACAAAAATATTTTTTCTGACCAGGTCTGAAGAATCTTCATCTTCTAATTCAGTAATATCTGTGCTATCAATTATTACTAAGGAATTATTTTCATCACCATTAGTATTATTAATCTCACTTTTTTTACTGCTTACTACATTTACAAGCAGACAGTTCCCATCCATCTGGCTTTTACATTTACAGCTTGAGCCATGTTGTCAACTTCTGTCTTTCTCCTCTTTTTTTTCTTACAGTACTGTTCTTCAATCCTTCCACTTTCACTTTTGACTTCTTCCTTTTTACCTGTCCCTTACCTCTTTTTCCTATTTTCTTTTTTAGAAAAATGTTGCCTTTTTCTGTAGAATGAAGGATTCTTTGATGCTATCATTCTCTGCAATTTGTGCAGGGGCAGCTCGTGCTATTGGACTGCAGGACTGCAGCCCTCCCAGATGTAAAATCAAATAAAGAAAAAAGAAAAGAAAATAACTAAAATTAAATAAAATAAAAAAACCGCAAATCCCAAACATCGCTTATGCGCACTCATGCATTTTCCCGATGTCAGACTACTGATGAAGCAGTCTGGAGCATGCACACAAAATCCAGACTGTCTCACCAGCAGTCCGGATTGACATTGCAATGTTTAACTCCAGATATCACAGAAGTCTATGCAGTTGTTAATGCATAGACTGGAAGGGGATCGGACTGCAACATCTGCAGGCTGGTGAAGGACATGCTCTCTCTCTCATGGATTGGACCGTTGACTTCACTGTCTCTCGCAGGATTCTGGGACCGTTGACTTCATGGCTGGATCATTTAGTGTGGGATGGATTATTTTAGCTGGATTGTGGCTTGAAAGGCTTCATTTACTTCATGGATGGATTATTTATTTACTGGCTGGATCATATCTTGGTGGATTATTCATTTACTTTGTGGATGGATTATTTATTCATTTACTGGCTGGATCGTGGCTTGATGTATTATTCATTTACTGGCAGGTACAAGTGTGTGTGTGGGTGTGTGTGTGTGTGTGTGTGTGTGTGTGTGTGTGTGTGTGTGTGTGTGTGTGTGTAAATGCCCCAGTTGCCACACACATTTTCAAAGTTATGGGAACAAAATAACACCAAAATACTATCTTGTTTAAATAATACTTATTTAATGTCATTATATTTGTCTGTGTGTATAACTGGATACGGGGATAAATGGCAAAACTGTCTGAAAGAAATTTCAGAGATGTTTATTCCTAACGTATTTTCTAATGTGCAATGAAGCATTCTCAAAATAGGACCTAGAAGAAAAAAGAAAATAAGTCTGAGAACTCCTGTGAAATATATTTTTTCTAAAACAACTCAGCATTTATTTAGTGTTTGTGCCATAAAGACCTTTACAAAATATGAATGAACTCAGTGTTTCTTTGTACATGAGTTTTATTCTAGTGCAAGGCGTCTGATGAGATATATTTTGTTTCCAAACTAATGGCTAACATCACCCTTCAAATATTCAGACTTTTATCATTGCTCATGACTGTGATAGCTGCTGCTACTATTGGAATATATATAATAAACTACTTGATTTTGGCACAGCAACTCCTTGATTTACAATGGGGGTCCATTCCAATGACCCCATTGCAAGTTGAAAACCTCTACATACATACTTACTGTATTACATGAGCCATAAGGATGCATAAATAATTAAAAAATGCATGGACGACCATAAGTCACAGTTGCCAGTAGCTACAGAGAACATGTAATTGGTGGCTTTTAGAGATCAGGCTTGAACTCTGTACCTTCAGTGCAGGTAACAAGAGCCTGAATTCCGTACCTACTACCATTTGTGAAATTTTGCAGATTTTTGCCTAATATTTTGTTCTGTTCTGTTCCTCATAAAATATGTGGTTTCTGAATGTTTAAATTCTGAGATGTTTGATGGTACAGTGGTAGCATTGTTGCCTCACAGCTGCAGGTTATCAGGTTTGATCCCTGGCTAGGGTGCCATCTGCATGTCCTGTGTGGGTTTGTTTTGATGGGGCAGTGGTAGCAGTGCTGCCTCATAGCTAGAGGTTTTCTGGTTTGATTCTTGGCTGGGGTGCCTTCTGTGTGGAGTCTGCATCTCTTCCCTGTGTTTATGTGAGTTTGCTCTGGTGTCCTCCCATGTTACAAAGACATGTCTGCAGTATTTCTCCCTGGGCCTCTGCTGAAAATTGTTTTTTGTTCCATCAGACTTTCCTGGTTAACAAATGTTATATAAATAAAATTGACAGGCATTTGAATTTCAGACTTCATATTCTTCAGAAAGTACATAGTAACACAAAACCTTTTATTCTAGTAATTTTCTAAGTTTATAAGATGAATATTTGAAATGTGTCCCTATTTTTGGGACTGTATTCCCCCATTATTGGCTTTGTCCAGGTTTAGTTTTTGTGGTAAGGTTGAGAGCTATGGCAAGAACTGAATTCAGTGAATATGTTTGAGGGCTGTATTCCCCCATTACTGGGTTTGTCCAGGTGTTTTGTGCTAAGAGGTTGACAGCTATGGTGAGAACTGAATTCACTAAATGATAGCCATTTAAGTTTCAGTCTTCCTCTCTTTCACGATGCAGCTGATTTGGCATAGTGGTATGTTGCTCTGACTGTTTTGCACAGTGACCTGGGTTCAAGACTGGGCAGTAAAATGTATGGTGGTAACACAGCATTTTATTCTACCAACTTTCCAAGATTATACAAGCAATGTTTGTGTCCCTGGTTTTTGGGCTTTTGTCTCTTCCCCCCAATAAATTTTGGCTTTTTCCAGATTTCTTGCGCTGTGAAGTTGAGATACAGTTGAGTATTGAGTAGATTTTACAAGGAGCTGAGAGCTGCAGGGAAAGAGAAGTTTAGTGCTGCTTATGCTGAGTCTGCTCACACTGGTAATAGCACAACAGGTTGTGTACTTGCTTTTGATGCAGAAGGCTGTGGGTTCTACTCCCATAAAGGGTGGATGCTGCCCAGACCTCCCAACCGTCCGGTTTTACCGAAGTTTGGGGTCAATGAAGGTGCCACTATTCCCAAATGGCACCCCTTCATTTCCGATTTTTTTTTTTTTTTTTTTTTTGCTCGGCTGAGCTGACGTCATCACATATGCAATGACGTCAGCTCCTTCAGGCTATCAGCCAGTCGGAATTGAGCTCAAGGAGCTCAAATCATCATTTCCGGCTGGCTGAATGGAATCGCAAGCTGGCGGGAATGGGGAACACCACTACAGCAGAGGAAATTATGTGCGGCCATGATGATCGAAGTCATCGAGCAGAACAGCAGAGGTCAGAGGAACTTGTGTGCAGGCCAGGAAGCTGAAACGGTGAACAGAACAGCAGAGAAACTTGTGTGCAGGCCAGGAAAGCTGAAACGACAGAGTTTGCGGCGAACAGAACAGCAGAGAAACTTGTGTGCAGGGCTGCAGGCCAGGAAAGCTGAAACAGCAGAGTTTGCAAGCTGGGAACTTCTCAGGGCAGAGCAGGGATTAATGGCAGGTCGCAGGAAGCAACGACAGAGGAATGTGAACTACTCAGGGTAAGGAACCAACCACTCGTTATTCAGGGTGTGTGTGTGTGTGTGTGTGTGTGTGTGTGTGTGTGTGTGTGTGTGTGTGTGTGTGTGTGTGTGTCTCCATTTGTAAAGAATGTTGTCTTTTTTCATGAATGATGGACTTCAAACGTAATTGTATGTAATGATAATCTAGATCATTACAAAGAACGGATAAAAAGGGACAGCAAATTGGACTTCTTTCTTTGCTGCTAGATACAGCATTTTTAAATCCTGCATCTTCTATCTCAAGGCTGCAATAGACTGGTAACCACCAAAAGTCCTGATTTCTTAACTATATACAGCACCTCAGCTATTATTCCTTATTATTCATAGCCAGCAGGCATCTCTTTTTAATGCCTTGATACAAGAGTGAGTCAAGAGTATGAAAGTGTTTTTTTTAATAAATACGTTATGTTGCAGTGCTGCATTGCTGGGTGGTGGCACAGATCAGTATTTTCATACAGTGTATCACTACATGGCAGATACTAATTAATGCATTAATGATATTAAAGTGAGGTAAGCAAATCAGTATAGAAAAGGAAGGATTCTGTAGTCTACAATAACATAAAAAAAATCTTAGAAATAGCAATGTCAGTAAAAGCAGACATAATCTGTTTGAAGGATGCAAACAAATGTAAATCATAGACACTTTCAGTACAATATAACACCAGACATATTAAGTGGAATTAATATTTTGCAATCAGTTACCTTCATTTCATAGACTACTTAGTGGAAAAACTGGTTTTTAGCTAGCAATGTGCAAAATAGCTTCAAGTTCTGAGTAATAATTTGATAGATGTAATGTATCTTTTGTTATGCCCATATTCTTGGTGACTAGAGGTATTCAGGCTCTAAAAAGAGCCTACTATCTCTAGCCACCACAATTTCTGAGTGAGTTGAGAGCTATGATGAGAAGTGAGAACATTTTGTTCTGCTAACAGTTGAAAGTTATGCTCTGAGCTTTGTCCAGATTTTTTTTGTACTAAGAGTTGAGAGAGCTATGATAGGTAAGAACATTTTTTTTTATTTTGTGCTAAGAGTTTAGAGCTATGATAAGATGATAAGAAGTGAGAACACAATTTGTATTTCCCCATTATTGTTTTTGTGCTAACAGTTCAGAGATATGGTGAGTGAGAAGTGAGAACTGAATTTGTATTCCCCCATTATTGGCTTTGTTGTTTGTCCATGTTTTTTGTGTTGAGGTTAAGAGCTATGTTGAGACTTGAGAAATTAATTCACTAAATGATGGCTATTAAGTTTCAGTCTTCCTATTTTTCAGGCAGCTGCTGATTTGGCATAGTGATATGTTGTTCTGACTGTAGTGCATAGAGTCCTGGGTTCAAAACCTGCCAGCGAAATGCATGATGGTAGCACAACATGTTATTCTAGCAACTTTACAAAATTATACAAGCAATGTTTAAAATGTGTCCCTGGTTTTTGACCTTTTGTTCCCCCCAAAAAAAAAAATGAAATTGAAAATAAGTGCGAGACGCTGTGCAAGATGCCTATGGCTTACACTACTGTCATTCTATTTATAGTGTGGGTGTGGAAGCAGACTTTTATGATGGAAATGTTCTGAATTGGGCAGTTTTGTCATTATTGGTTCATGTGTTTTGTTTCATTGCCTACAGTACAGATTACTGGTAAAATGTTCAAACAATAAATTTAAAATGCGCTCTAACATGTGTGTTGTATTATACAAGGAATATAATTTAATAAAGTCAGGAAGGTGTATAAAGAAAAGAACACATGTATGTTTCTTGTTTTTGTGTGGCCAATGATTTGAAAACAGCCCAAAGGTAATCTTTATCCACCACTGGCCAGATGCATTTTCTTTGGATGTGGTGTGGGTTTCAATGCTGTTTCAATGAATGTGAGTTTCAAGGGCAAAGAAGTTTTAATGTCAAGCCTATTCTTATTGTGAGACAGTATTGCTTTGTTTACCAGATGATGTCTTTTAGTGTTTCTGCTTCTGCATTGTTGTAAAATCCAAATCATTGTAGAAGTAAAGCAGTATGCATACATTAGTGTTTATGGTAAATGAGGCGAAATAACGGGACATTGGAATGGCTACAGGGGGACTCTGGTGCCATGTTTTGGTTGTCTGTTCTTCAGTTTGCGTTCGAAGGTTGGTATCCCACAATTCCATTGGAGTGGGTGGGGTTACATAATTATGTATGCAAATTAGATGTTAATCAGCGTACAGATTTGTACCTATTTTTCATGTGCCTTGTCCAGATTTTTGATGTTTCCAGGTTAAGAGGTATGATGCTGCCGTACTAAGAATGTTCTCTTTGGCGAAGATACTAACTAGCAGCGACCTCTTCATTAGTTATAGATCTCTTTAATGTGGAATTATTTAGATTATTTACTTCTGCAGAGATTGTGCATAGTTACTGATACTGGTGTATTGTATAAGTTTGAGTAGACTTTTTTATGATGGAAATGTTCTCAATTGGGCAGTTTTGTCATTATTAGTGCATGCATTTTGTTTCATTGTTTACTGGAAAAATGTTCAAAACAATAAATTTAAAACATCCGCTAACAACTGTAGTGTATTATACAAGGAATATAATTTAATACAATCAGGAAGGTGTATCACACAACACATGGCAACACTCAGATCTGCTCTGAGTTGCAGCACAATGGCACTAAATATACAGAACCAACTGATATTGCCAACATCCTGGCAGACAGGTTCAGTGCTAACTTTACCCCCTGTAACCCCCTAAAGGGTGCATCTCTATACCAGAAGAATGCAAAGTTCCTGTAATCACGGCTGCACAGGTAAAAAACACACTCTACAAAGCCAAGAACACAGCATCCATGGGACCTGACAACATCCCAGGCTGCGTTCTACATGAACTACAGAACAAACTGGCACCCCACCTAAGTACCATGTTCAATCATAGCCTCACTTCAGGTTTCTTGCCCACTGAATGGCGCACAGCGATGGTTGTCCCACTCCACAAAGGGGAGCCACCACGGATCCTGGGAACTACTGCCGTATTAGCCTGACAAGTCTGGTCTGCAAGGCTATGGAACTTATAAACAATGACATTGGTAATCACCAAACTCTGGACCCTACCTAGTTTGGGTTTGTAAAAGGCAGATCATGTCTCCTAAACCTGATAGACTTCTTTGAAGTGGTCACCAAAGCCATAGATAAGGGTAAGGTGGTTCACACAGCCTATCTAGATCTCGCCAAGGCTTTCAACACCATCCCCCACTCTGGAATTATAAACTCACTAAACTAGGTATAAATCCCTATGTCATAAGATGGGTTGCCAACTGGCTCACTGATAGAACCCACACTGGGAAAGTAGCAGACTCTAAATCCAACTTTAGACCAGTGACAAGTGGAGTACCACAGGGTTCAGTCCTAGGTCCTCTCCTGCTTGTTGTCTACTTCTCTGAAGTACAGGCTAACACAGAAGGTCTTTGGCTAACAAAGTTCGCAGATGACTGCAAACTAGGAGCCATAATCAAAACTCCTAACGATGTGGACATCCTACAAAAGGGCCTCACTGAGACAGATGCCTAGTGTCAAAGCCATGGCCTCAAGCTGAATGCCAAAAAGTGCATTGTCATCCCCTTTGGTAAAAACTCTGCACCCATGAACTACCACATAGGCGGTAGTCTACTTAACACCAAAAGTGTGATAAGAGACCTTGGGACACAGGTGGACAGTAGTCTCTCCTTTGATAATCACATCACCACAGTAGTCAGAAAATCCTTCTATGTGGCACACCTCATCACAAAAGGTTTCTCATCCAGGAAAAAAGAGGTCATTGTTCCCCTCTACTCATCACTCATTAGACCCATTATAGAGTACAATACCCCTTTTGGTATGTACCTCACAAGACATCTACAACAACTGGAAAGGCCACAGAAATACCTCACAAAGAGGATTACTGGTCTCAAACAGATGCCCTATGCAGACAGTCTCAAAAAACTCCAGCTTTACTCTGTCGCATAACGCCTACTCAGAGGCGATCTCTGCCTAACATACAAAGCTATGTCAAACCCAGAGCTGTTGGACATGCTACACTTAATGAAATCTCAATCCCTCTGAGCTACACGGACTAGGGACCTAAACCTTGCCACCACAATAAACAGAACATGCTGGAGGGATAGATTCCAGTCCCAGAGACTTCCCATACTCTAGAACAAACTAAATATCTATATCAAACAAAGCTCCTCATTAGCACTCTTCAAGAAAAATCTTGATGATTGGATGGGAAATTCATCCCGGGGATCACTTCTGTGGCTCTGCTTGGCAGGGGCACAGGAAAATAATTTTATTGGGTGGTAAAAGCCAGGGTACCGTTTGGCTAGGCTTATATAGGCCCTAGGGCCAATAGCCTAGTACCTACCAATGAACCTATGAACCTGAACCTATGTATGTTTTGTGTTCAAGGGGCCTATCATTTGAAAACAGCCCAAAGTTAATCTTTATTCTACCCAAATGTATTTTCTTTTAATGTGGATTTCACTGCTGTTTCAATGAATGTGAGTTTCAAGGGCAGAGTTTTAATGCTAAGTCTATTTTCATTGTGAGACTGCATTGCTTTGTTTAGCAGATGTTTTAGTGTTTGTGCTGTAAAATACAAAATAAAACTTTCAAATAAAATCCAAATCATTGTAGAAGTAAAGCAGTATGCACATTGCAGTGTTTATGGTAAATGGGGAAAAATAGCTAAGTAATGGGACACTGGAATGGCTGCAGGGGGTGGCTCCATTCGACCATGATTTTGTGAGGGGGAAGGATGGCAAACTCAGACAGCCCCAGCTCAGCTGAACTATACCTCTCAACTGTCCAGATTTTCATAGAATGAATAGATTTTTGCTTCTTCTTTTTGGTTTGTTCCTCATAAAATTTGTGGTTTTCTGGCAAATCATTTAGGAATTAAGGTCACTAAATAATGACAGACATTGAGTTTCAGACTTCATAACCTTCAGAAAAATGCATGCTAAAGCAGGACCTGTTCTATCAACTAAGTTTATACAAGTGCAATTTTTAGTACTGTTTGTATGTTTCCCCAATATATTTGGCCTTGTCCAGATTTCCTGTGTTAACAGGTTGAGAGGTACATGCAAATTGCTTTATAGAATTGGGCATATCCAAACCTCTCAACTGTCCCCAGTTTTAGCTCAAAATGTTGCTTTCCCTCTAATACCTCCGCAAAATGTCAATTTTGGAAGAAAACATGGAGGTTTACAATTAATAAATAACTGTAATAATCAGAGTTATGGATTACTTTTATTTCAGAAATGCATGTAGATTTGTTTATTTTGTCAGCTGCTCAAGCTAACAGTGCTAATATTAAAAAGTGTCCCTTCATTGACAGGTTCCCAGCCATATTGTGTGGCTATTGTATGTTTTTGCATCACATTTTTGGTCCATTTTTCATAAAATTGTGGTTTTCTGGCAAATTAGTGGCAAATCATTAAAGATTGAAGTAAGAAAATAATGACAGACATTTCAGTTTCAGATTTCATACCCTTTAGAAAATTCATACTAATGCAAGACCTACTGTTCTATTAGAAAGTTTTTAAGAACAATATTTAAATATCGTCCTTAATTTTGGGCCTGACTTTGTCCAGATTTCTTGCTCTGAGGTTGAGAGGTATGGCAAATGTGTCACGGCCATTGCAGTCAGTCAGAGACATTTCAAGTTGTGACATACTTGTTGCACCCCACTCTCCCATGTAGTGACTCTGGATGTGTCCAAGCAAGGCAAGGAGCAGTTATGCAGTGTAAGTGTGCAGAGTATCCCCCCCATCCAAGGTAGACACAAGTACTACATAGGCTTTTCATCTGTCTTGCTTGATTTTGCAGAATGTTCTGGTTTTCTGCCATATTTTTATACTGTTGATTATGCTTATTATTCAGAAAGTGCCTGTTGCTCTATGTTTAAGTAGCAATGATTTCATGACCATCAGGTAAGCTTGTCTGAGATTGTACGATGCAAGTAAGCTTTAATAAGCATATTGTTAAAGAATTACCAACTTTGAAAGCCTTTTTGTTGTTGCCATGCAGAGAATACTTACATAACTAGATAACGTATAAGCCTTGGGTATTGAAATGCATATGACAGTATTTGTAATAAAGGACAGGATTACAGTATTTTAAGAAGCTCATTACATTTGTTGGAGCCTTGCCGTCATCTTTGCAGGCTTTATCCATAAACTAAACAGAATGCCAATCTATCATGTCTGGTCCATAACCTGTGCAGTAATCCTTTAAGCAATTTATCTTGAGCTTGTTTCTTGTTTGCTGTTCATTTTTTACTTTGATCATATTTTCCCCATGAAACAAGTAGATAGTTGTCAGGCAGCAGGTCTTGTTTGGATAAGAAAAATTTTTACATGTGGGGGGTATCACTGCTACTTTCAACATGTTACTTAGTACTTTTTATAAAGCTGAATATAAATTATTAGAACTGCAGCGTAAGGAGAAGTGATTTGAGTTGAGTGCTGCTTGTTTTTCTTATACTTGATTTTGACTGGCATTCCAGTAATGTATTTAAAAAGTAATTTATTTTTTCATGCCTCACAACCTTTTGTTTCCATCTAGATATTACGTAAGCTGTCATGCAGCCAATGCATTGAAATATTTTTTTTTCCTTCTACACTTTATTTTGTCTTGACTGGACTCTCATAATGATGGTTTGGCACCCAGAGCAGTGTATTTAATTAAAGTTCCAGTTTTTGTGGTTTTGAGCATAGCTACTCCCCTTTCTAGTTGGCAGCACCCCTTCCCATTGGCCCCACCCATTCAGCTGTCTCCTGCAGCCCCCTTCGATTTGATGTCACCAGCCGTCACTGAATTTGTGTGTTACATAACCAAGCAGTGTCATTTCAGTATGTATTCCCTTTGCTTTACAAACATTTATCAGTTTATTTTTCTTCCTTGCTATTTGTTGTGAACTTCTTCCTTCCTTTCTTTTTTTTATTTCCTTCTATATGCTCAGACTCCTCAGATTGCTGGATACTTTTATCCAGAATTCCAAAGTTGTCAGTGGAATTATCTTGCTTTATAGGGGTTGAATGATCTTTACAGACAATTGGCACATCTTTTCCTAAATGTGTTCTATTTGCTCTTTGCCTTACATTGTTTATCTCAGCAGTCCTGTCATTAATATATGTAACATCTCTCTAAGCCTTGCCAATTGCACAAGTACAATTGTCATAAGTCTAGATTTACTACTAATAATGGTAAGCAAACCATCCAACTTTTGACATGAGGAATAGAGATACCCTTAAATATACATAGCATTTATTACACTGTAAAAGACAGCTGTGCTTTAGCAAATCATTAATGGCATGCTTTTTAAGGAATCCATATTCAGCTGCAAATAAATAAAATGTTCCAAAAGAAAAGAGTAATCAAAATCAGTTACCACAGAATTCAAAGATAACTTAAATCAACTTATATAAGAAAAATCACACAAACAATACACTACTAATTAATAAGTACAAGAAAGTTGTTGCTCTGACCGAAGAAGTTGTGAAAGTCACACAAAAAACTTGAATTCCTTTACATTCCATGCACGGAAGCTTCTTCTTACTGTCACTCATAGTTGCACACCTGTTTAACAGTAACGATCAATAAATCTCAAACTAAGACAAGATTGTTTAGATAGTACGGGGGGGGGGGGTAATTCTGGATAGTTTGTCTAAGAAAAATATGACTCGGTTTAATTTAAGGCTCTTCAGCCTTTTTTGGTAACAAACAGTACTGGAGTACTTTCCAGCATTTTATATGTTCTCATGGAATTATTAATACGGTCCACTTAATAATAATTAATTGCTTAAAGAGACACTGTTACAAAAAAATTCCAATTGTTCTCACTATTCAAGCTATCAGTTGCTAAGTTTTATATTTCAAGATAAAGTAACATCTGTTATGCCTTAACCAGTGTTTCACTTCACCTCTTAAATCTGAAGGATGTTATAACAAGGCCATACTGTAAGGATATTACTTAGATATTGTTATCTGTGCTAACATGTCTGACTGACGTTTTGAAAATAATTGTAAATTACCTTGTGTTACATATGTCAGCATGGCTAGCTATAATTTTTAAATAAGTTTGTCTTTTGATTATCACTCTGATTTATGCAAGATGTTTGAATGTCAAACAGTGTTCCTCTGGATGACCAAATGTACATGTTCTTTGTAAAGAGAATTCTGAATGTATGTTCTGCCAGAGTCAGCTGACCTAGATGTGATGTCATTGTGTACCAGGGCTGTGAGAATAGAATCTTCACTGCAGCTGTTTGTTTACTTTTCAAAGTCTGATATGAGAGAGTGGACTTCTCATTGCAGATTCCTGCTTCTTTTAAAAAATCTGTTATAAAAGCAGGTTCTAAGTCAGTTGTTCAGTTATTGCTCAATAGTTGTTTCCCAGAGCTGTTCAGCAGTAGTAGTCTGGTTGTTTCCAGGAGAGTAGCTGTTCCAGTTGCTGAGGACAGAAAACAGCCTGGAGTGTGGACATAATTTCTCATCTTATCTTACAGAAGTAAGAGTATAATCTTCCCTTGCTAAAGTATTTAGATTAGATGGGGCAGTTAATCTTCAGATAATCCGGGAACTACAGCTAGATAGAGGCTTTTCTAAAATCAATGTGAGATCTGTCATACAGTATTATTTCCATATTTCCTGTGTGTGAAACACTGATGTTTATTGGAATCAGTTATTCAGTATTTGCATGTTTTAAATCCTTGTATTTATTATTAAATGTTTTACTACCTATCATTGTGACTGGTTATTTAGTTATTAGTTTTAATAACTTGAGAGTGTTTCTGCTTATTGTGATAACACCAAGCCCACTCCGAAAAGCCTTACTGCTTGGGATACATGCTACCATTTGTTTCAATATCTATTTTACCCAATATAATTGAACACCCCTTTTGAAGAGTATTGTGGTATTTGCATAGCAAAGTTATCTTATCCTGATATTTTGTCACATCTGTAAAACCAACCAAAGTTAGTGCAGCAGTCTTGCATACTTAAACTATGAGGGTAATAACTCTTATTTATATCTCCTTTAAAATTCAAAGATATTTCTGGTTGTAGTAATGGTGTTTTGTCAAGTAACAGGCATCAGCATGCCATTAAATATTTTACTACAGACATAGTGCTCCTGGCTTAGTTAAACCCTGCTTTTGGACATTTTCTCCACTAAAACTAACTACATAGCCAGCTTTTAGTCCCTGCAAAACCATGGCTGCAAATCATCTTTGTCTGTGTAAATGAGGAATGAAAATGCATTAATTTCCTAATTATGCTCTTTAACATGAACAGGGCTGTGATATGACCCTATTAGGATGAAGATGATAATGAACATGAACAATATAAGCACTAGAAGGATCAGCAGCCCAGAGTGACTTACCTCAGTGCAAACTTTGGATTTTAAGAAGAGCTAATGTTTCCGATCATCAGGGATAGTTTCTCTTTCAGGTAGTTTTATAACTAATACCAGAACACCAGATACTATAACTCAATTTCTTTACTTAAGAATTCAGTATAATTCCCAAAAATAATAGAATAAATGCTCAGAATCATAAATATGTTTAAATTTCTCTAATTCACTTAAAAAGTTACTAGAATAACATATTTTGCATCAACATCTATTTTTGGACAATAAGTATAAAACTCAGATGTCTGGATTGATTGACTGTAATCCTGAATGATTTACCAGCAAATCAGACTTTTAGGATAAAGCAACAGTATGAACAAAATCAGGGAAGGTCTGTGAAAGTAGGGACAGTGACAAGTATGCATTACTCCTCGATGAAATAAATCTTACTGCTTCTGCTGTTTGACAAATGCTAAACAGCAGTGACTAATCTGGTACTAATGTTGCACAAGGCATTGCTGTTTGCTGAAATAAGTACATAACTAGTACTGCTGTGGCTTATGCATGTTAGTGTGTGTGTGTGTGTGTGTGTGTGTGTGTGTGTGTGTGTGTGTGTAAAAAACATCACTGATTTTTATCTGTGCAAGCACCCAATAAAGCCAGGACACAGACATTATTCTTGTGCATCAGTAAAAATGTACCTAACAAGTAATTATATTTAGACATAACATATATCACAGAACATTCCGACACTTAGATATTCTTGGAGTTTGGTTGCCTCCACTCACCAGACTGTCTAAATGGATAATCTTTATCATCCTTGCCTCTATGGGGCCCCACCAAAGCTGTTGCTTGTTGGAGAAAAATGTGTCAATTTTCTGAATACGCTGTTTAACCTGAATGGTGCTGAGATATGACCCTTTTAGGATAAAGCTAATAATAGCCTCTGTTTACAACCACACCCATTCTAAAACCAGCCCTGTTGAAATGTGTGTGTGTGTGTACATGTTATGAGGGGCTGGAGATTGTGTGGATATTACATCTTTGATTTTCATCACAGTCTAACCTTAGAGTTTGAGCTGAGGGCAGTGTTTCTCACAGACCTCAGAGGTGTACAAAGAAGGTTACTATAGCTTGTGTGAGAGGTGTACTGTCTAGGAGCAACAAATTTGAATATTACTGAAATCATTCTCACAATCGGGGTGAAGAACATGCTATGTATATGTATATCATCAGTCACTTGAAATATATGACAAAGGCAATTTAAATCTCTGCTTTCATCCCAGTCTAACACCAGAGGGATGCATAGGCAGTGACTTGTCTTTTAGAGGGTTAGGAGGTAAGCAGTATTTCCAGAGAAGACTTAAATATTCTCACAACTACTGGCTTGTTAGTTTACTCTAAGCTACAATTTTGTCAGCTTTGAAAATTAAGCCTTGGGCACAAATTATGCCTTGAAAGAAAAAATAAGACTGACATTCTTTTTTTCTTCATAATTTTATTTAGGCAACCATTAGAGTAAAATGTTGAGAAAATGCTCTAAAATGCATCCCAGACCATCTGTAAACCTGTGGCTTCTTGGGCCCTGATTTGAGTTATTTCCTAAATGGTTATTACTGGGCTGTCTTGTTCAGGAAAGGTGTGTTGAAGGATGCAAGGAAAACTAAAGCTGAACCACAACAGTGATTTTTTCCTTAATCATAATTTGTGTTCAAGCTATTATTGGATGAAAAGGTTGTGTAAAATGCACTTCAGAGCATATAGAAAGTTATAAAGGAAGAAAAAGTAATGTGAATGGTATGGGGAAGCACAAAAGGAGAAGGACTCTGAGGTGGGGACTGGAGGGTGTGTGTGTGTGTAGGGGGGGGGTTGAAATGTAGGTCCACTAATCATTTCACTTTTAAGTCCAGACCTGTACATAGACTTGTTGCAATGTATCACTGTTGCAGCTAAGTGCCAGTAACTCTAACTGCCTCTTTGTTAGACAGCTCAACATAGTGATAGTGTGATACATAGGCCTGTTGTAATGTAAAAGCTTGTAGCTGCAGGTCTGTCTGTGGATACTACTCCTAAAAGTTTGCAGCATGAAATAAAGGGTTGCTTAGGATGGATGGCATTGTTAGGATGATACTTATACTGGTGACACTTGCTGGGGGCCCCCAAAATGCTAACACCGGCCCTGGGTATTTGACTGGTGGCAGCTGTTACCTTGTAATTTGGGCAAAGAAACATAGCAGATAAATTTGTGTCAGTCTTTCCCAGGAGTGCGTGTATGTGTAAATATCAGACATATAAGAGTGAGTGTGTCAGATAACTAGAACTTGGAGACAGTGCTCTGCAATGGTTAGTGTGGAGACTCATTTGGGGACCTGGAGTGAACCATATAGTCCAGTGCCAGGTTTGGAACCTGCTCCCAGTGTACTCTTAGGGGAAATTGTGTATTTCTATCCCTGCTTTTAGTGACACTGTCTTACTGGAGACAGTGGTGAGGATTGAGACTCCTTAGTTACTGCCACAGGGTAAAGGGGGCTTGTCACACATACATTTAAAATTATTCAACATAATTTCTTGTTCCACAACATATTTTGCATTGTGACTTGTACATATTGGCTTTTAATATCCCTCAATTATTCAAGAATTCTTTTCCCAACTGCTCATTTGATTTCCCTTAAATAAAATTTGGGGCATCCACAAAAAAAAAAAAAAAAAGGTAAACAGCATGTAATGAATCACAGGTAAAACACTGATGTATACCAAATACCTCACTATTTGTTATACAACTTTTATCTTGTTGCTTAAGCTCACAAATTCCCATATTTCCATACATATTATTATCTTTTGGTTGTACCTTAGCACATATGAAGCTACTGTAGTCAAATCTGTCTGCTATACACAGACCTGTTCTATAAGCAGATTTTAGACTCAGTGAGAATATACTTTTATGCACCAATATTTTTGTTCACATTTAGCCATCTTATTCATACAAGAACTGTGTGTAAACACACATATAGGTGTTTGTGTGACACCGTCTGTTTCAAGGTTATGCCCTCATCTGGAATAATTACAGGGCTCAAGCCCTCTTTTATATATACTCTCTTTATTGCTTATATCTACTGTTGTTAATCAAACCCTATGGTATAGCTTTTCCAAATAAATCATTTCTTCCTTAAAGTATTTTATGAATATAAGACTTCATGAAAGTAAAGAAAATAAGTTTGTGCCACCCTTTCAGAAGTCTACATTTATTTTTTATCAAGTTGTTTTGAAAGGCATATGGAATCAATATTGTAAATACATAAAAAGTGTGCAGCAAATTTAATTTGAGTAAGGAAGAATAGTTGACATTAAGGAATTAGCTAAAGGATAAGAATGTTATTATTAAACCTTCAGATAAAGGTGCCACTGAAGGATTGTTATGAAATATGCATGATTATATTGCTACATAATGAACAGTTTAGTGTCTTACAACATAGTCCCTGTCCAGATTTCCAACAAAGTTTTATCAAATTGTTAGAAAATGGTATTAGATTACATTTTTGACATCAGAAGTGAATAAGATAAAGGTGCTATATCCTAAAACAGTAGTGGTTCATGCATCGATTAAAACACATAATAATAATAAATATATAAGAATAGATATCATTCTTCAACAGACTTTAGTAACTTTAGACCTATAGCAAACTTATCCCCTAATCCTAAATACTTGAAAATGTATTCAGAAATAGTTGGTAAACTATCTCCTGCAGGAAGAATTCCTATCCCTCACTCAACATGGCTTCCAACTTTCCCACAGTACTAACAATGCACTTCTAACCTATACAGATACTGTCACTAAAGCTAGAGATAACAGTAAACTAGTTGCCCTATTTCTAAATTTGTCTAAAGCCTTTGACACAGTTTGTTACAGCAAATGTCTACCTCAAATGTCCTCATTAGGTCACTGTCAGCCCACCGTTTTATGGTTCAAAATTTACCTTTCCAGTAGTATAAGTTAGTAAAATGGCACTCCACCCTCTCTCCATATCTCCCAGTCACCACCAGTGTACCACAAGTCTCTATCCTTGGTCCCCTCCTCTTTAACATTCTTACCAACATCCTCCACACATCCACACAACAGGCCTCCCTAATACAGTATGCATATGACTCCACACTCATTTGCACATCTGACAATATGGCACACCTGAAAAAAATTACTCTGGAAGCTTTAACAGCAACTGAAATATGGTTTTATAACAACTGATGCTCAACCCTAGAAAAACTAAACTACTACTGCTTTACCCCCCCAATTCCATCTCCCAAGAAAAAACAAAATTTAAAGTCTTTCTGTCTTGATAATACAACCATTGAAGTGTCTGTCATCATAGCAAATTATTAGGGATGATAATCTTAAATTCTACCTGTATATGTAAAATTGCATTAGAACAACTCATCAAAAATTAGGAATGCTTTATAGAGCCAAAAACATTCTCACCATACCTCTCAACCATACTGAATTCCTCAGAATTTACCGGTTTTGAGGTCAAAATAATGGGGTGCCATGAATTCCCGACTGGCCTCTTTAATTCCCGTTTTATTTTCAGGGCATGTGAAATGACATCAGCTTTGTGAGGCTACCAGCCTGTCAGAATAGGGCTCCTTAGATTGTGTCTGTTAATGTTTACCTTTTTTTTTTGTTATAGGTACGGTACATACATTCAGTCGTACAATACTGTACACATTAACATTCACAGCAGTAGACTTACAGGCAGCACCACAGCAGCTTCGGAGGTCAGGAGATGTAAAAGTTGTAAAGCTGTTTTTTTTTAATATTTAATCAGTAAACTTAAGTTAAACTTTCTGTTTCTGCCAAGAAGAAACCAGGCAAGTGCTGCAAAGAGCAGGACAGTTCAAGCTGTGTATGTACTTTTTTAGTGCAGAGTGCAGACTCAGTGACGGAGTCCACTCCCAAGTCCCAGACCGGAGGTGTCTGCTGCAACTCCAGCCAGGAAGGAATCCCAGAGCCAGGATTGGGACACTCGGGATAAATGATGAAGATGAGAAAATTTCTCCATGGTGGCTCGACTTCCAGTTCCTCCGGCTGTGGGTAAAAAAAAATGGAAAATGGCAAACGGATAACAGAAGGACATATGATTAGTAGTCCTGTTCTAGATTGGTACTGTGCCCTACTAATACCATTTCCTTTACAGAAAGGGCAACCTTTACCTTTACCACCATGCTATACAAACTTTTAAAATCTGACTTTGACCTCTGACCCTTCTTGCCAGCACACTTCGGTCACCAGTATCTGTGATTACACACTCTTTGCTATTTCTTCAACCTCCCTGCCCAACTTTACCTTCTGCTTCTTAGAAAGTTTACTGCCTAAAGTGGAGTGATGTAAGGAATTCTGTCCTACCCCAGATTTGCAGTGCATCCAATTTACATCTCTTCAGAAACGCACTTCGTGAGAATTTATTCACAATGTGCAAATGCAAATGTTTTGCCCTTTAACTAAATATCCCATCTTCTCTGTCCTCTCCTCTTCACCCTTGCATAAAATAGTATTTAACATCTCAGCTTACAAAAGTTCCTAATGGGTTAAAGTCACATCTTCTGTAATTAGTTATTAGTAGTAAACCATCTGCTAACGTTGTTTGGAACTAATGTTCTTCTTAGTCTGCATGTAATATTTATGATGACTGTAGTCACCTTTAGTTTGACTTACAAATTACATTGATTTTGTGTACTAATTATATGTATCAAGCTGTAATCGCTCATGTTATATTTGTAATTCTCTTTGGTTTTTATACACCACATTCCTCAGAATGGAATACAAATAATCAGTTTATATTGTAATACACACAGTGGGGTGGGTCAGAGATGACATTTTTTGTGCTCACTCCAACAACCTGGCTGCCATGTAAATAAATGAAGACAAAGTAAATAAAAGATGAAACAGAAAAAGTTATGAATTCACACTTGCTTGTTTGAAAGGATTTATACTGTCACCCACCTGGTAGTAAACATTTTTTAAAGTGGGTAGGAAATGAAATAATGGCTGATTCTGTTGTTTTATTGTGCTAATTATAAATTCTAGTGATAACACAGTTGTAGATCAGTATTTTATGTCTCCCTTGTAGATTTTACTGGCAGGTCATTATATGAAATAAAAAAATGGAATCTAACTTGTTCCATGGCTAGTTTTATTTTGTGTCTGTGATTTCTTCAGTTCAGGCTTTAGAAATAAAATGTGATCTAAAAGAAGTTCTCAGCTGGATGTGGTTTAGCAATGAAGCAGAAAGGGAGTTCTACAAGGACATAGTCCTTACTGCAGCTATTACTTGTGAATGTGTTATGACGTTAAGTAGAATTATAATTAACATTTGCCTCGCTAACCAGGTTCTCCCGCACTAAGACTTCAATACATGGAACGTGGCAGTCCTGAGTGACTTAAGGGACAGGCTTGGAGTAGTTGTCACTCCAGTGGATGGCTGAGTTGAAGGCTGACAAAGGCTATGTGCTTGTGGATTGTTTCCTCATGAAAAACAGGAGACAACCTTTATTACATTTGATCTTTATTTTTGTTTTGTGAAGCTGCTGGTTAAACAATAGCAAGCTATGTTTTTATTATCACTACTTTTTTACAAATCTATTTTGGAACCAAACAAGACTTTGTTAATAAGGATAATAGGGAGGCAGAAGCAGAGAGAGAATGCAGGGAGCTCAGAGAGAAAAGCAAACTAAGATGTAATCGACAAATTAAGGCAGAACAGAATAAAAACTGACTCTGTTGCTTTTTGACTAAATAAAACAGCATGAGTATAGGCAATAAGTGCGGCAGTAAACATTTACAGTTCAGTGTTGTTGGCCTGGTCTTGGAATACAGGTTGCTGCTGTGTGTTTGCTGAAGAAACTTAGCATCCCAGTTCAGATGTTCATAAAATAGTTTTGTTCTGGTTATATTTTGTGTTATTTAATATTATTGTAGAAGCAGTTTATTTTTATAAAAGAAAATTAGGTTTACAATCAAAAGGACAATCGGACTTCATTCGAATTGTGTAAGTCCGAGTGCCCAATTTGACATTATGAAACAGTGAAAAGAAAAATGTTGAAATGCACAACAGCGAATGCACTATAGCATTCGCTGTTGTGAATGTCAACATTCTAATGCAGATCGCGCTATAGTGGGGATCAGGAAATGTGCCCTTTCCCTCACTGGAGTGTGATCTTGGAGTTTGTATATATAATAGCAGGGGGTGTGGGGGGCACATGGGGGCTTGACCCCCCCTGAAAAAATGTACTTTGCCGTGTTGCAGAGTAGTATAACTTGTGGAAGTGTGGAGAATGTTCGAAATATGTCTAATTTGACATTCTCCACTTTCACATGCGATATTTGTGTCAGCCATTTTTGTTATTTTTCAATAATTTGCCCAAGGTGCAATCGGACAAATGACAGTAAACCAGAAAATTATATTTTAGTTTTGCACAAGTTCAAATATTAATATAAATGAAACACCATTGTTCTTCTGTTTATTTTGTATTTCATATTTTGTCTGCTGTTCAATTTGCGTTTAAAAGATGGTGTTCCACAATTCCATTGAAGTGGGAGAGGTTACTTATGTATGCAAATTTTATGTTAATCAGCATAGAGATTTTCGGCTAGGTGTACCTATTTTTCATGGGCCTTTGTCTAGACTTTTTATGATTCCAGGTTGAGAGGTATGATTCTCACAGATGCAACTAAAGCTACACTTGCCACTACTTATCTCCTCCCCACACTTCTTTATGGTGCTCTCATCCTTACTATCAGGCACCACAAAAATCAAAAGTTGAACAGTGCTATAACAAAGTTGCTAAATTTGCAGCAAATACTTATCTCAGAACCCACCACTGTATAGGATTAAAAAGCTTAAGTTGGTTAGAACTACCCCATTAATTAACATATGCACAGATTCTTTCTCCCTATAAAATTATCCAGAATCCATCTGCCTGTCTAGCACTAAATAACATTCTGCACAACTATTGTATGTTCTCAGTCAGTCATCATGATCCAATAACCAAAAACTCCTGTATGCCCACAAACCTATCAAATCTGCTGGAAATTGTCTGTACCAATGTTGCTAAG
This sequence comes from Protopterus annectens, assembly GCF_019279795.1. Taxonomy (NCBI): domain Eukaryota; kingdom Metazoa; phylum Chordata; order Ceratodontiformes; family Protopteridae; genus Protopterus; species Protopterus annectens. Next base: position 60,718,604 of record NC_056733.1, read on the forward strand.
ACCTGGAACTACTCCTTATCTATATCCATCAGTTCAATACCCTCACTCCCACCTCCAAAACCATTATGAAAAACTTGCTAGCCAAAAACTGGCTTTATATTTTTTCATCACCTGCATAAACTATATCCCTGAATGTGAACTAATACCTGTTCTTAGTCAACCACCAAACCAGTGACTAATAATTCAGAAGAATTGCTTAATATATCAAAACAATAAAAACTCATAATATTCTCTAGCGCCTCAGCATTAACAGCCTTTACAGAGTATATAATCTCATTAAACATACCTTATATACCAACATATTAATTACACTCATTACATTGATCAATCAATAATACTATTAATGCAACACTCTCCAATTACACTCCATGTTTAACCCCTTTGGAATAATTAGGGCCAGTGTATCAAACCATAAAATATAAATCAATTACTTCTGAAGTAGTTTGTTTTCTATATTAATCTCATCAAATGGCCCAATACATATTTGTTCCAAAATAGTTGCTTGACGTCCATCCACATTACTATTATGAAAAGTTTTAAAATGTAAAGCCACTGGACTCTCCATTCTACATTTTTTATATCCCTATGCTCTTTTATTCATATACCAACTGGCCTTTTGCTCTCACCAATATAAAATGTCCCACATGGGTGTCTAAGTGCATACACTACCCCTACACTGTCACACCTATAATTCCGTCAAACTTCATATTTGTGACCATTAATCTTGGGGAAACTCTCAACCACAAAGCCATAACATGAACATCTTCCACAAGGGATTGTGCCTCTCAGTCTTATCCCCCTATTAAAATCCTCCAATCATGCAACAAATCATCCATGAATCAATATATCACCTATACTCCTACCCCGTTTAAATGAAATACATGGCGTTTTTGTAACACATCCACAAAATCTCTTTGCTGCTCTAAAAACCCCAATAAAAAAATTATATCTTAATTAACTCAGTACTAAATCAACTATATCTGGTGTCAAAAAATATAGGTTCTTTACCAACTTTCTTATACACAGGAATATCCCTCTGTATACAAATCTGAGAATTTTCCTGAACACTCTTGTTTAATTTATTCAGGCCTACTAACAATATTTTATTATTGTACCCTCTTCTATTAAGCATCTCAGTCATTTCAGTTAATTCTCTAATAAACTCTCCGTCATCACTGCCAAGGCAGTAGAGAATTTTATGAGTTTTTATTTTTTGATATATTAAATAGTTCTTCTGAATTTCTGGTTGTTGGTTTGGTGGTTTACTATTACTTGTCTTTTCTTGCAGTTTATATATTTAATACCTACTCTTAACTTCCATCTCCTTACTCCCCATTCTTTACTCACTTTCTTACTTCTATCAATTTTTTCTCCCTTGGCTTTCACTCAAAATATAACATACGCCTCCTTTTCACTTATGTTGCATTGCAGTTCCTGTTTATATTATACTAACTTACCTTTAATTTCAGTATAAACTGACTAAAATTTCTCTAACAATTAAGTAATTGTCATATAACTTATAACTATTTTTAACCAATTTTTGAGGCTTAAGAACCTGGCTAGATAACACTGTCCAATATTGTTTAACAGTGCTGTTCATGGTATTTTTATGTTGATTTAACACTGACCATAGACATTTAGGTTTATATATTTTATATATTTTTAATGCTTTTAACATTTTTACTATATAAATAAAAATAAAAATAGAATTTAGCTTTTAACAGGGCATTTAGTTTGGGAGAAGTGTTGGCTGGTTACTTGTATTTATGTACTGACATTTTTACACATTTACGTAAGTGCTTTTTTGCTACCCATTTACTGGATTACTGTTTTAAGTATTTAATCACCCTTAATTGTTTAATTACCAGTATTTATAAGCATTGCCATCTGAAAACACTTTGTCTGAAGAAGTTTTGTGATTCATACAGGACAAAAAGCAGTGAAAAGAGTGTTGCTTAATAAATTTTCGTTTCATTTTGCTGGATGGTGACTTGTGTCGTTGCTTGCCCTTTCATTTGTTTCAGTTGTTTTTTGTCTTACTGCCTTGGATTATTTTTAACCAATGTTTTTATATTATGTCTAATTTGTTATAATTATTTAAATTGCAGTTTTTGATATTATTTTTAAAGGCTGTAAAAATTATTCTTCTTAAAATGTTTTGTAACACTTTGAGCTTTTCTCCCTCGGGCTTCAGCTGAAAATGGGCTCCTACCCAGTCGTACTTTCCCAATAATCAAATGTCAATAAATAAATAAATCATCCATCAAGATGATCGATTATAGCAAGCACTGAATGATTTTTTTTTCTTCCGTTATGTCATGAGGTTATCCTTATATAAATGAATCAGTAGTGATTTAGTACATATGTTACGTAAAGTGATGTAGAATAATCACTTGTTATGGCTAAGCTGTGATTTAAGAAATTTGTGTTGGAGTATACATCATAAAGATGAATTGGAGGTGGTTTACACATATTTAGTGATTGTCCACGGAGTACATATATATTACAGTTATTGGAGTTCGCTCTTACTCATTATTATTTTAGCAATAAACTAGGACTGGGTGTGGGTATTACAAGATTTACTCATGGATGGCAAGAGTAAATAAAACAAACTGTGCGTAAATCATGTGACACATACACAGGAGTAGATTCTTGCTATTATACCATGACATTATTTAAAAAATAAATTGCTTACCTTTCTTGTGTAATTTCATTGTATGACAGCATATCAATGTTCTTCTACCTTCTATACTCCAAAATAAACTACTGTGCATGCATATGGCATGTATATCCACACTCTTGCACAGTACATCTGTGATAATACAGAAACCAGATCTAAAGAATTTTGGACAAAGACAAAATATATGTGGAGAAAATGCAGAAAAAGGGGAGAATTTTTAAATTTTACTTTAATTCACTTTAAAGGTTAATAGACGAAGAGGTTTTGCATCTGCATGCCTTTTCTGAACAACAGAAAGTATGACTCTTGTCTGGATTTATTGAGTGACTATAACATTCAATATTTACCAGGCAATCAGATGTTTTCTGAGGGACAGAGCAAACATATGAGGAAGAAGAGATGTTCTGCAAAATTCTGGAGACATTTGTTAGTGAAAGTATGGTCACTCCAGTCACTTTACAGTATGCTAGCTGTCAGACTTGTTTCCATTAGGATATACTCAATTTACAATGGGCACTCCAATCAGCATGCACATTTCTGAATGCTAATGGCCCTTTATTGTATAATTTAGTTTTGGCAATGACTTGTTTTCAAATACAAGGTACTGCAATGGGTTTAACATTTGCACCATCATATTCCAGATTATTTATGGACAAATTTGAAACGGAGCACATACATACATACAGTAGTACCATTATCTCTTAGTTTCATTTTATCAATGATTTAATTTTATTGTGCAAGGCAACAAACAAGTGCTTTGGAATTCATTAGGCACATTGAAAATAACAGACGTGGATTAGCAATTTACATCTGAAGCTTATATCAAGCTTAAATCTAATATTCTTTCCTCTAATCACAAGCTTTTTTAACCAAACATAATTATTCATGCTGCTTAAATCCTGGGTTCCTTTAATATTATACAAGAATTTCACGCATGTTCTCACAAAGTCAGCACCTGCTTTCCCTGTCCAGCAGGGACACAGGTGGGATCCCCGGGGTATATTTTCTGCTTCCCATCCAGTCATCCAGGTTCCTCTTAAAGAGGGCTAGTGAGGTGCTTTGTTTGACATGGAGAGGAAGTCTATTCCACAGATGGGGGAGTCACTGGGACACAAATGTATCCTGCCAACAAGTTCTATTAATGTCACAGGCCAGGTTGAGACCTTGCATGTGGGTTGCGCGAGTGGAGTTTGACTTACGGATATGCAACAACTCCATCAAGGCTGAGTCTGACACTGCCTTGTATGCCAGACACAGGTCACCTCTGGATTTTCCTGGTCAGGATCCTCTGTGGTCTCTCCAACTGCTGCATGTGCTTGGCAAGGTACATGCCAAAGGGGGCATTGTACTCAATAATGGGTCTGATAAGGGAGGAGTACAGGGATGTTATGACCTCCTTGTTCCTGGATGAAATACCCTTACTTATGAGGTGGGCCATGTAGAAAGCCTTCCATACAATGGAGGCAACATGGTGGTTAAAAGTCAAGTTGCTATCAACCTGGGTGCCCAAGTCCCTAACTACTGATTGCATGCTTAGTACTTTGTTATTAATGTGATAATTAGTGGGGACACAATTTTCCCCAAAGGGGATAATGACGCATTTTTTGGCTTTCAGTTTGAGGCCATGCTTCTGGCACCAGTCATTAGTTTGGTTTGGAGGATGTTCACATCACTAGGGGAATTTATGATGGTGCCCAGCTTGAAATCATCTGCAAACTTGGTCAGACACAGACCACTGGTTTTGGCTTGCTCCTCAGAGAAGTATATCCCAAACAGTAGAGGCTCCAAGACCAATCCTTGGGGTACGCCGCTTGTTACGGGTCTACTACTAGAGGCATCATGTGGCAAGCATGCTTCTCTCAGTAGTTTGCCTTTGACTTGATCAGTTTTAATGCCACACAATTCTCTTATCAGGCCATCATGCAATGACCAAACTCAAAATGTTGCTGCTGTTTCAGTTTTGTCACATAAAACATCTGTTGACTCCTGAATCCTTCAATTTTTATTGGAAAACAAAGTGTTGGTTCCCTCTAAAAGGTAATTTTCCTGCAACAGTGTATACTATTCCCTTTCAGCACTAAAACAGAGTTCAAAAATGTAACCGTTTTCAAACGGTAAGGGTTCTAAATGCCTCTTACCTACATCCTTCATCTGCCATTGGTCTTCATGTAATACTTACACTGTATTTAACAAATGCCGAGTTTAATCTTGGTGATATTCCTGAATGCTTATTTTTCTGTAATAACCCTACCCATGTATCTTATGCGCATTTACGTACCACACTTTTCTAATCTACTTACCACACGATTCTAATTTCTACCTGCCATGTATAATTTTTGTACATTTCATTCCCACAGTTTCTATTTTTCCCTTTTTACCATCTTTATTAAACATCACATTTTTTTTAAAAAAGTGACATGTATGCATATAGCAATAGAAAACAATCCATAATCACAATCCCGTTTTTATTTTCATGCAGTATACATAAGTGATTTCTTTTTAACAATTTCTGTTCACTCCAGCAGTACACAAACTGCTCAGGTTTTGCATTCCCTTAAATTTAAATCCTCATTCTGAATATTATTCTGTATATATTGCTCCCACAAAGTCCATTTATTTCATTGTAATTTGCTCCTTCCCATTTCTAAAGCTCTTGCATCAGTGTTTTATCTACTTTATAATATTCAGTACTTTAGTTATGGTTGGTTTAGGTTTTGATATCCATTTCCTAGTAATAACTTTTTGGGCAGCCAATAGCATTAAACGTAATAAAGCCTTACAATGTCTAAGCAGTTTTAGACAATATATTCCAGCTCAAAAGAATCTTTTCCTTAGTTACAGTCATTTGAACCCTCAATATTTCTGACAAAGCACTCTATAGGGAAATTTTACAATGTGCCAACTCATTACACCCCTGCCAAAAAAAAGGGCCCCGAGTGTTCTCTTTCTTATCACACCTCCATCATTTGCTATCTACCTGAGAAACTTCTCTGAATTTTGCTGGGGTATAAAAATACCTATATAAACACAACCATGTAAAATTCCCAAATGTTCTGGACATTATTTCATATTTGGTAGCCATACAGATATCCTCCTACTGTTCCCTTTTAAATTGTTTTTCCAATCCCTTTTGCCTCATTTCACAGTTTAACCTCTTCTGACTGATTCTTATAGTTATATTGAAATATTTTATATGCCATACTAATTTTCATAGGTTCGTGGTGGTGGTGCTGCGGTAGCGTTGTCGCCTCACAGCAAGACGTCCCGTTCGATTCTCAGCTAGAGCATCTTCTGTGTGGAGGCATGCAGGAATGGGTGTGCCTTCGTTGAAGGTTGTGCATCAGGGCTGGTAACTTGGCAAGTAAAAATCCACTACCAAAAACATTAGCGGACCGGAGTTCTGCTGTGGCGACCCCTAACCGGGATAAGCTGAAAGACACAACAACAACAACAACAACTAATTTTCATAGGTTCATAGGTTCATATGTGGGTACTAGGCTAATGGCCCTGGAGCCTTTACGAGCCTAGCCAATAGGATTACCCTGGCATCATGCCACCTGACCTTAGTTCCTAGTGCCTCTGTTGAGTAGAGCCACTGGAGTGATCCCCGGGATGAATTTTCAATTTCACATCCACTCATCAAGATTTCTCTTGAAGAGTGCCAGTGAGGTGCTCTGTTGGGACATGTATGGGAAGTCTGTTTCATAGCATGGGCAGTCTCTGAGTTATGAACCTGTCCGTCCAGTTTGTTCTGTTGATTGTGTTAATGAGGTTGAGGTCTCTGAAGCGTGTGTTGCAGAGGGATTGGGATTTCTTTAGATGTAGCATTTCTAACAGAGCTGGGTCAGACATGGCTTTGTAAGTGTGACGGATCCACACAGTCTACCAGTTTTTGTTATGCCTCGAGCCACATATCACTGTGTATGTTTAATTATTGCTAGATTGATTATTGCTAGATCTTGATATGCCACTACCTCACTATATGCTGCTAATATTGTAACAATACAATATGCTTAAGAGCAGGCCTTGCTCATTGATTACTGGTATTACTGAACTTTTGTTAACTTACAAGTTGTCTGTCAGCTTAAAAGATGTTTACCAGAATGTGGGGATTTCAAAGAGGAACTATATCACAAGTTTGTGAGCTAACTGTTCTTTGAAAAAGGGAAGTAGGGCACAAGACCAGACATTACGAGGCTTGTTTACAACTTAGGAAATGATCTGTAATTTTCTAAAATATTCCATCAACTCATGATGAACTTGTAATGTCAGATTTTTATAAGACTATAAAAGCTCAAAGGCTAAAATGGAAATCATCATCATCATCCGGATTTGATCACAGCACCAGCCTGAACTGAGCTTAGAGACATTTTGCCAGTGTCGGCCTTGCCTTGACTGAACAGATAGCTGCACTGGATAGGATTGAAGTCTCCCTATCAATGGCAAAGATGATTTTGTTTATGCATATGCTTGTAAGTACATGATCTATTAGTTTTTCTGTTTATTTAGTATTAGTTTTACTGTCTATTTAGTAAGTTTTTGTTTAATAAATTATTAAGTTTGAGCCTTGGTGTCTTTTGTCATTTCTAATCCTGTGTTAACCTCAGATTTTAAAGTAACGGACTAGAACACTTGGCGTAGTCGGCAGGATCTGAGGTTTACAGTGGAAATGTCACAACAACAACCAATTTTTTTTCCTTTAAAACATATAGGCATAGGTAAGAAGGATGCTGTATCAGGTACCCCAAATAAGTCAGGTGTTGACACTATGTTGCCAGCATTATTTGGGAAGTGGGATCCTCTTGCTAAGGTATTAAGTCAAGTTTCACCCCCTCCTTCCCCAAAACCTTTGCAGGAAAGACCTAAGGCAGACCCTGATAGCCTAGCTAGGGCTTTATTGGAGCTACAATTGGATGACAAGGGGAAAAAAGTGAAGGAAGGGGTGGGAGCAGCCGGATGGCTGTTCTTTGAAGCAATTCAGGAATTAGATAGAGATGTAGAGAAACTAAAAGAAAAAGTTTTAGAATTAGAAGAGCAATGTAAAGAACATACACATACACATAGATTGGATAGAGATGCCTTGGAGAAGGCAAACATGGCACTTGTTAAAGTAGGAGAGGAAGCTGAACACTGGAAATCTAATTCAGTGACTCTAGCTACTCGAGTGATTCAACAGCTTAGACAACAAAATGGGAGAAAACTGCGCCATCCGCCCTCAAGGCCTCGGGTTCGTGCTTTGCTGTGTAAGGCAGAGTTTGATCCCGAGAAGTGGGAAGGTGATCTCCCCTCAACGGATGAGGGTGATAGTGATTTTGAAATAGTAAATTCCCCATCAGTGGAGGCACGCCCAGTTATTGAAAAAAGGGACAGTATACTGGGGGGGCAGCGCCACAACAATGGGTTGAGGTGCAGAGTTATACTCAAGCTGAATTATTGAATATAATTCAAATCTATAAGCAAAAGCCAGGGGAAACTGTTTTAGAATGGTTTCTTTGGGTTTGGGACACAGGGGGAGAAGCGGTGTCTCTAAATGCTGAAGAGATGCACCAATGTGCATGTTTGGTGTTTCACCCACATTTAAAGCAAATAGTAAACAATGTGAATCATGATGATCCCCAGGTGAATACACTGGTGGTGTGGTTAGCCTCGGCTTTCCGCGCTACTTGGCCTGATGCTACAGCAGTAGCTGACGAACATAAGCCTTGGAAAACAACAGCAGAGGCAATACAGCAGTTAAGAGAAGTGGCTATGTTGGCTACCATTTATTCATTGGAATTAAGGAATGGGATTTTAGTGCTTCTGAAAGGACCAGATGCACAAAGTATGACCAGCAATATGAGGAGTAAATTGATCAAAAACACACCACAGTGGTGAAAAGGGCAGCTGATGGCTGCCCTGGCAGGCTGTGTAGGTCAGCAGATATGGGATGTAATAGCCACTCTAAATCAACTGGCAGAATTAGTGGAAGAAAAAGAACAGAGAAGAGCTAGAAAGGCAAATGTGGAGAAATCAAAAGAAAAATCCGGGGAAAAAATTACAAGAAAGCAAATGTTTCTGGATCTGTTAAGGTGGGGGTTGAAGCTGCGGAAATAGATGGGATAGCTACTGAGGAATTATATAAAAAGTGGAAGCAAAAACAAAAAGAAAAAGGTTCAAGTTCTGAAAGTAAAAAGCAAACCCCTATAAAAAGTCCAACCAGAAGTACCACTGAAGGGAAGGTAGGGTGGAATCAATTATATCCTGACATCTCTACTGATGAGGAGCTAGCACAGTGGCAAAAGCGGGAATTTAATGATGACAGAGATTGGGGAGGAAAGGAATGGAGAACCCCGGTTGAAAAAACAGAGACAAATTGACTAGTAGGTGGGTCCCCAGTAGCTAGGGGTACAGCAAGAGCAATTACACCTGGGGACCGACGCCCTTACGTACCCCTTACCATTTTTGGAGGGGAGGGCTGCAACATGTGATGGCTCTGGTAGACACAGGATCAGAAGTAACCATTTTTGCAGGCAACCCCCGTAGATTTCGTGGACAATATGTAGAAATTGATGGTTATGGAGGGGCAAAAACACTAGGTACCAAAACCAAGGTTAAGATAGCTTTTGGGGATGGTATTCTTATTTACATTGAAGCAGTAATAGCTCCAGTACCTGAACACATTTTAGGAATAGATGTGTTAAAGGGTAGAACTTTGGAAACCACTGTAAGGCCATTTAGGTTTGGAGTGTGGCATTGTTTAGTCAACGCAGTTAAGGCTGTAGTTTGAGGCAATGCTAAGTGGGAACCACTTTATATTCCTACACCTAAAACAATAGTGATCATCAAACAATACCGTATCCCAGGTGGGCACACTGAGATCACTGAGACGATCCAAGAACTACTTTGGGTTGGCATACTTGAGCCAACAGTGAGTCCATTCAACAGTCCGGTGTGGCCGGTAAAGAAACCTGATGGATCAAGGCGAATGACTGTAGATTATCGAGGTCTGAACAAGGTGGCCCCACCCTTAGCGGCAGCTGTTCCAGACATTGTTACGATCATGGAAAGATTGTCTTCATCTGCTGGACCATATCATGCAGTTTTGGACTTAGCAAATGCCTTCTTCTCCATTCCGATAGCAGAAGAAAGCAGAGCCCAATTTGCTTTTACCTGGGAGGGGAGTCAGTATACCTTCCAAGAGTTACCTCAGACTAATCTGCACAGCCCTACCCTGTGTCATGGACTAGTGGCTAGAGACCTAGTCAAGTTACAGCTGGAAAAAGTGACTATTTTCCATTACATTGATGACATAATGATTACTGGAGAAAAATATGATGTGAATATCACACTAAAAACTGTAATTCAGCACCTTCAGAACAGAGGGTGGGCTATAAATGAGAATAAAACACAACAAGGGACATCAGTAAAATTCCTTGGTATGATTTGGAATGGAGTGAAAAGGGAAATTCCTACAGCAGCACTAGAGAGTATTCAGAAAATTGCAGTCCCAAAAATGAAACAGCAGGCACAGGCCTTCTTGGGAGCAATGGGCTTTTGGAGAGCATTTGTACCTCACCTCGGACTGATTTTGCGACCCATTCACTATGTAACTAGGAAAAAATGTGACTTTCAGTGGGGTCCCAAACAACAAACAGCTTTTGAAGAAGCAAAAAAGGCTCTACAGTAGAGTGTGGGCTGGGCCCGGTTGATCCACAGCAACCTTTCATCCTTGATGTAACAGTTGCCAATAATGTTATGTCTTGGGGGCTGTGGCAGAAGGATGACACTGGGAAAAAGAGACCCTTGGGATTTTGGTACAAATCCCTGACTGGAGCGCAGGTGAGATATAGCCCCCTTGAACAGCATGTGCTAGCAGTGTACACAGCATTGATTCATGTGGAAGGAATAACTAAACAACAAACAGTGACAGTTAAGATAGACTACCCAATCCAGGGGTGGTTACGAGATAATAATTTGATGAAAACCCTGATAGCACAATCTTCAACTGTACAGAAGTGGAATTGGTATTTACAGGAAAGGGTCAACATCGTGCCTGGAGTATCCCAAGTACAACAACAGTTGGCTGGACTGGTAATTCTGGATGATGCTGATGCGATAGAACAGCGACATGAGCTTCCAAAATCCCCAATCACCGAAGCATTACCGTTTGATAATTTAGATGCAGAAAAACAGAAACATGCATGGTTTACTGATGGTTCTGCCAAAATTGGATCAAATGATAGGACCTGGACTGCAGTGGCTTATTGCCCACGAACAGAAACTGTGTTATTTGACGAAGGTACTGCCGGTTCAAATAATCAGGCAGCCCTGGTCATCGATAGTTTATCACCTGGAGATGAAGCATACATCTATACTGACAGCTGGGCAGTTTTTAAGGGATTGACAACCTGGTTACCTGCCTGGCAACAACAGAATTGGAAGATCCATGGCAGGCCTCTATGGGGAGGTTCAGAAGACTGGCAGCGGATTTGGGGAAAAAGCTCAACAATGCAAAATCAGTGTTGGACATGTAGATGCCCATGCATCACTTGTAACAAATGAAAGGAGGCATAACCAGCAGGTAGATAAGATGGCCGCAGTACATGTTGCTGAAGAGAAAGCCGAACGTGCTAGTATGGCAAGATGGGCCCATGATCGGAGTGGGCATTTGGGAAGAGATGTGACAATAGAATGGGCACGAAGGCATGGTATGCAGTTGAATAAGGAAATAACTACAGATGTTATAAAGCAGTGTATAATCTGTCAAAGAAATAAACAAAAGCAACTGCAAGCAGAAGCATGTGGACACATTCACAGAGGCAGTCGTCCAGCACAAATCTGGCAAATAGAGTTTATTGGTCCTTTACCACTGGATCAAAATCAGCAAAATTGCCTGATGATGGTGGACACTTATTCAGGATTACTAATGGTGTCTCCATGCAAAAAAGCAAGCCAGCAAGCGGTGTTAAAAGGATTGAATAAATTACGTATGACATATGGGATTCCCAGTGAAATCCAAAGTGACCAAGGCAGCCACTTTACCGGAGCAGAGGTTCAAGAATGGGCAAAGGAAAATGGAATTTGATGGGTGCTGCATATCCCATATCATCCTCAAGCTGCTGGTATAATTGAAAGGTATAATGGGCTACTTAAAGAACAAATTTGAAAGAATACGAATGCTGGAACGTTATGAGGCTGGGCAAAGGTATTAGAATTAGCTGTGAGCCAGCTGAATAATAGGCCTTGAAAGCATCAAGGGACTCCTTTGCAAATGCATATGAATGACATTCGGTCCAACTGCTGTGTTTTAAAAATAGAAAAGCTGAACCCAAATGCCATATACCCTCTTTTGACAAATACTAATCAAACTCGGTTCTGGCTTTGTGCATTGACTGAACAAAGAGTGCCAGCACAAAATATAGTATTAGTTGAGACAGGTTGGAAACTCTTTCTCCCAGAGAATTGGTACCGGGGGCAAAAAGGACTATTAGGAGAAAGTTGGGAGGTTTTTACATTATGGGAGCCAGAACGAGAAGTGATAGTAAAGGCTATCAATTTAGATAACAAGACACAGATGATTCAGAAAGGACAACCTTTAGTAGAAATTTGTATGCATCAAGATGCTGTTATTTTACTACAAGACTGTGATACTAAACCAAGCAAATGGCTGGGAATGAAAGTTATAGTGACCACACCCAATCAGCCAAATGAACATGGGACTGTAATTTGTGATGGACCTGGTGATACTGTTTTAGTATTACTTGATTCTGCTAAACAACCATTGTACTTTCCTCTCCATAGATTATTGCCACTGTTTGGGAAGGAGCCAACCTTTTCCGATGGCAACACTTAGATGGGCCATATGACTGTCTTGATCCTATCCCTCTATTCGAAGGGGAAGATGTTGCAAATTTAACAGCTGACTGTGACTTTTATTGGAAATTAGGAGACCATCTATATGCAGTGACACCCAAACCTGCCTTAACTTGGAACATCACTCAGATGGAAAACATTACAACTGTATGTAGACTGAACTGTGATAGACATCCTGAAAAATGTTTCCAACCCTTTTGGAGGTCTGTACCAAAGGCTAAATGAGTCGGGATTTACACTAGCCAAGTCTCCATTAGATTCCTCCTGCATAGCTGAATTTCAAAGGGAAAATGACACCGCGGAAACCCTATCTCCGGATTTGGAAATATATGCCATGGACAATAGTTCAACTGTATTTGGCGGTTTGGGACATGTGGTAAGGTATACCAGAGGATGTAAAACTAAGTAGCACTAGAGTTATACAACGCATTAAAATGACAGTTAACATATCAGCAGTTGATATTACCACCAGGTATCCACATTGTAAAATTGTACAATTATGGCCGGTTAATTCTTTGCATATCAAATACAGACATTACAAATATAAAAGAAGTAAACGTGATGTTACAGGTATTCTTGGTACCGCACTAGGTGCAGTCGGAACAGGGACTGGATTCCTAAACAGTGTAGATATAGATACCCTACGTAGCAAATTGAGCCATTTGGGTACTGACCTAAATATGGCCTTTAAGCTACTAGCAGACCATGATCCCGAGCTGGGACAAAGAACTGTAGACGGTATTTTAACTCAAACTGTCTTGTGGAGGTGGATCGAACATACAAATACATATACAGAACAGATTTTAAATAACCTCACAGCAGAAGTAAATCAGACTTTTTGTATCTTATCTCAGTTGGCTGCCAACCAGCAATATTTGCAATTCTCTCAAACTTGGGGGGCTAAAAAGGCAGCCCATTGGCAAAAGGAACTGCAACTATATCATTGGTTAAAGCCAATAGATTTTGCATGTGAAAATAAGTCTTGTATACTAATTTTTGACTATCTTGCTAGTAACAAAAGGGACAAAGCAGGTCTGTCCATTTGTTACATTGCCCTTGCAATTTGGAAATAATTGGTGGGTACCTCAAATTGAATCTACTCTGATTGATTATAATGATGTACCCATTGATGTAGCAGGTTGTGAAACCTGGCCCCAGGGGTGGGTATGCATGATGGTGAAAAGGAAGCCTCACCCATGCTTACATAATGGAACTGGGGAATGCACCTGGCACAGGTATGTAGTAAATGGTACAGACATCTACCAGCTAAATGATACCACTGTTTGTGTGATATCCTCCTGTAAATTAGCCTGGAGCGATGGGATAATTCACAACTGGTGGAGCATACTATAAAAGTAATATCTATGCAATTATTGATTTTTGTACTGGAAAACTTATTAGACTGACTAGATGGATGGACGTCACATTTAATGCTAGCATAGAACCATTACACACTTTTAGATGGCCATCTCTAGTCCACCTGGACTTTCAACAGACTAAGCAGGAAGGACAAACAGTGTTGCAACTTATAAATAAAACACTAAATGATGCACATCAAACAGTGATTAAAATGATTAAAGACAAAGGTACCATTGTAAAAATTGCAAATGAAATACAGGATATAACTGTTTCACATTGGTATGATATTTTTATGTGGTCATCTAAGGCTTCAGTGTGGTTTAATTTGTTATTGCATCCTTTGCTCTTGACCACAGTAGTTTCAGTGTTATTTTGCTTAATATCATGCTGCATTTACTGTAAAGTGATGAGAAGGTACAAACTGATGTTGTCAGTTTTAACTCTTATAAGGCATACACAGCGTACGTTGCTCGATGCAAGGGGTGGCCTGTGACGGATCCACACAGTCTACCAGTTTTTATACCTCGAGCCACATATCACTGTGTATGTTTAATTATTGCTGGATTGATTATTGCTAGATCTTGATATGCCACTACCTCACTATATGTTGCTAATATTGTAACAATACAATATGCTTAAGAGCAGGCCTTGCTCACTGATTACTGGTATTACTGCACTTTTGTTAACTTACAAGTTGTTTGTCAGCTTAAAAGATGTTTACCAGAATGTGGGGATTTCAAAGAGGAACTATATCACAAGTTTGTGAGCTAACTGTTCTTTGAAAAAGGGAAGTAGGACACAAGACCAGACATTACGAGGCTTGTTTACAACTTAGGAAATGATCTGTAATTTTCTACAATATTCCATCAACTCATGATGAGCTTGTAATGTCAGATTTTTCTAAGACTATAAAAGCTCAAAGGCTAAAACGGAAATCATCATCATCCGGATTTGATCACAGCACCAGCCTGAACTGAGCTTAGAGACATTTTGCCAGTGTCGGCCTTGCCTTGACTGAACAGATAGCTGCACTGGATAGGATTGAAGTCTCCCTATCAGTGGCAAAGATGATTATGTTTACGCATATGCTTTTAAGTACATGATCTATTAGTTTTTCTGTTTATTTAGTATTAGTTTTACTGTCTATTTAGTAAGTTTTTGTTTAATAAATTGTTAAGTTTGAGCCTTGGTGTCTTGTGTCATTTCTAATCCTGTGTTAACCTCAGATTTTAAAGTAACGGACTAGAACAGTAAGTTAAGCAGAGATTGCCTCTAAGTAGGTGATATGAGACAATAGTTAGGAGCTGTTAAAACTTAAGGAGTTAGGGTATGTGTTCTTTACCATAAAGTTTATAGCTGGGAAGTAACATGTTGTCTGTATGAAATTGCTGGAGATCCCCAAGTCTAAGTCTAAGTCGGTTCTTTCTTAACTTTTAGCTCTTATGAACAAAAATTGGAGTTACATTGAATGACAGGCAAAAGAAGACATCTAGTTTGTATTATCTGCCTTAAGGTTCATTTAACTTTCTGCCTTCCCAATATCCTGTCATTTCCTCACCTTTCTTCACTTATTTCACAACTCATTAATTTCTCTTTGAATTCCTCTTCATCTTGCATTTGAGTAGTCTATTCGATTGGTCCACCACCCTCTCTCTGAAGGAGTACTGTGGTGATTCAGATGGTTACTGCATTTTTCTACCTATGCAGTTACCATCATCTTTCCTGTTCATTATAATCTTGTCTCTTCTAGCCAATAGTGAGAAGACCTCTAATTTCTGATCACACCTTTTCCCATTTGCCAAGTTTCCTGAAGTCTTTTTTGTACAGTCTACAGAACGTCACGTGGTATAGCCTAATTAGGGCCCATTAGAATGGAATGATTCTCCCTTTGCTTGTGGAGTTTATACACTAAGGATATACCCCAACATTTTATTCACTGTTGCCATGGCCCTCCAACTCTGCTCCTTGTGGTATGGCCCAGGATTAATAGATACTTCTGCTCTGATTCTATTAGGTTTTACTCTCCCAAATGAAACTTTACATGAGGGTTGTTATGGCCTAAGTGCAGTGCTTTACATTTTGTCTGCATTAACCTCAACTGCCAGCTTTAGCTCATTGGTTAGACTCCCCAAGTCCTTCCTCAGACTCATCCTATATGCAGTATATGTCCTTCTGGCTGACTTTGTTCTGATTTCACAAAGTTTACTCAGATATGTCTAAAATGAACATGTTAAGAGATGTATGGAAAAAGAAATGTACCCTGCAGTGCCTGACTACGTGTCCCTTATTCCTGACATTGTCCATCTCTCCACGGTCTCCTCTTTTCTGTATCCAGCTTTCCAGACATACAGCAGTCTGTTTTTCAATGTCAGCCCTTCTAATAACCCTTGCAGTTTTCCTGGCAGATATCTGTGCAGGGCTGAGGTCAAAGTGCAATGAAGTCCAGGTGGGTCACATCTTTGAGTACTCTCTCATCAGTTTCTTTTGTAACCCAGTCATAACACTGGATGAGATTAAGCTGTGTGCTCCTTTTGCCCATGAACTTGTGCTGGTTGTTGTCTTTGAGATGGTTGTCTTCTTGGAAAACAAACAGGTTTTTCCTCAGAGTATTAGACTAACTAATGTACAGTGTTCTTATTTCATCCTTTGACAAAGGTACAAGGTACATGACCTACATTATCCATCAGAAGATTTACCATCACACTGGCCATGAACCATGTGTATTATTTTCTCTTTGAGCAGCTAGTTTTTTGTCTGCCTCCTCCCTCTCTAGCTCAGTGTTTGTACGCTACTCCCTCAGCATGACACCCTTATGCCCCTTCTGCTTTCTGAAGAGCAGAGTAAACTATTTTCTCAACACTTATTCTTCTATGTTGTCTGCATGCTCCTACATCCTCTCTTAGCTTGGCTAAATCTGTCCCTCCTTTTCTCCAATCAACATTATACTAAAAAGGTTTCTTGACTTTTTATGTCTTTTAAATTCAGTTCATTGCTTTTCTAACCCACCTTTCTTTGTCTCCATTCTTCTTTCTTTGTTTTATGTCTACGTCACCTGACCTTCACCTCGCTTATACCCTTATTTTTACCTAATCACCGTTCTGTCATTCTTATGTAACCACATTAGCGTCTCCTCTTTTTTTCCCTTTTAACTTCTTCCCTAAATCATTGTCTGTTGCTCTGTGCACCCCATCCATGACCCATTCTCATAGCTTGTTCACCACTAGGTTTCTCTCTAGTCCCCTAACTCACACTTGACCACCTCCTGAGCTCAGCATTACTTACCTCCCTGAAATCTCACACCATCATCTTTGATTTCTTGCCATTCTTCCCACCCAAAACCAAATAATAGCATGGTCACTGTTGGATAAGTATGCCTTCACCTGCACATCCCTAACATCCTTTATCTTGCCTGAGACACACCCAGAGTCTTATTCTTTCTGAAACAACCTTGCAGCAGCTGACTAAAGCCCCAGTTCTTGAAGAAATTCCCTCACCTCTTATTTCTCTTCTTCGTTGGACCTAAAGATCTCCCAGTGTGCTTCTGCCAGATTTCTGTTATTGCACGAGCCTGACCATTTTCTTCCTTTTTCTTGACTTTATTATTTTCTCCCCATCTGTCAGTCTAGTACATTGATATGTCTGGGAACTAATACACTGTAGCGGTCAAGGGGTACCCCTTCTTCTACATTAACTGATAGTGTGGCATCCCTAGGTTCTCACACTTTTCACTCCTTCTTCTTCATGAGGTTGGATTCTTCTCTTCTCTGACCTTGAATTTGATACATTCTTTTGGCTAGATTACAATTCCACTTTATTATTTCTAAGTAATCTAGTTTATTCACCACCATGACTCGGCCCCTCATACACTTTGTCAATAGCTTTTGTTTCCTGTGACAGCAGCAGCAGTGTTCATTCTTTGCCTTTTGCATCACTGCCTACAGCTTCTTCATGTTTCTTTCTAAACTCCTGTTTTTTCCCTGTGGCTAGAGGCTGAATGCCTACTTCTTTCTTCTGCTTCTATGAAATCCCTTTCCACTTTTATGATTGTGGAGATGTACTTTTACAACCTGGATTAGACTACCTCTGTCCCTTCATAGCTAAGATGGAGGTTGTTCCTTGCATACAGCTGCCATTCCTTCCCCCATTCTACTACCCATCCAAGCTCCTCTCCTTTGTCAGCTGCCAAACTTGCTATTGTACCTATGTATCTTTCCTTCTTTCCTTGGCATGCTAGCAGCCAGTATAAGCAACACTGAGAATTATACATACAGCTGGCTGTCCTGGCATCTCCCTTGCTATCTTCTGTGTTCTGTTTGCTATCACATCAATTGTCTTTCTTTCAGGTCACTGATACCTACTAGTACCACCACATGCATCCCATCTTGGTCATTTCCTCCTATGATTTCTTAAGTCTCAAGCTTCATTTCACAGAGGATGGTGCAGTGATGCAGCAGTTGTGTTGTTGCCTCAGAGCAAGAGGTTCTCCAGTTACATTTTCAGCTGTGGTGCTTTCTGTGCGGACTCTGTATGTCCTTCCTGCATTCATGTGAGTTTCCTCCGGGTGTTCCAGTTTCCTCTCACGTTACAAAGACTTGCATCTGGAGTGTTTCTCCCTGGGCCTCCTCTGAAAATTGGCTTTGTTCCAAGTTGGAATTTCCGTGTAAACAAATGTTAAATAAATAAATAAAATAAACTGTTGTGCCTCCATTGTTAAGACTATTTTTTTAAATTTAATTTCCTTTTATTGATGTTGAAGCATCATAATACAAAAACATACATAGAAATCTCGGACCCCATCTTGATGGGACTGCTGCATATCCGCAAGTCAACCTGGTCTGTAACATCAATAGGACTTGTAGGCACGACAGATTTGTGTCCCAGACGCTCCCTCATCTTTGGACTAGACTCCATCTCCATGTCAAGCAAAGCACCTCTTTATCCCTTTTTAAGCACAACCTGGATAACTAGATGCAAAATAGAAAATAAATCTCTTGGATTACACCTGTATCCCTGCTGGACAGGGGCATTGGGTGCTGATTTGTCTATACATGGGCCAAACTTTTGGGTAGCTTATAAGGGCCTCAGGGCCAGTAGCCTAGTAACTTCCAATGATCCTACGGTCCTATGAGAAATAAATGTCTGCATCTAGTGCTAATTTCATATCTATTTTCAGTTCTTCAGTCGAACAGTTTACTTCAACAGCAATCACACTTCTTCATATTGATGCCATATTCATTTTTTTTAAACAAAAAAAAAACTTTATTAAATTATCATGTATGACATAGGCAATCTTATATTTATGTAAATGAAAATAAACCATGTCAACACAATCTCAGTTGCAAACATTATACATTACAAACCATGCCAAAACAACTGTAGCTGGAAACATTATACATCACTTTTAATATATCTAGTCATTGTCAGTCATCCATTACATAGATCATTCAGTTCCTGCCTTGTTTTTAACCTCATTACTCCTATGCATGTATCAGTCCTACACTTCCTATGTTTTCCCTTATTTAATTTGCTCAAACCCTTTTCTAAAGATCCCAGTTCCAGTTGTTTTATCTCTATTACTATATTCATTACTTCTAGTAAATTTGTTTTAGACTTTGATTTCCATTTTCTAGTAATTGTTTTTTTGGCAGCCATAATAATTAGACTCAGCAAGGCTTTACTATGTCTAGGCAATTCCGATTCTATAGCATAGCTCAAAAAAGCCATTTCCTTAGTTTTGATGCTATTATGATAGACGAGAAATCAAACTGAAAGGCCAAACCTATAGTATAGTTATTCTGGGTTAGTAAGATTTCTTGTGAGTCTGTCTAAACAGTAACGAGTAAACTTAAGCTATGAAAAGATTAAAAACAGCCTGAATATTAGTTGTAGTCCACCTACTTGACCTTGAGGTTAATCCCTCTTTTATAGGTCTTGTCCTGGAGAGGCTTGGATGCTGGATGGAAATAATGTAGTGAAAATATAGTACAGCTGGCAGTACCAATTCCCAGTTGGTGTGAAAACAAATCTCAGGAGTACTACAATATTAGCAGGAATGGGCTCACCATCCTCAAGATCCTTAGTAAAGACAGAACCAGAAGAATAATGAAAGCTGCCAAAGGCGGCAGTATTATGGTGACTGATACATCAATGTACAATTACAAAATTCACAGAAACAACCCAACCTACTATGAACCCAGTGACTATAGCAAAATTAAGCTAACATATGAGGATTTACTCATCAAAATTTCAAATCTCAGTGAGGAAGACCTTGTCGACAGCAGCCTGCATGATTTTCTGGTTGTGGAACATCCCAGACTCTCAAGGTTATGCAGAATCTCCAAACCTCATAAAAACATGCTAGACTCTCTATACATACCAGTTATAGCAAGCAGGGGCAGCATCACTGATCTGATTTCAATTTAATTAGACGTCCAAATCAAACCCTTGACAGAAAACAACAAATCCTTCATATTAGACACCACAGATCTCTGCATAGTTAGTCAGAACAGATGTGGAAGCCTTGTACACTGCCCTGTCCCATGACTACTGCATCAGGGCAGTGATTGAAGCCTACCAGAAAGAGTGGGAAGCACTTCTCGATAAATTGGAAACAATTAGCCGGCTTTTGCATCAATTTGAAAATCACTACTTTCAACAGACCAGTGGTACAGCTGTAGGTGCTGCCATGGCCCCAGGTTTGGCAAACACAGCCTTAGGTTAATGGGAGGAAGAGTTAATTTATAGTTTCTCATTCTACAGAAACATGGCCTGCTACTTCAGATTCATTGACGATATTGTTATCTTTTGGAAAAGTGACCTCCAACAACCACCCACAGCCAGACATCAGTTAATATTTTGAACCTCCTTATCACCAAAGAAGGAGGAAACCCATCTAATTATCTTTTTCAGAAACCCACCAGGGTAAACCTGATACTTTACAGGAATAGTATGCACCCCTTTAGAAAAAAAAAAGAAATGTCTTCAAGTCCCAAGGGCTCAGGATTGCCAGTATCTCCAAGGAGCTTACGGATTTCACTAAAACATCATTAACCTGGAAAAAGTCTTCTTAGCTAGGGGATACAGCAAAAGATCTATTCAACAATGCTTTGCCCCATCAGAAGGACAACATTGAACTGGTAGCTAATTGGAACCTCATCTTACATCAAATCCACAGAATTTTGAAACATAAAAACAATGAAAAAATGGAAAAAACAACCTAACACTGACTTACCTGGATGACTACCATGAACTAAAAAAGGCTACTGACAACTAGTGCATTATTAGCAAAAACAGAACCCTCAGCAAATCCCTCCCACCCAGACCAAGTTTTACCATCTGAAGAAACAAGAACATTTTGGATATTGTAGAAAAAAAAAAAAAAAAAAACCATCAGCTACCCTCCTTCATCCATTCACATACCAGGTAATTGCCCTTGCGTTCCCCCCAACTGAAACTACTGCAAATTCATGAGTGGGAAAACCTCCTTCTACTGCCCCAACAACCTTAGCAGGGCATAAGTAATAAAAAGGCTTTAGGACTCCTAGCTGTAGTTTTAAATTATACATTATACAGGTTGTAGACAGAACATAGTGGTGGTGATTAACCACTCCAGTGTTGCAGTGGTTAACTCACAACAAGAGGTTTTCCAGTTTGATTCTTGGCTTGGGTGACTTCTGTATGGAGTCTACATGTCCTCCCTGTGTTTGCGTGGGTTTCCGCCCACATTTTAAAGACATGCTGCTGGAGCATTTCTCCGTGGGCCTCTGCTGAAAATAGGCTCCGTCCTAGATGGACTTTCCTGGTCAACAACCGTTAAATAAACAAATAAATATTTTTGTTTACCCCAAACCAGCACTATTTCCTTTTTATTCTATTGTATATGTACTAACATCCATTATCTTAAATACTTTAATTATACTTTTATCTTACTAACAATTCATCTTATTTTGATGCTTATATATGGCAGGTGCTTCTTTTCTACATTCTTAAGACCCTCTATCAACATAGGCACGCATACTCAACCTTTTGCCTCAGATGATACAGTTCTGCAAACAACCTCTCTTCCCCCCCACTCTTCTTTTGATTTGACTCATATTACTTTTTCCAAAATGTTTTTGCATCTTCTTTCTCCTAGGAATGTATGGACTATCTCCAGCCTTTGTCAGTCCAAATGACTCTCGTCGAAGGAAAACAGTGTCATTATCATTCCATTCTTCTTTCACTTTCAAATCATCTCAACATATTAAATTTGCCAGTCAGTGTTGTCATCAAACCTTTGACTTAGACACATCAGCACACACACACACACACACACACACACACACACACACACACACACACACACACACACACACACACACACACACACACACACACACACACGCATATACAGTGTGTGTGTGTATATATATATATATATATAATGAAATAAATGGCTGGTGTGGAAAGGCAAACTCAATAACTCCTCGGCTTGGACAGTACACAGTACAGTGTAGACAAATTACCGCTATTCCTCCTAAAGTATCCTGTAGCAAGAAGCAGCAACAAAACTGAATAAAGTAACCAACAGGATACACCACGAGAACACGAACTGTAGATAAAAACTTCTTTATTCCAAACAGTAGATAAGCGCTTTCGCGTGCTTCATGCACGCTTCTTCAGATCTATTGAACCTTGTCAACCCCATCTCCTCTTATAATAGACAATACTGTCAATTAAACATTAACAATTGAATAATTGACGGCTCATTAAAATTTCAATATTCACTTTTAAAAAGCCCCATACGCCGGTATTCTGTTACCATCAAATCAAATACTCTCAGACTGCCTATTTAATTACATATGCTATAAATGATTACTGAATAGATCAAATAAATAAACAGTTCGATTAGTATCTACATCTAGTCAGAAAAAACATATAACTTATATATAGGCTCATTCTTAAGAGATGTTTCCTAAGAAGAGCTGTTTAAAAACAGGAGCTGTTTTAAAATAGCTATTTCAACTAATATCTATTTAAAAAAAAAATATATATATATATATGCATACAATAACTTAACATCATATGCGATATATTGATCGCATGAAACAGATGCAAAAATAATGCCGTCTATATTGCTTCTCAATTAATCTCTGTCTTCATATCCATGGCATTATTATGTGTCATAAAATAAAAAGTGAAGAGGAAGAATTATATTTCATGATCCATGACATAAAAATATCAATTCATCAATATTCAAACTACATCTTCACTCACCCATGTCGCTGGTAGACTTAGACATATGTACATTTTTTATACATGGTATTTTGAATCATGTTTTACACCTGCTGTGTGCCGGGTTTTTGTTGGACACATGCTTTTACACTGTCTCATGAAAGTCCACCAGCGACATGGGTGAGTGAAGATGTAGTTTGAATATTGATGAATTGATATTTTTATGTCATGGATCATGAAATATAATTCTTCCTCTTCACTTTTTATTTTATGACACATAATAATGCCATGGATATGAAGACAGAGATTAATTGAGAAGCAATATAGACGGCATTATTTTTGCATCTGTTTCATGCGATCAATATATCGCATATGATGTTAAGTTATTGTATGCATATATATATATATATATATATATATATATATTTTTTTTTTAAATAGATATTAGTTGAAATAGCTATTTTAAAACAGCTCCTGTTTTTAAACAGCTCTTCTTAGGAAACATCTCTTAAGAATGAGCCTATATATAAGTTATATGTTTTTTCTGACTAGATGTAGATACTAATCGAACTGTTTATTTATTTGATCTATTCAGTAATCATTTATAGCATATGTAATTAAATAGGCAGTCTGAGAGTATTTGATTTGATGGTAACAGAATACCGGCGTATGGGGCTTTTTAAAAGAGAATATTGAAATTTTAATGAGCAGTCAATTATTCAATTGTTAATGTTTAATTGACAGTATTGTCTATTATAAGAGGAGATGGGGTTGACAAGGTTCAATAGATCTGAAGAAGCGTGCATGACTTCTTCAGATGAAAGCCTGTGTCAGATGAAAGCGCTTAACCTGGAGAGTTTTTCATTTTGTGTTGTTTGCAATAAACTCGTGTACTGTGTACTGTGTACTGTCCAAGCCGAGGAGTTATTGAGTTTGCCTTTCCACACCAGCCATTTATTTCATTACGTTGTTGCTGTGCTGTGTTGGTATATATATATATATATATATATATATATATATATATATATATATATATATATATATATATATATAAAACATTTTTTTAAATTATTTATTTGAAAGACCATCCATGTCAAAACAACTTTTAGACTGCCAGTTTTAATTGAACTGCAGAGGATGCTTATCAGGTTTGCTCATGCTCCCTGTGCCTAAATAAAAAAAAAATGTTGGATAGTGGTGAAGAAATCTATTAAAAACAGTTTGTAATTTCTGTGACTGATCTGGCATTTAAACTTTTTTTGGGATTTATGGGAGAAAAATCAACTAAGAAAAGCAAGGCAATATGCTTGTGCCAGAGGAACGCAAGGCATGCCTAACTTCAAACCAGCAGAAAAGACTCTGGGTATATAGCAACACAAAATGTAGAAATCCATGCTAAAGTTTTATATGATAATGTCTGAGGTACAAAAAATAAATACAACATTAACTGATTATATGAGTAAAGTGGATGGACAAATAGCTGTGGTGTTATATGGTCATTTAAACTAACAGTAACTAAATCAAATACTGTTGGAAACTCCTTACACTCCTCCTCTTGGTCTAAAACTTGGAATTCCATACCTCTGTATCTCAGAATATTAGAAATCAATAAGTCTTCCCAACTACACTTAAAGGATCATCTAAAATATGTGGCTATGCTGTTGTACTTCTCCTGGGATAATCTAAATGCTGCCTTTCTCTCAACCTCTGTTTGTAGGCTGCTCTACTCATTAAATGGCTCTCATACTTCTGGTATGGCCACAGTCTGTTCCTAGGCAGCTCTACTCATTAAATAGCTCTCTTAGTCCTGGTATGACCAAAGTCTGGTTCACTGTTCCTTGTCCTTCAAGGGACATCCTACGCTTATTGTTAAATTCGGTTTACTATCAAATGGGTGATTGCACTTTGTGCGATTCACGGCAGTCTGAAATGCCCCATTTGATAGTATCGAATGAACGAACATAGAGATGTAGAAATGCACAACAACAAATGCACTACAGCATTCACTGTTGTGACTTTCTACATTTTAATGCAGATCAAACTATAGTGGAGAGCAGGAAATGTACCCTTTCCCTCACTGTAGTACAATCTCATAGTTTGCATATATAAGTAGCAGGGGGTGTGGGGGGTTGCAGGGGAGCTTGCCCCCCCTCCAAAAATGGTCTTTACTGTGGGTTGCTCAATACGAAGAGTTGTGGAAGTGTGGTGAATGTTCAAATCATATTGAATTCGAACATTTAGCACTTCCGCATTCAACATTTTTCACATTCATTTTTGCCATATTCGCCCATATGGTTCGCACAAACATTAACACACATAATGCAGGATCGCATGAATGATAGTAAACTGTCAAATTCACAATTTACAAAAATGTTTCTGCCACAAAGCATTGTAACAAATTTCAGTATATGTCAATCACAAATAATCTTTTTTTGTATTCTTATCCTCAAATGTAACACTGTATAACATTTTTATTTTACTGTGTACTACTTCCCTATCAAACAGTCATTAACCTATATTGACCTAAAATGTATTTATGCTTATTGCTTAAAACGCATTAAGTATTGTTTTACTATTTACTTGTTTTATTGTAGAGCTTTTCTTCCTGGGCCACCACTAAAAAGGGAATAGCTTGCCTACCCAGTTGGTCTATCCTGGTCAACAAATGCAATAACTATAACTAACTAAGACTTTCAAAAACGTAATTCAGAGCTAAGAGACTTTGCTCATAGGATGGCAGTGCTCAAAACAAGAATGGATTTAATAGAGACATGCCAGGTAGATGAAGAGGATTGAAGTAGGAGAAATAATATGTTCTTCAGTGAGAAAACAGAAGAGCCTGACTGCATTATGTCTGTGGTGGTTAAATTGTCTGAATGGACTGGCATACCTCAAGCAGACATACAGGTGCACCACATTTTTAAGATTATGATATGATTTACTTGGCCAGTTTTGGTGAAGTTTGAAAATTTTGTTTTGAAGGAGCAAATCTTAGTGGTCCTATGGACTCCTGGAAAGATAATAAAAACGAGTGAATTAAAGGTTTTGTGTGGCCATGATTTTTCAGCCAAAATTAGGTTGAAAAGAGCTGCATTTGCCCAAGTTAAAATGCTATGCAGACAGCAGAAGTAGAATAGAAGCTGAGTCTCTCCAGACAGCTGAGAGTTAAATGCCTAGAGGATTAACTGGATTTCTAGCACAGGAAGAGGCAAAAGGAAAGATTTAGCAAGCATAGTCAGAGCTTAGTTGCAGTATTGTGACTCAAGTGGGGAAGACCTGCTCACAGGTTCATAGGTGAGTAAATGGCTGCAACCCCAGGAGCCCTTTTTAAGCCTAGCCATGCTTTCTGTAAATTTTTGATACCCCAGGGTTATTTTAAGGGGTATATGTTGGCTGAGGCATGGGTGATCAAACATTTATAGGTGGCCGCTGTCTACTAGACACATAGGTGACAGACCTTGGGTAAATTTCTGATTCCCCATCCACTGGTCTACGTTATATCATTGCTGGAGCCTTCCTGTGTCCTGACAGAGTGCTCTTCAAACTATCTGGAGATATAGAGAGCTAAGTATATTTTTCTGGCACTTCAGAGTTGTGTACTGTTAATTGTTGCTTGACTAATTTTATATCATTGCTGGCTGACTTCAGAGTTGTGCACTGTTATTTTTGCTTCACTGTATAGTTTTTCAGATCTCTGCTGAAGGTGTTGGTTTTCCCTTTACCCACCCTCCCTATTCCTGCCTTGTTGTTTAAATTTGGAGGCTTTTGCAGTTGCCTACCCCCACTGTAGATTTGATCTGGGACCCTCCCCCCAGTCCCATCACTTTACCTCATTCTACCTAATAGACACCTTCTGCACTTGTTTTTAGTCATTTTTAATTTAATTGCATTTTTTAAACTGTTTGGTCTAACATTGCTACATACTCAAGTGTGCTAGCTTGCACTGCATTTGAATTGTTTTTACTGCTGTTTTAGCTACTTTTCTGTAAAAAAAAAATCTAAGCCTGTTTTCAACCTTTCCTGTAACTAGTGTAGCCCAGATTCAGATTTGCTGTATCCAGGACTGTATGTAAGCTTCTGAGCCCCCCAAGCTTTCTGTGTTGGAAGGAAGCCTTCTAGCTTATCAGTGGGAGTGGTAAGCACTAGGTAACCTATCTACCACATAAGGAGTGGTTCTGGCCCAGAAATTGTAGTTATTGGCCGTTTCTGCAGTTTTTCCATCTCTCTCAACTTTCTGATTTAAAAGCCCGCATTTGCACTTGTTTCCCCCCTTTCCTGTAACTAGTTTAGTCCAGATACAGATTCTTAGTTTTAGCACTTGAATTTGCTTATTTGTGATCAGCACTTGTTCAGAACTTGTAAGCACTAAATAAGCTACTAATTACTACAGCACTCAACCTTCCTCATTACCTAGAGGAAAACAGTTTTGGTACTTACTTTCCTCACTTGCTTAGAGAAAAACAGCTCTTGTACTCACTTTCCTCACTTATCTAGAGGAAAATAGTTTTTATTCAAGCATGTCCAAGGGTCAGCTCCCAGTGTTCACTCCTGTCTATCTGATGAATCTGGGCATCTTGGGGCAATGTAGAAATTGCCTCATGTACACAGACAACCCCCTCCTCTTACCATCCAACACTACAACCTGTGAGAGATGCACTTATCTAGCCAAACTGGAGGTAAAGCTCTCTCCAATCAAGACTGAACTTGACAGTCAAGAGGAGATGGTAAACACTTGCACCGCACCACACTCATCACATAGTCTCACTAAATCTACACCACCAAAATCCACACATAGAAACACAAAAAAATTAGCTGAGGCTCCCAATAATAATCTGTCTAAGCAACAGAGACCTCCAAAGCAGAAATGCAAGCAACCTCCACCCCCCCAACACAACCCAAATGACACATAGCCCACAGACTCAGTGTGCCACTCAACCACAGCCAATAAGGCAACACAACATACTCAACACACTAGTCATAGGTGACTCTATAGTCAGGCACACTGATGTCCCACTCACCAGGCTAAACAAGGAGAAGGTTACTGTCAGCTGCCTGTCGGGTGCCAGGATCCGCCACATAACCCACGCACTCAGGTCACTCCACAACAAGTACAAATATGACTCTGTCATTGTCCATGTTGGTGTGAACGACCTGAGATGTACCTCCCCGGACTACATGAAAAGAGACATGGAAGAGCTCTCCGATCTTGTAGCCCAGGCAGGTATGACCCTAGCCCTGAGTAGCATTCTGCCATTACCCAGAATTATACCGCAGTACAAGGACAAAATGATTGACTTCAACAATTTGCTAAGCTTCTGGTGTCATTCTAAAGGGATCTAGTATCTGTCTGCTTGGGATGACATGGTTGACAGACCACGATGCTTTGCCAGAGATGGCCTGCACCTGTCACCCCTGGGATTCCGGATACTGGCTAAGATTCTCACCGTCCCTATAGTGCCTTTTTAGGCAATGTTCAAATGACAAATTCACCACCATAACAGGAACAGGCAAACAAAAACTGAGGGTGATGCTACTCAATGCTAGAAGTCTAAATCTCAAAATGCACTCACTCGAGGTTCTCCTTAAAATGGAGAACATTGATATATGTGCAGTGACTGAGACCTGGATCAAGGCTCCAGAGAGCACCACTGCACTACCAGGCTATAACTCCTACCACACGTTTCAGCCATGTAACCTGGACCGGAACACCAAAGGCGGAGGTGTGTCCATATTCATTAAGGATATCCACACCTCCAGGCTAGTTGCTCAGCATAATGCAGCTGAGGTTATCCAAGTGCAACTAACTCTGGGCAAAACTGCAATCCAAATTGTAGCTTGCTACAGATCCCCCACAATGCCCCAGGATTCCGATTCCTCTTTTCTTGATGTACTGGAAAATATTAGGGTTCAACCAAACACCCTAATAATGGGCGATTTCAACTACCCCACCATTAAATGGGAAAACTACTTATGTACCAACTACTTTGCTCAACGCTTTCTGGAATTCATAAACTCCAATGCCCTGGATCAACTTATCCACACCCCCACCAGGGGCAACAATATCCTAGATCTAGTCATTACCAACATGAGTGACTGGTGTTCCACACCTGAAGTCAATGCCTCATTGGTCCGATCTGACCATAAGCTAATTACCCTAGATATTCACATCCTGCCCCCAGCCCCCATTAAGGAAACCATGGTAAAAATTTCTCCAAAGCCAACTTCATGCTTCTTAAGACAGAAGTGGTGAACTTCATGACACTCATGCAGATGGACAATACAGTTATGACTATTGAATCCAACACAATTGCACTTTATAAGCACTTACACAAGTGCATGGATCATGCTATCCCAAACAGAACCAAGATGCTATCCTGCAAAAAAAGGAAGCCAATCTGGTGGTCCCCTGCCATAAACAAACTGTACAAGAGAAGGAAGAAACTGTTGCAAAAGAGAGTAAAATCCCATGAGTGGAGGAGCGCCCTGGTCAGCCTCAGTAAGAAGCTGCGATCCCTGATAAAATCCTCAAAAGCTAGTTACGAAAACAAAATTGCCACTGATTCAAAAGACAACCGCAAAGCATTCTATAGCTATGTCAAGAATCTCAATGGCAACACTCAGATCTGTTCTGAGTTACAGCACAATGGTACTAAATATACAGTCCCAACTGATATTGCCAACATCCTGGTAGATAGGTTCAGTGCTAACTTTACCTCCCTCTCACCCCCTAAAAAGCCCATCTCTATACTGGAATAATGCAAAGTTCCTGTAATCACAGCTACACAGGTAAAAACCTCACTCTCCAAAGCCAAGAACACAGCATCCATGGGACCAGACAACATCCCAGGCTGTGTTCTACACTAACTACAGAACAAACTGGCACCTCACCTAAGTACCATGTTCAATCATAGCCTCACCTCAGGCTTTGTGCCTGCTGAATGGCGCACAGCGAGGGTTATCCCACTCCAGAAGGGGGGAGCCACCACAGACCCTGGGAACTACCGTCCCATTACCCTGACGAGCCTATTCTGCAAGGCCATGGAACGTATCATCATGGAACTTATAAACAAAGACATTGGTAATCTCCAAACTCCGGACCCCACCCAGTTCGGGTTTGTAAAAGGCAGATCATGTCTCCTAAACTTGATAGACTTCTTTGAAGAAGTCACCAAAGCTGTAGACGAGGGTAAGGTGGTTCACACAGCCTATCTAGATCTTGCCAAGGCTTTTGACACCATCCCCCACTCTGGAATTATAGATAAACTCACTAAACTAGGTATAAATCCCTATGTCACAAGATGGGTTGCAAACTGGCTCACTGACAGAACCCACACTGTGAAAGTAGCAGACTCCAAATCCAACTTCAGACCAGTGAAAAGTGGAATGCCACAGAGTTCAGTCCTGGGTCCTCTCCTGTTTGGTATCTACTTCTCTGAAGTACAGGCTAACACAGAAGGTCTTTGGCTAATGAAGTTCACAGATGACTGCAAACTAGGAGCCATAATCAAAACTGTTAGCGATGTGGACATCCTACAAAAGGGCCTCACTGAGACAGATGCCTGGTGTCAAAGCCATGGCCTCAAGCTCAATGCCAAAAAGTGCACTGTCATCCCCTTTGGTGAAAACTCTGTACCCATGAACTACAACATAGGTGGTAGTATACTTAACACCGAAAGTGTGATAAGAGACCTTGGGACACAGGTAGAGAGTCGTCTCTCCTTTGATAATCACATCGCCACAGTAGTCAGGAAATCCTTCTACGTGGCACACCTCATCACAAAAGGTTTCTCATCCAGAAAAAAGAGGCCATTGTTCCCCTCTACTCATCACTCATTAGACCCATTATAGAGTACAACACCCCTTTTGGTGTGTACCTCACAAGATATCTGCAACAACAGGAAAGGCCACAGAAATACCTCACAAAGAGGATTACCGACCTCAAACAGATGCCCTACACAGACCATCTCAAAAAACTCCAGCTTTACTCCGTCGCATATCGCCTACTCAGAGGTAATCTCTGCCTAACATACAGAGCTATGTCAAACCCAGAGTTGTTGGACGTGCTCCACTTAAAGAAGTCCCAATCCCTCCGAGCTACATGCTCTAGGGACCTAAATCTTGTCACCACAATAAACAAAACATACCGGAAGGATAGATTCCTGTCCTAGAGACTTCCCATACTCTGGAATAAACTACCTATCTATATCAAACAAAGCTCCTCATTAGTACTCTTCAAGAAAAATCTTGATGATTGTATGGGAAATAGGAAATTCACCCAGGGGATCACTTCTGTGGCTTTGCTCGACAGTGGCACAGGAAAATAATTTTCTTGGGTGGGAAAGCCAGGGTACCTTTTTGGCTGGGCTTGTATAGGCCCTAGGGCTGATAGCCTAGTACCTACCTATGAACCTATGAATACTTGAATTGGGTTAGGGAAGAGCTCTGCTTCACAAGGAAGGGAAGCCTGCTCTATAGAAAAGATAATCTCTGAGACACATGCCTGTCCCTCCAGCATGTCCTATTGCAAATGGGGCTTGGGTACCTAGATTGGATAATGTGGATGTGCAGCAGGTTCACCAAGGCAAGATCAGAGCAAGCTTTATAGGTCAGGCTTAGATCACTTCTCAGCAATCGATAGGAGACCACGTACAGGGATAGGGCTTTGAGTTGGTTTATGTAGGACATGTTGTTTAGGATATGCATTTTTTGTGAGGAACCTCTGTGGACTCTCTAGTTGATGCATATGCATGGTCAGGTACATGCTGAAGAGGGTGTTGCACCCAATGAGTAATCTAATAAGGGCCACATTCAATGGAACAATGTCATCCTTGGGCCAAGATGTCATACCCCTGCTTATAAGCTGTGCAGTATAGAATGATTTCCTTACTACTGTAGACACATGATAGCCAAAGGCCAGGTTGCTCTCTACATGTTTTCTCAAATCCCTGACCACTGGGTCTACTCTTAGGGGTGTATTATCAATGTGGTAGTTTCCAGGGTTGGCCATCTTACCAAAGGATACTATTATGCATTTTTTGGCATTGAGTTTAGATCTGGAACCAGCTATTAATCTATGTCAGGCCTTCTTGGAGGGTATTTGTGTCTTTGGGGATTCAATGGCTGCACCTAGTTTGCAATCGTCTGCAAACTTGATCTGACAGAGGCACTTGATGTTGACCTTGACTTCAGAGAAATAGATGCCAAAAAAGAATGCTGTCAACACCAAGCCTTGAGGGACTCTACTGGTAACTGTCCTTTTTGTGGAGGTAGATTCCCCTGTCCTAACATCTTGGGTCCTTTTTCTGAGCCATCTGGCAATTCATTGGGTGATATATAGGTTTATACCTAGTTTCATGAGTTTTTCCACCTGAGATTTTATGGGAGGCAAAAACACACACACTTTATTTTGCCTGTTACCAGTAATGTTTTTTTTCAACATACTAAATTTCAAGGAACCAGTCTGTCAGAGAGGCATTTTGTAAATACTGCTTTTATGAAATGCCCTGTACCTGGAAGCTCACCTTTTGTCACTGTGGTTTGGGTGAGTTGGCAGTTTATGCCTTTAGGATCTCTTTTGTCAAAAAGGCTGCTATAATGACGTCAGCAGTAATGGTGCAACTGAATCCTGTATCTGCTTTAACATGTTCGGTAATCCAGGGCCCCTGGATGACAATGATAAGTAAAGAAGTAAAGTCTGTTTTGTTTTTGTTGACATTGATGACTGTCACTTGTGAAGCTCTTTCCTCTTGATGGTATGTATATCCGACATAGAAAGATCCCACAGCTAAGCTCATTGCTATGTTTGATGAACGGTCTTAAAGCAAAATATATCTCCATTATCAGATGTGTCAAACTCCCCTAACAGTGGACCCAGTGGTGAGAGATTTAGTTACTCAGATAGATAGTAATCTGAGTAAAAATGAAAAAGCAGCAAACCAAAGACCAGGAAGGAACCAGACCATAACACTTATAAGCTTTTGTTCGTTTAATAAAACACCACAAACTTCATCAGTTTATAAGTTTTGTGGTCTGGTTCCTTCCTGGTCTTTGGTTTGCTGCTTTTTCATTTTTACTTTGTTCTTTGGAGTTGTTTAGCAGATAGTAATCTGAATTTTGACCACAATGTGTCCATGGTGGTGATGCAATCCTTCTATGAGGCTCAGCTTATAAGGAAGGGCATGGCATCCACATCTATGTATGTCATAGTACCACTGTACTCAGCCCTCATCAGACCGATAATCAAGTATAATGCACCCTTTAGCATGTACCTGGTAAACAGTTGGAGTATCTTCAGTTTTCTCACCAAAAAATACAGGGAATAACCAACATGTCATACGTGAACCAATTAAAAGCCCTTTCACTGCATTCAGTTTCCTATACTGGGGGTGATCTGTGTCTGACCTACAAAGCAGTCTCTGACCAAGCCCTGATGGAAATGTTGCATATTGGCAAAACTAACTGCATGAGGGTTACCCGCTCCAAGGATCTAAACCTCATCTCTGATAAGAATAGATCATGCTGGAGAGACAGATATGTGTCCCAGAGATTGCCCCTCCTCTGGAATGGGGTTCCTATTCACGTGAAGCAGAGCCCTTCCCTGACCATCTTCAAGACCAATCTGAATCGATGGATGAGAAATTGCAACTTCACGCCTGGGGTGGTGTCCATTTCCCTTATGGACAAAGGCAGTCTGTAAAAATAGTCAAACCCCCTGTTGATGACCCTTGTTGTCTTTCCCCTTAGGGATTAAAAAATTGGGTAAAATAGATATAAAACTGGCTAGGCTTGGAAGGGTTCTTGAGCCATTAGCTTAGTCATCTCCTGTATGGTCATCATTAGCCACATCAAGGGTATCCTGCTGTCATAACACAAATTCCCATCTTTTGAGGTGGGATACATGTAGAATGTAGATTCCTAACAGGTATATCCTAGAGATAAGATTGAAGATAAAGACACGGCCTCTAAAGAGAATAATGCATTTTCATCACTGTCCTTTCCTTTCAACACTGAATCGTCACCATCAGTATATATGTAGACCCAGAGGGGAACCCCTCAGCTTCCCCCAGTGATCCCAGGATCAGTGACCCATTTAGAGAAATAAAAAGGAGCATAAATTTCTGTGACATTAGTCTAATATGTTTCTTGACTTCCCAGAATCCCTGTCCATGATTATTCTTTCCTTTAATCACACATTAAGGAAAAACATGTTCAAGAAGGCATGGAGAAAGTTGGGGGGGGGGTCACTTATTGTTTGTCCATACAAGGTAGACCACAGATATTTTCCCCTGTGGGTTTTGCCTTTTTTGACCTTTGGACTCATTCTGCTCTCTTGGTGTTATTGATTGACCCAAATCTCCCAGCATGTTAAGTGTCATTCCTTAAGTAAGGAATGCGCATGTATTCTGTGCCACTGGTGGAGACAAAGTACCCAGTAGCCATTTATTGTGTTTAATATTTGTTAACCTGGTAAGTATACTGGTTTACAGACACCGTTCAGCCATGATCTGGGCCACTAGCACAAGGGTAAGTATAATACACATATTTATTTATTTCATATTTGGTAACCGTGCAGGTAGACTGGTATGAAGACCCCTTTCAGCCATGACTTGAAAGTATAGAAACAAAAGCAAATAACAAAATTGTTCAAGATGCATGCAGTACAGCAGAACAAATACAAAACAAGTATTTTAAAGGGTCTTAGAACAAATATATAGTTGTTGCAGATCCTTAAGCTTTTTAGAGAGTCTTCTATACAGAGAAACGTTGCAAAGATAGAGTTAACAGTAAAAGCACACTTGTTAACAATATTTACAGTATGTACTAAAAGTCCATTTTGAATTTCAACTTTTCAGGAAAGAAGCCGGACAATATTTTTGATATGAAATAAGGAAAGACTGTCATGTTGCACGAAGCATGCTGTTAGAATTCAATATTTCATGGTGACTGTCTTGCTGAATGTAGTATGCTGTTTGATATAGCAAATGGTGAGGTTAACCATTGTCCTTAAAGTGCTTACCCTTGGTTTCCTTGTTAAAATGTCAGAAAAGGCCTATTTGAATTAGTGAGAAATATCAGGCCCCTTAACTATGGAGGGAGTCTGTTCCATAATGCTGTGCCTAGTCATGAGAAGGCATATTCTTTTGTAGCTGTTTTATATGTAGGTCTCTATAATATGATTGTTTTTTCCTGGACACTTCTTAGGGAGTAAATAAGGTCTTAGATTGGTGGTTTCTGGCTCAAAGGTATGCAGTCACCACTGTTTAGCATTTTGTGAATAAGAGCACTTAAGAGATAAGTTGAACTTTCAGTGACTGGAAGCCATTTTAGACATTGTAGGAGGTTGCAATGGAGAGATCTGTTGTCTGCAAGGAGGGCAAATCTGCAGATTTTATTTTGTGTGATCTGAAGTGTTTGGGGATTTTGTGCTGAGTAAAAGGTGATTAGAGGAAGATCATATTCTAACTGAGGGAAAAGAACATTTCTGGCTAGGGGAAAGCAGGGTGAAGAGGAGCATACATGAGAGACTCAGAGATTCTACAGCACAGTTTAAGCTGAGATGGTACAGTATTACTTATTTTATCTACATTATTTGAAAAGGTTAGAAAAGGCTGAGGGTTAAGTCCTAGGTATTTGCATGCAGAAATGAGGGGAATAATGTTGTGATTATCAGTGATGGTAATTAGAGCTAAATGAGGGAATTTTTATGAGGTAATAGAGGTGAGGTAATAAGGTTAGCTTTCTGCTGTTAATTAGAAGGTGATCACAATCAGCCTAGTTGGATAGCTTAGAGAAAGACTGTTGACATTTGTTCTGGAGATCAGAAGTGCATTTACTGGCTTGTAACACACGGATGTCATCTGCAATACAGAATGCATCAAGGCATGGGAAGTCTTCTGTAAGATCATTAATAAATAATGAAAACAGATTGGGACTCAGAATAAAACCTATATGGGCAGTTTAATCAACCAGCATGTTTTAGAAGGTGGGATGACACTATAGTGCCCAGGAAAAAAAAAAACATTCAGAGATGGGGAGACCATGCAAACGTCACGTAAGCAGTGACCAGAAGTCAGGCTTGAACCTTGGAGCTTTGAGGAAGAGATATTACCACTAAGGCTCCATGCTGCCACCCTTGAAATTAGTGTTATGCAGAGTATATCCCACAACAGTAAGAAGCTAGTTATGAGCAAAGACACTTGGCGAAGTTTCTCCTGAAACTGAAACAAAATAATATGAAAATCCTTGGAACACTGTAGCTGTAACAGCAGTTTACTTATTATGTATATACAACTTTCTCAGAGGCATATGTTCATGGCTCTTTAAAAAGGGTGTGTTAATGAGTTTTCTATTTAACAGTGCATTTGAATTCATTTTATAATGGAATAGCTTTAATACCACTTTAATGCTAGCCTGTTTAATATTGTATTTATTGTGTTAGATTTTATTGTGAAGGCAGTAAAGCTGGGACTGAAATGTATCATCCAGTAGTACATTTTCTTCCTGTCTCAGGCTTAACTGCTCAAATATTTGTTTATGCCATGCAAATAAAATCAGTTGTACTTGAATCTCATTACGACATAATGTGTGCACATTGCATATTTACTTTAACATTCAGTTTAGTAATTTGACCTGAATTCATATATTTAACTCTATCATGCTAACTTCCTTTTAAAGTTACAGGTAATTTACCATAAGATATGATTATTAATTATAATATTAGTATTATCAGGACTTGGTTTGCAATTAATATGTAATATGTTGTCATACATTTCCTGTTAAATATCTGTTGATTTTAAAGTCACTTTTTCCTGTTGTCTCTTAACTGGGCTTCATAGACGTTTCTCTTGAGATTTATATGAACGCTTGCATATTTTATTTGATGGCCTGTGATCAGCTGGTCTCTAATAATGAACAGAAATTCACGTTTTTGTGTGAAGCAGACTCCCTTATCAGAATGAGTTAAGTTTGAAGCAAATATTACTGCCCAATAGGACTGATATAATGCATAATTTCTTATGACTGACTAATATCAAATTTTTTAAATGTATTTGCCAGAAAAAAAAAACTCATTAGATTCAAAGAAATGGTTCAGAAACTGAGGAAAACTGAGTATTTTTTTAGCTTACTTGTTGATGCATTAAAATTATTTTCATGTTCATTATTTGAATGGAAGGCTCAATGTAGTCTGTCTTAAACATTTTATTTATTGGTTGATTTTTGTTTTGGTGACTGGGCTTGTATTATTTGTCAGAGCCCTTGCTCAGAGGAGATCTGGAGAGAAAAACACAAGCAAGAGTAGAACACAGACTATGAACAGCACAATGCATCAACAATATATTAAACACTTTTGTAACTAGTTAGTAGTTACAATATTTACAAACCACTATAAAGCCATGGCAGTATTTACACTCTGAGGGCTTTTGCTAATAACTGATGTAGTATTTGTA
Source organism: Protopterus annectens (assembly GCF_019279795.1). Taxonomy (NCBI): domain Eukaryota; kingdom Metazoa; phylum Chordata; order Ceratodontiformes; family Protopteridae; genus Protopterus; species Protopterus annectens. Next base: position 60,756,155 of record NC_056733.1, read on the forward strand.
GGCGATTATATAATGCAAGGATGTCAAATGTAGCACTTGTGACAGACTTCTACAAGTTGACTATAAGCACTAGTACATTTCAAAGCTAAAATTAGTAATTATTAACAAGAATGACATTGATTGTCTGCCCAGATCCATGGCATAGAGAAAAGAAGTGACTTCCTGATTATAACCCAGATGACCCAAGATCATTTAGCAGTTATGGCCATGGAGAAGACAAGTAAGGAAGGCTGAGAATGAATGGCCGACACTTGCTAACGCATAGTGGGAGGAGAGAGGGAAATGGTCTTGCCCTCTGCGTTGCCAGCAGTAACTGGATAGAGATGTGCATAGTGTGCAGCATGTGGGCTAGGAACATGCATTTGACACTGCCAAACCATGCTCTTGCAGTAGCTTTCAGGGGCATGTAGCAGAATATGCATGCCCACAGGGGAAGGTGCTACTGGTCTCCACATCTACAAGCACACATTTTGGCTACCAGTGGTAGAGTTTGGCCAGATAAGGAAAAATCCTTAATGGCTGCCTGGATTATGGCCTCCACAATCAGCTGGCTGATTACAGATAGCCAATGGCTGGCAGACATCAAAGGATGCAAAAATATGTTAAAAAATTAATTGCATCCACTGTTTGATATGTAGGCACTGATTAATTGATGGCTATAGTCAGTTGTCAATACTTAAAATAGTTTCCCTAGATATTTAGATTTATCTAAAATGTGCAAGTCATTTAATAATTTTCTCTGTGCTCCCTATTGAAATGTTGGCACTCGAAATACTGAGTGCTGACAAGCCTAAAAAAAAGGTTGAAAAGATAGAAGAGCAAATTTTGAAAATTGCTTTTATCATTAAAACTTCTGTTTTGTGGGGGGCAGGGACCGCCTACACCACCTGAACTTATAAATACCAATTCCAAGATTGCCATACCTCAGAGGAAAGGAAATATTCTGAGAAATGATATCTTGGACTAAATATATGTAAGTCCGCTCTTTTGACCATTCAGTCTCCATTTTTCAGGACTTGCTCTAGTGGATCCTGACATTTCAAATGGTTACCTATTCTCTGTTTAGAGTGCAGCTGAGTATTAGTAATAGCACTAAGTAGACAACTTTTACATTTTAAGTTAGAAAGACAGAATTAATCCAAGTCAGTTAAGTTAGTCACATGTCAGTTATACCTACAAGTAGTTAACACTGAGTGAGCATCTGGTCATTCTACAACTCACAGTCGTGACAAGGGGATAAGGCTTTCTTGAATTCAGACAACCTGATTGTTTGCCTAGTCTGAATTAGAGTGCTGTTCTACTGTGTATGAAAGACATGACTAGGAAATCTGTTTCTTAAATTAGAGAATGTGTTTTGGCATACTAAATTGGAAGAGTGACTCTGATTGTAGATGTGCTAAACTAACAGATTAGTCAAGCCAGAGCAGAGACATTTGTACAGAGCTGTGTAACTAAATAAGAACCAGTGATAAACAATGTTGTACCTAAAACAGTTAAGTCAAGAGGATGGTACACCTAGAGACCAATCAAATTATTCTGTTGTAGGGCAATTTATAACTTTATGGAACTCATTTAAGACTAAAAACATATCCAAATAGTTTGAAGATCAGAATTTGCTACTGTTAGCATGAGTTTTGATTTTAACCTGTATCAGGCAAAAGTTTTTTCATTAATATTCTCAGCTGTTTTATTCGCATATTCTTTGCAGCTAAGATTACAGTCAGTTATTACATGTGGATATTTTGGGTTACTGTCTTTGTACATCCAGTAGAGGCAACAACTGAATTCTGAGATGCCAAGCCATTTTTGGCAATGGTTTGATTTCTGATATACACAAGCACAGACTTTGTCTTAGTAAGTAAAAGTCTGTTATGGTTAAGTCATTGCATGAGATTATTGAAGCCATCCTGTAAAATATTGTCAAGACTTGGTTGCTCAACAAAAACAAACCCAAACAAAGGAGACCTCAGAGGCAAAAACAGACACATGAACTCCACAACCCTCCACACCACATACCACGCATAGTCTACACACCAGTGTCTCATAACCACTATGGCCTAACCATAAACCCAACATATTAGTCATAGGAGACTCCATTGTGAGGCACACAGATGTGCTTCTCACCAGGCTGGATAAGGAGAAAGTCACGGTTAGTTGTTTGTCAGGTACCAGAATCCGCCATATCACACATGCACTCAAGTTTCTCACCAGCAGGTACTGTTATGACTCTGTAATAGTCCATGTTGGCGTGAATGACTTGAGATGTACCTCCCTGGACTATATGAAGAGAGTCACGATTGAGCTCACTGAATGTGTGTCCCAGGCAGGTATGTTCCTAGCCTTAAGCAGCATTCTACCATCACCCAGAATGATGCCTCAATGCAAACAGAAAATGATTGACTAACAATTGGCTTAGTTTCTGGTGTCATTCCAGGAGGATCCAGTACCTGACAGCCTGGGAAGATATGACTGACAGACCATGATGCTTTGCTAGAGATGGCCTGCATCTGTCTCACTTGGGCTTCAGGCTTCTGGCAAAGGCCCTTGCCTACCCCATAGTGCCTTTTTTAGGAAAGGTCATGAGGTCAATACTACCAACATAAAAATCTCAACAAAATGCAAATTAAAGGTCATGCTGCTAAATGCTAGGAGTCTAAACATAAAACTGCACCCATTGCACCCATTCTTAACCCTGGAAAATCCTGACATTTGTGCAGTCACAGAAACCTGGCTCAAAGCTGTGGAGAGCAATCCAGCCTTACCTGGTTGCTCATCCTATCATACATGCAGACCCCAAACTGTGGGCAGCAAAGCCAAAGGAGGTGGATTTTCAATATATATTAAAGACACACACACACACACACACACACCTCTAAGCTGGTCAAACAGTATGAAGCACAGGAGATACTCCAGGTGCAGTTAACCATTGACAAGACCCCAATTCAAATCATAGCAAGCTACAGGACCCCAAATTTGACTCAAGATGCCCACTCCATCTATCTGGACCTCTTTGAATCTATCAAGATTCAACCCTTTACCCTGATCCTGGGCAACTTTTATTACCCAACCATAGATTGGAAAAGCTACTCATACCAGAACACAAATGCCCAGAGATTCCTTGACTTTATCAACACAAATGCCTTGGAACAGCTAGTTGATACCCCCACAAGAGGTGATAATATCTTGGACTTGGTATTAACCAACATGAATAACCACTGCAGCTCCCCTACAGTATCATTTTCCCTGGTAAAATCTGACCATAACACAGTCACTTTCGAAGTCACCCTCTCCCCTGACCCCCTGTAGCTAGGGGAAAACAAAAACATTTCTACATAGCTGATTACAACCTCCTGGGGGATGGCATAAACAGCTTCACAGCCCCCTTCCCCTCTGTAGGAGCTGGCACCAATGTCCAAATCTACACCAAAGTATTATACAAGCATTTACATAGATGCATGGAATCAGGAATACCTGACAAGACAAAATCATTCTCTGCAAGGAAGACTAAACCTGTCTGATGGACATCTGCAATAAGTAAACTATATAACAAAAAGAAAAGATTGCAGTCCAGGATCAAGAAGGAGCAGGTACCCAATTGGAAGCAATCTCTCCTTAGCCTGAACAAGCAAATAAGAGCACTAGTGAAATCCTCTAAAGCCAACTTTGAGTCCAAATTGGCCACATCTACTAGTGACAATCATAAAGCCTTCTTCACATATGTCTGCAGTCTCAAAGGAATGACCCAGATCTGTTCAGAACTGGTGGTAAAGGACACCACATACACAAATGCTGTAGATATAGCCAATCTGCTGGCTGACAGATTGAGTGAAAACTTCACCCCTCTGTCTCCCCCATCAGTAAATCAGGACATGCCCAGTACCTGTCCCCCATCCCTTATCTCTAGGGTACAGGTCATCACTGCCCTCTCACAGCAAAACATACAGCCTCCATGGGACCCAATAACATCCCAGGCTGCATCCTACATGAACTCAGGCATGAACTTGCAGAACCATTAGGCAGCCTATTCAACCAAAACCTGAGTACCGGCTTTGTCCCAGTCAAGTGGAGGACAGCCACTGTCATCCCTTTACACAAAGGTGGAGTGTCCACCGATCTGGGAAATTATAGACCCATCAGCCTAACTAGCCTGATTGCAAGACCATGGAACGGATTATCATGGACCTCATTAACATGGACATTGGCAACCTCCAAACACTCGATCCCACACAGTTTGTCTTTGTCAAGGGGAGGTCAGGCCTGTTAAATCTGGTTGACTTCTTTGAGACAGTCACCAAAGCTATGGATGAGGGGAAGATGGTGCCCACCACCTACCTTGACCTGGCCAAAGCATTCAATACTATTCCTCACTTGAGCATAACAGAAAATCTCTCTCAACTAGGCATCAATCCATATGTTACCAGATGGGTAGCAAACTGGCTCACTGATAGAACCCACCTAATCAAAATAGGGAAAGCAGGGACAGACATGATCAAGTTCAACAGTTATGGGAAAGAGATTGTAGAATAAAGAGAATGGAAAAAGCAGAGGTTGAGAATGATCATTTCAGTCTTTACATAAGAAAATAAGGGGAGGGTACCATGTTGTAAGGAATTAAGGTGCAGTAGGGACAGCAGTGGACAGATACCTGGACAGAGGGGAGGTGGTAAGAGGGAATGTGCTTACCCAAGGGAAGATAAAGCACACACCCCAGATGTCTTACCTCCTGGGGTCCTAATAAATTTGGACGTTATGGTGGTGGATCCTGTGATTTTCAACAGATCCTTGGCCACTGTGAAATTGCTTGAAGAGCAGTAACTGTGGTCTCCTTGTACAATATGTAGAATAGAAATAGTACAGGGAACTACTGTCCTGTTAGTCTAACAGCTGTAGAAGGAAAGTCATGGAGAGAACCTGTCAGTGACAGACCCAGCAGTCACACGATGGAGGAGCTAACAAAAAGTGGGACGCTTAGAAATAGCAGGCCATCACTGCAGAATCTGTCTGGCTGTTGCCATTACTTCCACTGTCTCTATCACCATACTACTACCCTTCCCATTCTTCTTAGCAGTGCTCAACAACTCCATCCTTGGAAATTTTAGCAGACCCCATTCTAAGCCTGGTGCTAACATATGTAAGTTTAATACATCGGTGGTATGTCAGCTTTGGAGCACAACCATATGAAACTCCCAGTGTCACTGGGCAAAGTTGCAAGCCCCTAATGGTTAAATCTGGACTAGTTAATCCCTCTAGTGAACTTCAGCAGAAGAGTAGCTAGGGTGGGGCAAAGAGGGCAGCCTTCCCAGCAGTTGCTGACTGGGCTTTAATGTAGTACTTGCATTGAAAAATAAATGCCAGTAGTGTAATTGCTGCTAACACTGAAGCTCTTGGTGAGTGATATTGTAACTGTAACAAACTGCTTGCTATAATGTACATTTATATTTGTAGCAAAGCTGTTTGCTTCAATTTAAAACAGAACCTCCTTTTATTTGCTTCTCAGCTTAGAGTTGAGGAGTACAGACCAATGAGAACTGACAGTGTTCCTCTGTAGAACACCAGGTCAGGAATTAGGTTTTTTTTTCTGTTATTGCTTCTGAGCTTAGATTGGGGAGAAGAGTTGAAGAGCACAGATTAGGAAGAATTGATCTATAGAGGAGTGCAAGACTGGGGAATGGACTATATATGTGTATATAGTTCATGGACACCGGATCGGAGATTGGCATTGGCTACTACAAGAGCAAGCTATAGCTCTGAACTGCAGAATTTGGCTTGCAAAAATGTTATATGAATGAGATGACGGAAAAAAAACAGGTTTGGATAGTAAAATAAGGTTGCAAATATCTAACTGCAACATGATATTGTGCTAAATAGTGAGTGATTCCACTATAATAAGCTGAGCTGCGATAAACCATGATGTGGAAAATACAGTTATATGTTATGCTATTTACCTTGTTTGCACAAAACAATAAAGCAATTATAACTGAATGCTCAGAAGGGATGGCATTTATGTGCCACACAATGACTTGTATGATTTATCTGGATGACCTGTCCTGGAAGCTAAGAAAAGATCACCCCTTCTCCCAGTCAACAGCACGTAAGCCAATGGGGTTTTACTCATCCGCTCCCTTTCAGCATCTCCTAACATATAATCTACTTTTATTCAGCACCAACAGTCAGTATTTACATGTTTTATTTATAAATTATTAAACAAAATATATTTCTCTTCTACTTATATAATCTGAAACTGATCTGGTAATCTAATGCTTGTAGCACATTGTACCCACCATGCAGTCACTGTATGTGTACTTTTATCCTCATTTTTGTATTTAAAAATCAGAATGTTTTTTAGTTGGTGTATGCTCCAAATTTCCTGGTGACCAAGCGATAACAGTACATTTTTACCCTTCAAAGATTGCTTGACACAATCAGGACTAAAACTAGAAAATGTACTTTTTTGTACTCGGACTCATATTGTTATGTCAGCATACCAAATGTTTAGAAAATGGATCCAGCTCACCAAATTTTGTAACCCTGCAAATGCATTAATCATTTTTATCTGCTACCCTTATTGTTATAAAAATGATTAAAATTACAAGACTGATTCTGAACAAGTTATATACATAGTCTGGCCTTAGTAAGTCAAAATGTTTCCGAGAGGTTTTGTGGAAAAAAAAAATGTACTCCCCCGAATACAAAGAATATGGTTGCCTACATCCTTGCATCCTTGACATTTTTTTTTATTCCCTGCTTCTGCAGGGTGAGCCTCAGCCCTCTTGATCTAACAGTTACCTAGGGTTACACACCAACACACACACACACACACACACACACACACACACACACACACACACACACACACACACACACACACACACACACACACACACACCATGTCTTGCAGAGCTGTATCTTGCTTGTCTATCATCACAGACAGCTCTCCTAACTGGTACAAAAAAAAAGTTACTCAGTTACCGCAACCACAGTATCAGCTTTCGGTTATGAAGCTGCAATATTTTCCTGGCTTCATAAATGAATGCCATTTCTGCACTTGTGTATCACTGGCATATGCCAGTCATCTTCCCTAGTACCTTGTACCTGGGGCAGCTGCCTCCCTTCATCCCACCCTAGGTACAGTACCAAAGTCTTCTATTACTCATGTCTTCTAGTGGCTAACAGACCTTAACACAGTCACTGTAGCATAGAAATCTGTTAGCTAGCCTGCTGAAAATACATTCAGACTACCAAGTTACGCAGTGTCTTTTTTTACTGAATTTGTGTTCAAAGCAAGCATGCAACTTTTTTTCCATTTTCTTTAGAAAATCCTGAAAATTTCAAAAACTGATTCCAAATACTGGTAAAAGCAAGAAATTCACAGCATTTGCTACTTTTTGAACTAGATCTATCTATAAAACTTAAATCTCTTCTGCTATCTTACCTTCTTTAGTGTTCTATATTTAAAATGTGCATTTAATGTCCTTATATAAAGACAAATTGTATAAACTAAGGTAACTGGAATTTTAGCTAATGAAGGTGGAATTTCATTATTTTATTAACTTTTATTAACTATAAACCAGTGGCCTTGTTTATTATGAATAGTTTGGTGCAAACTAAATACAGACTCCTGTTCCATAACTCTGATGCACACAGTGAGTGCAACCACAATGTATGCTCTTATGTCTAACAGTTCTGGGACTGGATGTCATGTGACGTGGAGGGACCCATTCGATTATGATCATTTTTATATATGACAATCTGTTTGCTACAGGATTAAACTGGAGGAGGCTGAAGTGAGCCCAAATCATACAATACGGTGGGTATACAAAAAGGTTCACTGTGTAGCAGTGCTAACAGTGCATTGTTGTGGTCTAGTAATGCTATGCAGCTAATGAACAACTCAGAGACATGTAAGAGTGGTCATCTTAAAACTACCATGCTCAGTCCTGACTGCACTGTTTTGAAATAATGCAGAAGAGCTTGTCTGTGAATTGCTGCACTGATATTTTTTGATGTTGCTAGTATGGGTCTGTGGCAGAGCACATGGCTAATTTGCATTAGTTATGACCCTGGTCTGCCACAGTTGCAGGAAGTGTTATCACTGAGACCAGTGTACTACTACAGAAGACCACTCTAACACTGCAATAGTATTCGAATAACTTATTCATAGAAACAGGATAGCACAGCGCCTTATGTGTTCCTCAGTACTCCCCTGTGTGGTTATATATCCCACTAGTTAAAATGTTAACATGCATTTATTTTCCTGCAGAGATGTCTTCATATTAATAAAGACCTAAAGAAAAAGACTGATTAGATCAACAGTTAAGGAGTAACACCAGCAACCAGTAAAATATTAATTCACTCTTATTGCATTATGCATATATTCATTGAATCTCAGATTCTAGGAAATATTATTTTATCAGATGGGCAGTATTAACATGCTCTTTATATAATGTGTAACTTTTATTTTTCTCAGTTCCAGTCAGTGGGTATACATGTGGTGTTATTTGGGAGTCACAACAAATTAATATGTATTTCACTAGATAAAACAGCAAATAACTCTGGGACATTGCCATGTTTTAAAGTTATGAACAGGAGACTCAGACTTCTTTTCAGAATTTCTTCTGAGATGCAAAATGCAAAAGCTTTAATTAATTATTTGTTAATTGCCCTAATGGCTATATTTACACTTCTAGACAGACAGCTTTCATAACCAAATATGTTTATAATGGAAAAAAAACTTCAACCATAACCTACAGAGGAAACTTTAATATGGAAAAGACTGATTACCATTTTAAGATTTGTTATACGATTACTTCTTAATATAAGCAGTGATGGTGAGCTATGGTACAGCAAGCACCCCCACTAAATTGGCCTATGAATCTTGAGGCAAAAGCTGGTTAGAGAACAACAACCTCCAGGACGACAACTGACAAAAATGATCCTGTTTTAATGCTGGGTTATACAAGAACTTAACAAGGGAGCAGTTGTAGATGTGATCTGACTGTACTTAAGCTTGCTAAGGTCTCTTAGGAAAAGTACAGATGTTGGGAGTCAGATCAAATTAAGGAACTGGATGAGGGATGGTTAAATGGTAGGACACAGATAGCTACAGTGAAGGGTACTGTGTTAGGAAAGTGAGTAGTAGAATAATATAGACATAAGTTCTAGGTCTCTTACTTAATTTGCATGTATTTGAAGGAACAGTGAAGATTAGCCTGTTTGCTGATGACACAGATTAAATGCTGAAGTTCAGGATGTGAGAAATATATTAAAGGAGGATGTGGAAAGAATGACCAGTTGGGAAGTAGCAGCCAGAGGAACTGATGGGAACAAAGGAAGAAGATGACCTTAGAATGTTAATCACAACTCTACTAGACCACTAAGAGCAGAACAAGAAGGTAGTTACAGCTGGCAACAGAATGACTGGATGACTCTTTACAAGTGGAAGTAGTGCTCCTGCTGTATTGGTGATTACTCAGGCTAGAACTCTAGTGTGCAGTTTTGGAGCCTATATAAGGAGAGGGGCACCAGCCTGCAGAAAGACATCTGTAGTCAAGCCACATGAAAGGTACATTGGATGGAGGGAGAGTGATCTGATCTGAGACAAGAGGAGCTAAAGATTTTGAGTCCAGAAGAGAGGAGGGGAGCATGATGTGTGGCACAAGATTATATATGAGAGATGTCAAGAGCATGTCTTAAACAGGAATGACAAAATCTACTGAAGGAAATCTGCTCAATACCAGTAGTCTAAACAAGAAGGTCCATTCTCTCCAAGTTCTCCTCACCTTGGAGAATGCTGACATTTGTGACATTACAGAGACTTGGTTTAAAAAAACAGAGATCACCCCACTGTGCAATGCTTCAGTGCCTTCCACACATATAGATAAACAATGGCACAGATGGGGACCAAAGGTGGGGGTGTCTTGATCTACATCAATAACAAGTATACCTCTATGTTGGTTAAACAGGATGATACACTAGAGTTCCTCCATGTCCAGATTACAGACAAATGACTGTTGTGAAAGCCATGGCTTATAAGTTAATGCTGGTTGCTTAAAAATCTCTTGTGAGGGGGTCCAAAGGGGACACCAGTTAGCATAATGGTTAAGGACTTTGCCTCCCATGCTCAAGGTACAAAGTGCAAAGCTACGGCTCAGCCAATGCCTGTATGGAGTTTGCATATTCTCCCTCTCTCTCTGTGGAGTTCCTCCCACCTCCTAAAACATATTGAGTGTTTCAACCTCAAAACAAAATAGGGTTGCCACCTTTCTACTGTGCCTTTTCCTGACAAACAAGCCCCGCCCCATGCACAATCAAGCCACACCCATTCCCTTTAATAGTCACGCCCCTTTACTCTAGCACCCTTCAGCACAAGCATCCAATACAAATCATGTAGTCATTATATATTCACTGTAACATCAAACGAACTAAGCCTTGGTATAGACGGTATACCCTAGAAAACACAGATAAAGGTAAACAGTGGTGACAACCTATACAAAAAGCTACATTTAAGCCTCACTATAATTCGAAGACTGTACACCCTAGACATAGACACCCTAGGAAGAAACACAGGTCAAGGTAAACATCACAGTGATGACAGACTCGAAAAGACAGTTCTACAGTCCAAGCATCTTATACAAATCATGTAGTCATTATATATTCACTGTAACCAAGTCCAAAACCAGATGAAAGACTAAAAACATTGCAGTAAAAACAGCCTTGGTATAGAAAATGCAGATCAAGGTAAACATAACAGTGATGACAAACTAGAGAAATGATAGTTCTACAATCATAGCTCTACAATCATAGCAAGAACCCTATATAACTCCATCAGTATACATTCACTATCAAAGTGCACTCACATGAAAAATAATAAACCAAAGTGCACCCACATGAAAAATAATAAATCAAAGTGCACCCACATGAAAAATAGCTACACTAATTGCAGTTAAAAACAGCCAAACAAATCCTTCCTATATATCTCTGCAGACAGTATCCTAGAAACTATAGATAAAGAATAAGGTAGATGTGGTGATTACAAACTAGAAATTGTTCTAGTTAATAATCACCACAACATGTTGAACATCTACATATGGTTACAGACACATCTTGTCACTATCAATGAATGAGATAGTGCCAGCACAGCTAGTGAATTAATATAAATTTAATATTTAAAAAATTCACTAGTAGCTGTGCTGACAGTATTTCATTCCCCTTGTCACATTAATCTTTGAAAATCTACCTTAATTCCAAAGAATTCATCCATTAAAAAAATTCCACTTACCTCCAGAAAAAGCAGCAGCAGTGCTCCTTAAACAAGCTCTCAGCCAGAGCAGAACAGGCAGCTAACAAAGGGCCAGCAAGCAGCAGGTAGGCAGGGGAACACAACACCACCCAGTCAGCCAGTCTACAGCACTACTCCAGGGCAAGACTCCAGCAAGCAAGGCAAGCAGCAGGGCTAGGGCAATCCTTCCTCCAGGCTCCAGGCAGCAACAGCAAAAGAAACCAGCACAGCTAGGGCAATTCTTCCTCCAGGCTCCAGGCAGCAACAGCAAAAAAAAACCAGCACGGCTAGGGCAATCAAAAGAAAACCAGCAGCTAGGCAATCCTTTCCTCAAGCCAAGCAGGCACAGCAACAGCAAAACCACCAGCAGGCAATCCTTCCTCCAGGCTCCAGGCAGCAACAGCAAAAGAAACCAGCACGGCTAGGGCAATCCTTCCTCCAAGCTCCAGGCAGCAACAGCAAAAGAAACCAGCACGGCTAGGGCAATCCTTCCTCCAGGCTCCAAGCAGCAACAGCAAAAGAAACCAGCACGGCTAGGGCAATCCTTCCTCCAGGCTCCAGGCAGCAACAGCAAAAGAAACCAGCATGGCTAGGGCAATCCTTCCTCCAAGCTCCAGGCAGCAACAGCAAAAGAAACCAGCACAGCTAGGGCAATCCTTCCTCCAGGCTCCAGGCAGCAACAGCAAAAGAAACCAGCATGGCTAGGGCAATCCTTCCTCCAGGCTCCAAGCAGCAACAGCAAATGAAACCAGCACACAGGGACACAGCCATACCAGGTAATCCACCGAAGACGTCCCGAACTAGCAAACAGCCGAACCAGCAAGAAATTTCAGACCTTAAGTACTGACCTTTTAGAGTAGAGACAGTAAAAGGTAAAGTATAGCTGGAGCACTGCTTTTTATCCCCTAATTTTTGCGGGCTTTGCGGGGATTTGACTCGCAAATCTAAGTGTTGATTGGCTGCTTGCTGCATGAGCCTCTTCTGCAGCAAGCAGCCAATCAACCGAGAGTCCTAGACGGCAATGTCATTTTTTTTGTCGTACAGATGCACTGAACGTCGTACGACTTATTATTATTTCCGGACTCCCAGAATGAGAACCGGAGAACCGGAGTGCCCTATTGATTTCCGGACACTCTGGAAAAAAAACAGAGGGGTGGCAACGCTAAAACAAAATTCACCCAATAATGAAGTTGTGGCCAGCACATACTCTAAATGGTGCCCTATTGGGGGGAGTGTTGTACATACCAACCACTTTGGGCATCATCCGTGGTGTTCACCATCCTCTAGATACAACAACATAGATCACAAACTGCATACCTTGACATGGTTAGTCACTCTATGGTGTAAAATTGGGCGTCATTGATTCAGTTATGTTGACTAATGTCTCAAAAGATGGGCAAGGGTATTTGCAAGTGATAAGTGGGTTGAAGACTGACCAACATCAGGGACCCATACTAATGGAAGGAGGATTGTATGCACCTATTGGCCAGTGTGTACCTGCCATAAAGCCCAGCATCCATGGGTTAATAAGCTAATGGCTGACTGGTGTTCAGTTACCCAGATAGCACTATTGAGTGAAAGCTGGATGTAAAACCAATCAACCTGCCAAACGTGAAGTAAAGAGAACTAAGCTCAGTTTAAGTTCACTGACAGGATGCAGCTTGGAAGTGGACGACATGATGGTAAGCAGGAGGATAGATATCCTCTGTATACAGGGCATTAGGGTAGAAGGGAAGTGCAGCAAAGTCACTTTGCTTGGGATCCAAAGTCTTATTCAGGAGGAGGAGGATAGGCTAGAAATGGTGTGAAAATTGTGGTGAGGTAGAGGCTTCAGAAGACAGTGAGGGGTGTCATCGGAATTAATCATAGACTCATGGCAATCAGATTCCAGTGTAATGCTAGGGCAGTATTCATAATCTCAGCCTATGCCCCACCTCAGGGTTGTGATAGTGAGGAAAAAAGTGCATTCAAACAGCAGTTGCAAGTTCTTCTAGAGCAAGCAAGCAAGTAAGACAACATGAATTGTTGCTGATAATGGGTGACTTGAATGCACATAACAGAACACACAGAACAGGATATGAGGACTAGCTAGGTCCACATGGGTGGAGCAACAGGAATAAAGATGGAAAGGGCAATCTGGACTTCTATCTGGCAAATGACATGATTGTGGCTAACACATGGTTCAGAAAGAGAGACGTTCACATTATCACATATAGGAGTGGCCATCATGCAACTCACAAGGAAAGGGCATTCGGGAAGAATCAGTGATTGTAAACTCACCCCCAGTGAAACAGTCAGCCTACAGCATAAACCACTGGCTGCTATAATCAGCTGTAGGCAGTGTTCAAAAAAGGCTCTGAGGTCAACAGTGACAAGGCTGAAAATCTGGAAGTTGACTGGAGAGGAAGTACAAGCGTTTAAAGATTTATCAAGGCTCTCACACCTCAGGAAGAAGAACAAATTGGTTGAGTTGAAGAAGAATGGTGACACCTTAAAACAGCATGTGCAAGGACTATAGGAAAGGTATCTGCCCAAGCTAGGCATGGAAGCAAGGTCAAAAGGAAAGCTGCTGGTGGGAAGGAGAAGTCCAAGCAATCATCAAAAGAAAGAAGGAGCTCAAGAAAAAGTGGGAGACAGAAAAAAAGGAACAGACTAAGAAGGAATACTGGTTGGCTAACAAAGAGGTTAAGAAATTAGTTGGAATAACAAAGAACAAGGCATCAGAGGCACTTTACCAGCTTCTGGAAAGTGACTCAACAAATGGCACAAAGAAACTCTACCAGGTTGCCAGGCAAAGACAGAAAGAAAAAGATAGTCAAATGACCTTCATGGGATGCCAGCAACAACCTGCTCACCAGTCCAAAGGACATCAAAGGCACATGGAAGGAGTACTTTCAGCAGCTTCTGAATGAAGAAAACCCCACAAAAGCTGTACTGCACCAGACACAGCCTATGATGAAATAAAAAGAGGAGCCCATCCTAGAAGAAGTAAGAACAACTCTACAGAAAGTGAAGCCAGGGAAAGCAGCAGGCTCTGATGAGGTCACAGTAGATATGATTAAGATGTTGGTTGAGACAGAGGAAAAACTGCCCCTGAGGGTACTTATAAAAGTGTGGGGAGAAGGTCATAGCCCAGATAACTGGAGAATAAGCATACTAGTGCCATTGTTCAAGAGCAACGGGGACACTCACAACTGTGGGCAGTAAGAGGTATAAAACTCCTCTTACACTGCATGAAAGTTCTGGAGAGGGTGGTCGATGAATGAATCTGTAGAGTAGTAGAAAGTAAGATGAGCAGTTTGGATTCAGATCAGAATGCAGCATAACAGACCTGATGTTTGCAATGAGGCAAATAATGGAGAAGAAGCTAAAGATGAGTAAAGAGTCCAACTGGGCATTTCTAGACTTGGAGAAAGGATATGACAAAGTTCCAAGAAAGCTGATTTGGGCAATGGGTGTTCAAAGTCCAAGAAACATTGGTAGAATTAGTGCAAGTTATGTACAAGGACCTAATGCCTCAAGCATGAACAGTGTTGGGACTCACAGAGGGGTTCTCAGTGGGTACAGACACAGCTGTTCATACTGGTGATGGACTACATTGGCAAACAGGTTGGAGGGGACAGATCACAAAGTTGCTGTATACAGATGATGTGTCATTACAGGCAGACTCTGAACAAGAACTTCTGCAAAGAATGGAATAAAAAGCAAAACTTGAAATCACATGGAATGAAACTGAGTACAGATAACACAGTTGTAATGGCAGCAAATGGGGGACATCAGAATAAGCAGATAATTGAAACATAAGGTAAACTAGTGAAACAGTTTAACAGCTTCAAGTATCTGGGAAAGTTGGTTGAGGAGAAGGGAAATCTGAATGACATAATCAAAACTAGAATCAGAATGGCTGCAGCCAACTGATATCGAATGTCAGAAATGTATAACAGAAGAATGCTAAAGAAGCTGAAAAGTAAGGCATACAAAACAGCATACAGAAACCTGGGCAGTAAAGGTAGAACAGCTGAGGAAGCTAGAGGTGATGGAGATGACGTGCCTGAGACAGGTGGTAGGATGCCCACTATGGAAGAAGGAATAAATGAGGACATAAGAGCAGAAGCCAAAATAGCTCCAGTTGGAGAGAAAGTCAAACAGAACAGATTACCATGGTTTGAGCACATGTGCAGAAAAGCAAAAGACAGTCTGGTGAAGAAGATCTGGGAGAAACAAGAGGGAATCAGAATTAAATGAGGGCCTCCATCAAGGAGATGGATAAACTGTGTGAGAGAAGACCTGTGATAGTGTGGCATGACTTTTGAGGAAAGTTGGGGAGCTGCACTTAAACGAGAAAGAAGGAAATGGTGACAGCTGACATAATACCCTAATAATATTAAAAAAATGGAAAAGAAGGGGTTGATGGTGATGAGGAGGAGGAGGATGTCCAAAGAGCTACTCCTTGTCTTATGGTGCATTAAGACACTGTGCCTTCACATCCGTAGTATGGATTGGATTCTCATCCAGGCATGTCTCTAAATCACCATTCCCATAACAGCAACTCTGGATGATACAGCCATAGTATCATAACCACTTTTAATAGCATATCTGCCCCTCTGGATAACTGATTGGACAAGTTTGACCAGTTTTGCTTTCAGCTCACTATAGCTGATGCCTACACACATATATACCATCTGCTGGCTGGCTTCACTCTGGTACCTAGTCATATGGTCTTGACAGTTTATGTACTTCAAGGCCAGGATTGCTCAACTGCAAACTTTCTTCCCAAAGTAATAAGAGACTCTAGTCTTCCTGTCATTGGCAACAATATTTTGGGCAAGGGTCAAGTTTGCCCCCTTAGCAGTATCCATTGACACCACTAGGGGATTTTTATTTTTGATTTATTTTTATATTTTATTTTAACATTTGTTAATATAGCCGGTGCACTGGTCAAAGGACCCTTTTTAGGTATGACCTTGACCTTAGGTAAAAAATAATGGATAGTATAAGTTCAATATCGAATAAATTTTTGAGAAGAACAGAACCTAAAATGCATTTTTTTGCCCAAAGTTTTTTTTTAATCTGTAAATATTGCAGTATATGCGCTATATACACAGTAACCATTTTCAACTGAGTATAGCAGTAAATATCTTAACTGTATGAAGATACTGGCCAAAGCTTAATCAGAACGAAAAAAGGGAATCTAAGAAATTGGCAGCAGTCTGTAACAATTTAGAAAAATGGGAAGGGCGTAAAATTGTTATACAGTTAAATAAATGGATCCTGGACCCTTAAAAACAGTCAGGTTTTCTGGTGACTAAGGGTCAGGTCTGATTCCACTGATGGCACATGCAAAGCATCTAGAAATGCCTCAAAAACTGGAGGAATAGCACAAGGCTTTGTAACTTTCAGGCCTAAAAGGTTTATATATCTTTTTAAGCCTCCAAGATCTTAGCTTCACGTTTGACATAGTCTTTCATTAAAGGCAGGCTATCTCTAAATGCAATGTTATAGCCTAGGGGTGGGACATTTAAGATTTGATCATTTTAGTGGTACGGCTTGAACATTTTTCAAGTCAGAGAATGTGAATTCACATTTTAGATCTTTAGGAAAATTCATATTTGTGAGTTTAGAGATATTGTTTCAACTGTCAGGAACAAAAATTCGATATTAGACATATGCATTGGCATGGTTTCTAGTTGATTAAGAGTACAAATACAATGTAACACAACTTATGCAATACAAAAAATACAACAGATACTGGAAAATATGGCAATTTTATTCAACAAGATCATAACATTTTCATTCTATGCTAATTTTTTGATATATTTATTATGCAATTTGTGCTTGCAGTTATATCATGTGACTGGCACTTTTGAATCATCTTATGATCCAGTAGAATATATAAAATCATATCTTTATTTTTGTATTATAAACTGAAGAAGCCACGTGGAAGTGGCAAAACTGGTTTGCTTAAGAAATACAGCATACATTCGGATTTCTTTTTCATTACATACTTCTGGCCCGAATGCAGTACTGGTTAATCACAGAGTGTTGTCTTTTTTTTCTACTGGCACCTTACATAAGTTGCAGAGTTTCCAGGATTTATTTAGTGTGTTACTAATATATGTGTATGAAGACTTAACATGTAATGTGACTAGCGGTAAAATCTGAGCCCTACAACCTGATGCTGTGAGGCTGAAATCTTAACTACTGATAACATGATGCATGGGTCTGAAGCACAGAGATAACTTTAAAGACGTTTGTTAACCTAAGTGTAATTTCTCTTTGACTTGGGAGGAAGCTGGGATAATCAGATACAACCTACCTAGATGTAGGAATAACTTTAAGACACCATACACAGTAACCAGAGGTCAGGACTGAACCTTGGGACTACAGTACAGCAACATAAAACACTTCATCACTGCTTCAGGCATTCTTATCAGACAGTTTCCCATTGAGACTATATATTACATAAGATGCAAATAGTTTCTGCTTATTTTCCATCTAGAAGGAAATTATATTCTTTCCTAAGAGTCCGTCCAGATGTCATATATGAAGCAACAGCATGTTGTCTTGTTCCAGAAAGTGTCATCCCATACTTCTGTGTTTTGATGTGAGCAGCAATATGAGTTCAGTGAATAATACTGTTTTTTTTCTTTTCTATAGTACAGGCAAAGTGACTTGAAGCTGATCAATCTATCTTAAAATTACAGGATATATTTCCACAGCATCAGACCTAAAGCTGATGGTCTTTGTTTTGTTTTATACTCGGCAGTACCTTATCTTTAGTCTCTTGTTTAATAGAGAAATTTTGCTTTTTTTAAATACAAAACTGCTACTCATACAATACCGAATTCCAAATGCCCAATCATCACTTTAGTTTCCTGTGTAGAAAAATAAGAGTTGTCAGTGAATGTATCCTGCTGACCAGTGTGGCATTAAATCTTCCTAGAATTAAACTGTAATATTATGAGTAACAACTGACATTAAAATATAATTTACCTTCATTTCTCTAATCCATCTCATTCACGTTTAGCAGAATACTGAGGAAATCAGCATATTGCATGGCCTCACATCTACAGCATTACTAGAGAATCGGTATGGTATGAGTTAGTTTGCCGTTTACCTATTAAATTCCTGTGTGAAAAAAGTCTTGGAATGTTACCCAAGGTACCTCAATGCATGCCCTAAGCTGACTTTCAGTTTGCAGGATTAAGAATCAGCTGAATGTCCTTAAAAAAAACAAAAACAAAAAAACTTTAATTTCCATGCCATGTCTAGAGACAACTCATGTTTCTTCCAATATGAAATTAAACCTTGATCAAACGATTTATTCACTAAGCTTTTGGTATTCCAGGTCACAAGTGAAAATGAATCCTCTTAGTTACTGTTATAAGGGGAGCCGCGGTGGTGCAGCGGTTAGCGTTGTCGCCTCACAGCAAGAGGTTCTCTCGGCTGGAGCGCCTTCTGTGTGGAGTCTGCATGTCCTCCCCGCGGTCGAGTGACGTTAAAGACATGCAGGTAGGTGCGAGCGGAATGGGCGCGCCTTCGTTGAAGGTTGGGTGTCGGGCTGGCAACTCGGCACCGTAAAAATCCACTGCCAATTATGAGCGGACCGGAGTTCCGCTGTGGCGACCCCTAACCGGGAACAGCCGAAAGTCTAAGTAAGTTACTGTTATAAGAGCTTCCTTAAGCTAAATAAAATAATTTTCTCCTTGATTTACGTACATATATTCATACAAGCCTAAAGACTTTCCAAAATTCCCATCAGATTCTTCATCTGATCCTTCAAACAAATAATCAGAATTCTGTAAATAAAAATAAAAGACTATAACTGACTAAAAAGATAAATCAGTCTGAAACTATGTGCATCTTAGTACTCAGAACATAATGTTACAAATGTCATGTACTCCTTTTCACAGTTTAAAAAAATAAGAGAAAAGCAAGAAGCCCCAAAGAACCTTATTGCACTCTTTTTTTAAACAAGCATGGGTACACATGCCTACAGCCTAGTAATTTACTCAAGCACCTTTTTGATCTCAGGATAGTCTCTGATACTGAACTTATAAATATTTCACTATGTACAATCAATCTATCACAAGGTACTGTTGCCCATTACTCACATAAGTGGGTCATTTCTGCCCATCTCTCCTGATGATACGCATTTCCTCCTGCTGTCTTTGCATGGCTTAGTCTAATATGCTATGCATCTTCACCTGTGCTACTAATTTGTAGTAATGCTTTGTCTATGTTTTTGAACTTATATTTCAAGAGATCTTTTACTTGTTGTGAAGAATTAATTTTTTGAAAGCTGCTTTATCCTATTCCGGATCAATGGGAGGCAGAAACTACTGCAACAAGCACTGAGAGCAAGGCAGAAAAACAGTCCTAGATTGAATACCAGTCGATCTCAGGAGAAACACACACACACACACACACACACACACACATGCACGCACACGCACACACGCACACCTGTGAGCAGTTTAGATGATTACCATTTCATCTACCTGTATGTCTATGGGAAGCAGGAGGAAAGTGGACCTCCCAGTTATAACTCTATGTAGGCGCAGTGAAGACATGCAAGCTCTGAACAACTGGGAACTGAAGTAGGGAACCGAATGCAATGTTATCTGCTGCACCACTGTGCTGCCCAGGTTGCAATGTGATCTGCTGAAGTTTGATAAACCGCACTCACAATGCTGACTGTAACTGACATGCCAATGGACAGAATGGTATTTGGGTCCCCTGATAAGTATACCAAAAACAGGTTAAAAGCAGACACACACTGAAACACAACATACTTTTGGGAAGACAAGTTTCCCCTGCTTCTCCAGCACCCTACACCCTGCCTAAGACTGCGGTGGTGGTGCTGCGATAGCATTGTCGCCTCACAGTAAGATGTTGTCCTGTTTGATTCTCAGCTAGAGTGTCTTCTGTGTGCAGACATGCGTGAATGGGCGTACCTTCGTTGAAGGTTGTGTGTCAGGGCTGGCAACACGGCACGTAAAAATCTCCTGCCAATCATTAGCGGACCGCAGTTCCGCTGTGGCGACCCCTAACCAGGAAAAGCTGAAAGGCACAACAACAACAACTTGGAGATTTTCTGAACTTTGGAGGATGACTATAAAACTGCTAATGTGTTCCTCGCCCTGTGATGTAGATGATGAAGCCTTGCCTGCAGTCCATATGAGCTGTGTTCAACTAATGGCCCAGGTACTGGGTGGAGGCAGCTGTAAGTGAGCGGCCAGTGCTGACCAGCCCATCTAGGTGAAGGGTGAGCTAGTTTGGCTTACTACAATGGTCCCACCTGTAGAAATGCAGGTACATCACTTCAGCATGAACAGCCTGGTATGCCTGTGATGCAAACAGTGTGAAATGTGCTTGGGAGGTTGTGCATGTGCAGAAGCATGCATGCACATCTTGAGGCATATTTAACAGAGGTCACGGGCTGCTCAAGGGTCGAGATAGAACACTCCCAATATCTGACAACTGACTCACTCCCTAACACCCAACTGTTGCTTCCACAGAATAATGGGAAAAAAGGAGCTGATGTTGATGAGTTGAGAAACTAAACACTAACATAGCACCCATCTCTCCTTATGATGCATTGCAGTGTCAGCAACCCAGCTGCCTGAATAGAACCCATAGTATTCTGCACCAAAGTTAAGAGTGCTACTTGTTGCTCCACTGACATACCTTCCTACAAATTTTAGAGCGATTACAGAATATTCCTTTTTCTGGAAAAGAAATACTGGAATATCTTAAAACAATGGTGTACAGCTGTACATATTTTCCTGACAAGAGCTAATATCCACCCCAATCTTATTATGTGTAAGTGTTCCTTTTAGCCTCTATTATAGACCAAAAAATAACATACTTTCAACTGATCCCCCATCCAAAGGGGAGATTCTCTTTCTGTAATTATGAAAATAGTCAAGTTTACTGTTCATTATAACATGCTATTAATACTGCTTCTGTACAATATTATGAATCTTAATTACACGGTATAACACAGACAAGAAGTGGATTTACTTATTGCTTTGTATGCTTGAGATTTTTTTGTATCTGGATTACACTAATTTCTGTAACTGAATGGCTCTTATCTGTAACTGTGCATTTGCACATAGGTCATGGCTGAAAATGGTCCTCAGAACATTCCACACTGAATCAACAAAGTAAAAATAAAACAGTGAATGCAGCCTAAATCAAACTTGCAATGGGAGTAAAGTTATGCTATACCAGGTTTACTAGAATTGCCTCCAATTAAGTTTAACTGCATGTTGTACTTTCCCCATGAACCTTACTAATAAAAAAGTAATTGAAGTTAATGAAACTGAATAATGTCATAGTATCAAGAGAAGAAGTGTATTACTCTTTTATTATGTGTGCTATTATGGCAAACTGCAATGTCTTTAAATTTGTCAACTGGTAAGATTGCTGTTTTTATTTATTTTGCCCTCTTTACTGCTTTTAATTTTTAGCTTATCTAAATTTAATTTGTACCGTTTTTGTTGGATTTTGTTTAGTGACATCTGTTGCTCTTGTCAGTTAAGGAAGAGCTTTGTGTTTTAACTTTTACCTTCCCTCTTTGTCCTGATTCTTGTAGTATTAATGTCTAATCTGTTTGAACTGAAGGTACTGCCTAATGAATTATATTTTGAGTCAGACAACAAATTTGGCAGTCAGCTTCACAAGGAAGACAAGAGGAAAGGAGCAAGACAATCTCACTTCTGGAGCTGTATCCCTCGGGCAGTATTGACCGGCTAATGAAGTGCTGGCATTTGCCAGGCAAAGCTTTCTAAAGCCAAGCAACTCTTTCCAGGTGTACTGCTAACTGTATTATCTTTTACCATCAGGTATTGGGAAAATGCTGCAATCAAAGGTCACTCCAGTGGAAGACAGTCTGCTTTCAGTGCTTTCTTCCAGACATCCATCACTAAGCTCTTGGTTTACACTTCACCAAGCATTAGTATTTCTTTCCCAACTTTAGGAGTCATGTCTTCTTTGGTATGTCTGTACTGCAGGACAGGACTTTCTTATTTCTTGTTCCTTCTACCCTGGTGGATTTAGAACTTAATATTCATCCCAGTCCTCAAACCAGCAAGCAGGATTCATGATGTTAGATATCCATCAGACCTTGTTTGTTGGCATTCCTTGTAGTTCGTTAAGCAAACGATTGTTTATGACTTGTTAGCCATTTAAATGTCAAATCTTCCTTACTTCTTGACTTCTCAGAAGTATGCAAACTCAGTGGATGGGATGAACGGTCAGATTCAGGGGCTTGGCATGCTAATATAGAGAGTTTAAGACATCATGGCATTTGCCAACTTCTGGATTGTGCTTCCCTGAGCAAAATCTGCTGAACAAAGACTGGTAGAGAGGATGAATCCAGTTGCTGACATACCAAGAATGGCTTCCTTACTGATCAGCTGATACAGGAAGAACATAGGTGTTCTTTGTCACCACATACATACCTGTTGACACTCACGGGGACATGGCATTTGGTCACTTACCTGTTCTGGTACCCAATCTTTTTGGCACACATATTTATAGACATTATGCTCAGTAACATTCCATTCTCTGTATCATGCTGCTACCATCTGAAGTGTTCAGTGAGGCCACTCAGTGCATTAGGCAGTGTTTTTTCTTCATTATTGAAAATTATTCAGATTTTTGCTGCATTGACAGTTTGCTCATTTATTTATAAGTTGGCAGACTTGACCTCAGTGGTACAACTATCAGCCATGGCCTTATTACAGTGCAGAGCAACAAAATACGATGCATTCATGTGTGCATGACTTTGGTACAAGTAAGATAATATAGCTAAGTTTAGATGGGGTGGTAGAAGCAAAGCTACAAGTTTTATTTGATATTTACTTTAAGCTGATAGACATCAGGCATGTGTTGTTAAGATGTCAAAGAAAATGAAATGTAACAATCTTGAAAGTAGTAGGCAGGAAAGGTTCTCTTACATGCTGCTGTTACTTGTTTTGAATGTAGAAGGTAGTTAGGTGGCAGAGTTTGTCTCCTTGAGTATTTCCTGTAAAGGAGACCTGGAGTCTATGGTGCTTGCTCATTTACTGAAATGATTGCTGAGTTCGTAGGTTCATAGGTTGGTAGTAGGCTAGTGGGCCTAGGGCCTATACAAGCCTAGCCATAACAATTCCCTGGCTATTTCTTCCCACAATATTTACTTCCCTGGACCCTGTCTAGCAGGGTGACTGACATGATCCCCGGGGTGAATTTCCTATCTCCCATCCAATCATCAAGGTTTCTTTTGAAGAGGGCCAAAACAGGCACTCTGCTTGACATGTATGGGCAGTCTATTCCAGAGTCTGGGGAGTCTCTGGGTCAGGAACCTATCCCTCCAGCATGTTTTGATCATTGCAATGACAAGGTTTAGATCCCTGGAGCATGTGGCTCTGAGGGATTGGGATTTCTTTAAGTGTAGCATGTCTAACAGCTCTGGGTTTGACATTGCCTTGTATGTTAAGCAGAGATCGCCTGTGAGTAGACGATATGCGACAGAGTATAGCTGAAGTTTTTTTAGACGGTCAGCATAGGGCATTTGCTTTAGGCCTGTGATTCTTTTAGTGAGGTATTTCTGTGGCCTTTCCAGTTGTTGCACATGTCTTGAGAGGTACATACCAAACGGGGCATTGTATTCTATAATGGGTCTAATGAGGGATGAGTACAGTGGGACAATGACCTCCTTTTTTCTGGATGAAAAGCCCTTAGTGATGAGGTATGCCAAATAGAAGGATTTCCTGACTGTTGTGGCGATGTGGTTATCGAAGGTGAGACCACTGTCCACCTGTGTCCCTAAGTCTTTTATTACACTTTTGGTGTTTAGTGTACTGCCACCTATGTGGTAATTCACGGGTACATTTTTTTTCCCAAAAGGGATAACTATACATTTCTTGGCATTGAGCTTGAGTCCATGGCTCTGGCACCAAGCATCTGTTTCTGTAAGGCCCTTTTTAGAATATCCACATCATTTGGGGATTCAATAATGGCTCCCAGTTTGTAGTCATCTGCGAACTTTGTTAGCCAGAGTCCTTTAGTGTTGGCCTGTACTTCAGAGAAGTAGATGCCAAACAAGAGCAATAGTGCTTTTCTCTACAGTCAGAAAGTCCTAAGTATATACCATACCCGCAGGAGTCTGGATTATCCCCTACACCATCTCTGCTCCCTAGCTGTTATCTCAAAATTTATTTTACATCACTATAAAAATGGCTGCTGTCATTTTTGGCATGACAAAGTTATGTTCTGCAATATCATTCACTGTAAGTTTAAGTTTAGAAGCTTTGTTACTATTAACATTTTCATTACTGTAAATATCCAAACACCCCACAAAATGTCCAAATTCCACAGAAAAAATGATGAACGATCCAGGCAGCAATACAGCATATGTCAGAATTTCCTATTTATTAAACAAATACATTAAGCGCTTTCGGCTCACCACTGTAGCCTTCATCAGAATATATCTACTATGTGAACATTTTATTTTAAAAAAAACAAACATTAGCCAATCATTGCATTTTCCTAATTAAACCTATTATTACATTGTTATAACTTAAACATACAGTGTTCCTTTTCAAGATTTAAAAAGTCAATAAACTACAACACACTATCCTGTATAAAATATAATCATTCATTAAGAATCTACTTTCATAAAACATAAAATGTTTCTCTAAAAACTTACTCAAAACATTGAAAAATGTTCTAAAAATATTTAAAAATTTATTCGCCTTTTCCTGTAACATTGGGGCTATAGATGTGGTTTTGTTTAACGCAAAAAAGAACATTGCTGCTGTTTTGAACTGCCATTCCGTTTCTTTCTTTTTTAACAAGTTTTTCCAGTCCCCTCCCCTTGGGTCCGTCTTCACTTGTTCAAGTATACCAAATGAAAATTTGTTAAAATGTGTGTAAGTTTGGGAGTGTTTAAATAAAGCACTTGTTGTTTTCTTATTCTTGATGTCATTTCCATGTTCATACATTCTGGGCAGGATTCACGAAGCCTCCGTGTAAGAGATACATGGCTTACACGGAGGCTGCAGTTAAACGGTGTGACATCAGCATGTCATGCATATGCATGAGGGCATGCTGAATCACACCGAAGGCTAACACGGTCCGTGGAAGACAGTAGGGGGCGTGTCCGTAGGCCGAGCCCTGCAAGCGGACATGCCCCTAGAAGAGTAAAATTGCCCAAAGTAAACACCCACGACAGAGGCCATGGAAATGTGAATAAACACAACACAACACATGCCCCCACAGACTATGAACATAAAATATATAAATGAACATGTTATATATTTTTTTAAATCGTAAAGATGTTTGCCCGTGAGTGCACTCGTTTGCGCGGGCATGCCCGTAGCTTAGCCACAGTTAGCAGTCAGTGGAAAAAGATATAAGAACTAAATAAGCAAAGTAAGCCAAGAAGCAATAGCGTAGCGGTAGATACGTCGGCTGAAGAGCAGGCATTCATGGTTCGAGCCCCCACAACACCAATTTTTATTTCTAGTAAAATAAGCACGAAACAAGTCCCTGACAAACATGTACACATATAAAATCATAGTTTATGTAAAATGTAATGAAATAGTCCATTTATTTTGAAGAAATGTGAGATAACAAAATAATAAAAGATGCCAGATGTGCCTATAGCTGAGCTACAGTTTAACAAGGTGAGTGCATCTGCCCGTAGGTGAGCAGTGGTTTAACAGGTGCAAAATGAGTGCCCGTAGGTGAGCAGTGGTTTAACAGGTGCAAAATGAGTGCCCGTAGGTGAGCAGTGGTTTAACACGCTGAAACTGTGTGCCCCTAGCTGAGCGTAATATGCGTGCTGATAGCCAAATGAGGCGTAAACCAGCGTACCCCGTTTGCGCGGAGCTGCGCACCGCGCCAACAAGCTAACCGACGGGCAACGTTGAGCAAGCCATATCAAAACTGCCTTTACACAGACACACCCCTCAGCCTGTCTAGACAGTCATAAAAAATAAAAAGCAGTGGCCAGGTTCGAACCCAGGATACTATGCACCATAGTCAAGGTACTGAACCACTAAGCCATGACAGCAGTACCTATAAATGCAGTAATAGCAAATATATAGGAATGAATACAAAGTGGAGCATGACAAAGCAGGTTTTGTGAAGTTGATACAATTCCAAAATGGCCAATCACAGATATGTGCAGGAAAAACGGCATATATAAGCCCCATAGGCAGGAATACACAGTATAAATGATTCTAGAACTGACTTGTAGCCAGAATGACAGGAGTAGGTGAGGGTAGTTGCTTTCGAGCACAGAGGTGGGGCGTTGAGGAGTCCAGATACATGGTCTGGCTCCTAGTCCACAATCATGAGGCCCAACTCATGCAGGGCCAGGTCCTGTGGGGAGCATATAGGGCTGAGGCGTGGGACCGGTTGGCTCATGATCTCACCAGTGCCACAGGGATTCCAAGGACTGGTGAGCAGGTTCGTCACCACCATGCGGACCTGAAGAGATGCAAGCAGGACCAATTGAACCTTTGGATCCAGGAGGCCCGGCAAATGCCCAACGCCCCACTACTGAGTAAGTTGCATGTAATTATGTATGTAAGAAATTAAACTAGCTGATATTATGGAGATGTGTATTCCAATATTACTTCATTTATATTATAGCTGCAGGTGTCCGTTCTGCGAACCACAGAGCCTATGGTGATAGGCTGGTGCGGTTGCGCCACCAGACAGGTCAGTAATCCTCTCCCAGTAACTGTAAAGAAATATAAAAGTATGACAGTTAGCAAAAGAGTGCAGTGTAGTCACTAAGTAATAGACTGTGCAAGTAACAGTGTAAGAGTGTTTGCAAGTATTGCTTGATTACAAAAGTGTGTTGCAGTCTGTAATCCAAACAGAAAAATGAAAATGTCTGAAATAAAGTCTGAAATAAAGATGCCCCACCTGTAATGTAATAGTACACAACCTGCAGCAGGCTGAAAAGTACAGCTGCAGAAGATGAGCAAATCACGTGTGAAATATACCCCTGTCGAAATACTGAAACATGACAGAAGTGAGACTGCTGGAAATGATTGTAATAACTACAGGTAAAGCATGTCAATAAAGCCTAGAAGTAAGTACCATCCTGAATAGTAAAATGAAAACAAGTGAGAGAGTGTGAGAAAGTGTTATGAAACCACCAATAAAGTAGTAATAACCCCTGAATAAAGTATACTACAGTCAGTACAGAATGAAATGCATGTGAGAAGCAAAACCAAACAGCAAAATCTGTTCAAAGTGTTGCTCCAGCTGGAATGTGTATCCCAAAATCTGGATATGTTGCTCTCAGTCTGCAATATGCAGATAGTATGATTGTCTGACATACCAAACATCCACAGTTGTCTATAGCTATATAAAGCAAATGTAGCAGGATGATGTAGCTGAACAAAGCCAGATATGAATGTGTATGAAGAACAATAAAATGTATATTGATGTAGCAGTAACAGTCCTATCACCAAATTGAAGTAGTTATCATATAGGAAACTGTAGTTAGAACAGTAGTGTGTATATATGTGCAGCTATTAGAAATGTACAGCATATGTATTGGTATTCGAAGGTGTTAATATTATTTTCTTCACCCCACCCTATAACCACATATAACCCATTCCACGTGAAAATGGTATGTGCAATCACAATTAACACCCCTGGACAATTGTCCTGTTGGTTCATAAATATTTGCATGTCTGTTGATGCATCTGCCCTGTTCATACATCCAAACCTGATGGCCTGTTGCCATCAATCAACCCTGCATGTTGTTGGACTGTGTATTGCTGTTCAAATTATGCATGTGTTATGCTCGCTGTTCAATGGTGTGAATATCTGGGTGTTTGGTTAATGAGAATACTAATACATGCTGTTACAACTAATTGTGAATGGTATTATATGTTACTAACCCAAACTGTCATGACATAATGCAAAACATAGGATGACAGGGAAGGCGGGTTCCAGCGGACCCACCTCTCCCACCTCAGCTGGCGAGTGCACCTGGCACTAGTGCCCAGTCTGGACCCTCCTCCGGTGGCCCTGTGCCACCTGCGGTGGAAGCTGCAGGGGATGGGGCTCGTACCCCCTCTGCAAGTGTGGCCGGAGGAGAACCACCACTCACCCTCCATAGCACCCAGACTGTGGTGCATAGGGAGATCCAGGACTCTGTTCTTGGGCCCCTATGCCAGCTTGAGGCACAGGTGGCACAACTTACGGGCATGCCTGTTGCCTGGCCTACAAAGCCCTCAGCACACCCTGTCCTGGGCAGTGAAGGAACAGTGGCAACTGCCCATGGGTGGGGATATCAGTTCCACTGTTGCCATCTGTGGGCTCATGGGCTCTGGATATCCAAACATCCATCCCCGTCAATTGTGTAACCCCCCCCACACGTGACATACACCGCCCCTGTATGCGTCTTGTTTGTCTTGTCTGTTGACCTACCCAACCTACCTCCCCAGCTATACAGACTTCCTTCACTGACATACCACTCTCACCTGAAAAAAAAAAAAAAAAAAAAGGGCACTCTGTACCCACAAAAAAATTACGCCCCATACATAGCTGCCCATTCCGCACACATGTCTGCTGGACACGGAAACTATCAATTACAATTGGCTGTACAACAAGTATTATTGTTGTCCTGACACTTCTCTCAGGGGTGGAAGGTTTCAAATGTCACACCAAATTACATACATATGCACAGCTGTTGCTGATGAAGAAATGGGCAGCTATGGGCCTTACCTACATCCCTCCTGCAAATCCCAAGCTTGTTTCCCTACTGTCTTACCCTCTTTGTGACCCCTTTTTCTCCACTTTCCTGTCTCCCCATTTTCATTTCTTTCAAAGAAAATAGCGCGGGTGTGCGCCAGAGTAAGCACTGTTAAGCGGTTGTAAGCGGGTATGCGCGGAGCTGAACGCCAGTGCGCATGTGTGAGCTCCACGCAAACCAGCGCTAACCCAGTTACAACTGCTTAAAAGTGCCTTAGTCACTCTGATTGACAGGTCCTGTAGTCAGTTCAAAAGCAAAATAAAATCCCACTGTCAGTCCCGAACCCAGGACCTTGGAAACAGTAGTCTGCATGACCTACCACTAAGCCATGACTCTTATACAAGAACATTGTGCTAAAATACATATATCATGTAATAGTAGGAATGAATGTAAAGGGAATATAGGATGTGTAGTACACAAAGCATGTCATTTAGAATTACTGTCAAAACTAGTGAATTTCCATAATAGTAGTGTGTGAACAGAAACAGCCATGCTAGTTGGTAGCTAGTAGGTAATAATGTCAGTTAATGTACATATATAAATGTATGTATATTTACACACACACACACACACACACATATATATATATATATATATATATATATATATATATATATATATATATAGTTGTAGGTGTCATTGTGCATACACACTTACTACAGGGAACAGGAGAGAGGAATGGAGAAATGTGAATCTACAACACAGCCTGAATCATGAGAGAGATACTAACCTTTACACTCACAAAACAGTGTCCAGAGCATACCAGTATGGTCCCTGCCCTTACAATCTGAAAGGGCAACGCCTGTCTCACATACCCTTTTATAGCACTGTCCTGAAATCACAGTGAGAACTGCAATCAGTACACAACTGGCTGCATGCAATTAGCAAATGCTGGCTTACAATTGGTGCAGAGGCCATCACATGGACCTATGCAGATACCTACAAAAGCATTCTGTACTAACACTCCACACATGCAATACATTCATTGCACTGTCTGGAGGCAGACAGAGAGAGAGAGAGACAGACAGAGACAGAGACAGAGAGTGAGAGAAAAAAAAAACACACGGTACACACACTGAGTCTAAGCTGTCAGCAGTGACAGTAGCAAGCCATGCCAGCAGCAGCAGGAAGCAGAAGTAGTGGTAACGCAACCAGCTGTGACAAACACAGGTAATGTAAAGTAGCAGGTTAATAGTCTGCATACTGTGAACCCTCCAAATGTGTCATAGGTCTGTATCTATAGGTATGTCCATGTGATATGTTGTGTGCACGTAGTTCCACCAAAAGGGGTGTTAGGCCATGATCCTGGCAACAGTTTTCTGTTGCAGTGAGGCTTGCCTGTAGGATGTGTGTCAGCTGGTGTAACGACTATGGCGCTTAGTTAGCAGTCATCTGGGAACTTTGTCACCCACAACCCGCACATGTTCACTTCTACATCTGAGAAATAAATGCCAAACAAGAGGGTCCTAGGACAGAGGCCTGTGGGATACCACATGTGACTGGCATTGAGTCTGACATGGCTCCTACAATATCGATATTATGGATCCTTCATGTCAACCAGTGTGCAACCCATCATGTGACATATGTAGTAACATGTAAGCTAATGAGCTTGTCTATGATGCCTGAGTGGAGTACTGTGTTGAAGGCCTTAGGCAAGTCCAGGTAGGCTGTAGGGATTGCGTTGCCCTCATCAATGGCTGTAGTGACTGTTTTGAAAGGTCAACCAGGTTCAAAAGGCAGGATCAGCCCATCACAAAGGCAAACTGGCCGGGAACAAGTGTCTGCAGGTACCCAATATCGCTGTATATGCATCCCATACTGAATAATTCCATAGCTTAGCAGACCAGGCCGGTTATGCTTATGGTGCGGTAGTTCCCAGGGTCAGTAGAGGTGCCTCCTTAGTGGTGTGGGACCACTGTTGCTGTATGCCAGTGTTCAGGTACATATACTGTAGTACGGCCAAGGTTAAATATCAGTCTTATATGCGGTTGTATGTCCTCTTGGAGTGCACGTAGCACACGTCCAGGGATACCATCAGGTCACAGTGATGCTGTGTGTTCTGCTTTGCTGAGGGCGGCCCTCACCTGGACATGTGAGATGATAGCGAGGTTACATTCAGCTTTGATAAGTATTTCTACTTGTGGGGGAGAAGGAGGGGGGATACGTGCACAGAACCTGTCTGCAAGAATGTTGCCAATATCTGTGTGTTCGGTGAATGTTAAGTAGGTGTGTATTAACTCAGAGCATATCTGAGGCGTTTGGTCCATATGTGTAACATAACTGAAGAAGGCCTTGTGGTTATCTATAGTGTTTGTGGCCATTTCCCTCCCAGAGTAGGCCGTGGCTGTTGTTATGACAAACCGTAGCGTATTACCAGTGCTGACCACAGATGCCTTCCCTTAATGTGATTCTGCTCTGTCCTGCAGTAGCCTCCTGCTATTGTTATACAATCTGCCTCTGGCTGGGGTCCACCTGACAGGATGCCTAACCTTTGTGCATAGGGTCTGGGTTAGAAATGTGTGTGCAAGTTCCATGCAATCTGTGGGATGTCCATGGTAAGCATTCGCAAAGGGTCAGCAGTGTGGGTTGTGGCTTCCACTGGCCCAGTGGGCTGCATGGATACCATCTCAGTCCTAACAAGTGAATAACTGTCTAATCACATACATATCAAAGTAGTCTACTGTGCTGGTGGTGGTGGTGGGATATGTATATCCAGGCCGAGTAACTTGTGTCCAGATCACACTAGTGGATGGCGTTCCACATACAGTACCTTGGTATGAACCCCAGAGTGAGGTTGTGCATTGGACCTGTCAGTGTGCTGAACGATGGGGCATGCTACTATGTTGTATGGAATGTGGCAGGTATTGTTGCACAGGTGTTGGCTGAGCACTGATATCTGGCCATGTACTTGTGTGTCCACCACGAGACACACACATGCTACATATGGGAGTAGTAGTATATCACTACAGTTGAGTATCATGTATAGTATGTGTGCCATATATTGCTGACATAGTCTGCTGATATCCTGTTTGTGTTCTCTTCCAGGGAGATGGCACGTCAGCGTAATCCCGCCTACTCTGCAGCGGAAGATGAGGAGATACACCAGAGCCTGGTGCGGGATTATGACATACTGTTTTCCTGCACCAGCCAGAATCAGCAGGAGAGGGCTGCACTGTGGCAAGACCTTGTCCATAGGGTAAATGACATTGGCACGCATAATAGGACATATGAGCAGGTACAACATCACTGCAGTGATTTAATCAGAAATGTCCGTCAGCGTGCGTCAGATATCCACAGGCAACAGGTTGCCACAGGAGGTGGGGTGGCCACACATCCCCCCTCACCAGACTGGAGGGGCTACTCCTAAGTGTTGTGGCTCCAGCCCCGGAACAGCAACAGCAATACACCTGCATCATGATGGAGGCTGGATCCACACAGCAGCACGACATGGAGCGTGCAGGTAATATGCCATATGTACACTTGACTGTTCTGTACACTGTTAGTTTATGCATGTGTAAGGTGTTTCTGTGGTATGTAGCTGTCAACATAGTATGTAATTGTGCAGGTGTGATATTGGCAATATCAGCAGCTGACGTGTGAAAGGCAACTGGTGTACTACTGCACTGTATCATATGCAGTATCAATGGCACAGTTGTGCCCACTGACATTAATCTCCTCATTTCTGCAGATCCCTCCGGTGTTACAGCAAGGCAGGCCATCCATGCTGGTGAGTGTGTTTAACAATACCTATAATAGTCCTGATAGTGCTAGTAATACTAGTGTAACTCAGTAGTGCTCTGTGTGTATACTGTGGGGTGTGCATGTGTGCATGTGTGCAGGTGTGTCTGTGTCCACGTGTGCATGTGTGCATGTGTGCATGTGTGCCTGTGTCCACGTGTGCATGTGTGCCTGTGTCCATGTGTGCATGTGTGCATGTGTCCACATGTGCATGTGTGCATGTGTACACGTGTCCACATGTGCATGTGTGCATGTGTCCACATGTCCACGTGTGCATGTGTGCATGTGTGCCTGTGTGCATGTGTGCATGTGTGTCTGTGTCCATGTGTGCATGTGTCCATGTGTGCATGTGTGCATGTGTCCACGTGTGCATGTGTGCATAAGTGCATCACTGGTAACATTGTGTGGACACTGTAAACTGTGTTTCCTGTCTTCCTCCCACAGGTACTGGTGCTGCTCTGGTGTCCTGAAGCAGGGAACCTGAATCTGATGCCACAGGTACTGGTAATGATGATATCTGTGTAATGGCACAGGAAGGTGTGTCAAGGTCCGCCATTGGTCAGCCAATTGACAGTACACAGCTGTCAACCCCATCATTGCACAGAGTCATCCTGCCAGTACATCCTTTGTCACCATTGTCCCTAGGTGATGGACAGGATACAGTGGGCATTGACCAGGGTAATGTGGTATCTGTGGCACATGCTTCCCCACACAGCAGCCATGGACAGGGTCCTGCGATGGTACCACACAGACAGTTGCCCATGAGTTCTCGTGGGAGCATCCATGGGCGTACTGCCTCTGGCAGACATGCCCAAAGAGGTCTGTCAACCTCAGCTATGTTTCGGGCTGTCATGCAGGCACAGTCGCATGGAAAGGTACACCAGACAGGGTCTGAGGGAGCTGAGAGCATGTCGCACAGCCATGACTGACAGTATGCGTGACATCGCGGATGCTATCCGTAATTTCACCAATATCATAGACAGACATTGTGGGGACATATTACAGCAGTTCCACAACCACAAGTCCATGAGCCAGGGCAATGGTGGGCGGTTGCGGCGACGGGGCCATATGCCAGCAACAGCTGCAGCTGGCAGTGGGCGGAGACAAGAGGCTCGTGCACGCCCCCATAGTGCCAGCAGCAGCCCCAGCAATGCTGGGTCTGTGCTGTCATCGGAATGCCCCAGGAGACCACGTGCACGTGGCTCTGGACAGTCCCAACAGGGACCTGTGTCCAGTCAACACACTCCCGCTTCTGATGACAGTACCCAGTCTGGCTTAGTACCGGATACAGTCCGTAGCACCCCTGCCAGGCACAGGTACCATGTCCATGCCAACAGACACTGATCTGTATGACCTGCCAGGTGCAGTTTGTGGCTGTCCACAAACCCCTGTATATGGCAGCCATGAGGTGGAACTGTGTGCCTGCATACACACATGCGAAATGTTAACACCTAGGGCTACCACATACACGCACACACTGCACCAACAGTGCCCCACCCTGTACTGCTGTCCCTCACCAACACACATACACACACATGTCAATTGGTGGTATCAGTGGCAGACTCAGGCATACCTAATTCACACCCTGTGCATATGATGAAACTGTGCCACCCCCTGCAATCTCCAACATCAGTGCAGGTACAGGTAAACACGTTGCTGATGCACAGGGTGACTACATAGAAGTGCATTAGTAGTATCATGTTGGTAACAGTACAGTGTGCTGATATGACTGTGTGTATATCCCAGCATGCCTGATGCAGTAACCGATGACTGTCCTGAATTGTTATCTGCACCCATAGTACATATGAAAGTGTAACAGCTGCACATTATTGCATACCGGTGGTAAGGATGTCAACAGATAGCCACATACATGGGTAGCACAGGGGGGAAGCTAATGCAAGTAGTGATTCGCAATGATGGACATGTACAGTAATGGTGGCAAGTTGCCCACAATGACTATGCAATGTGGATGTTTGCGCATGTTGACCTTGACATAGGTGGCTGCTTGACAGAGGCACAGCTCACTAGCCTTACACGTTGTCTTATGTGACCTACTTTACAGTGGCACAGTAGCCTACTGTACTGGGGATGCAGATGCCAAGCACACTCTGGCTAAGCTGTCATTCCCTAGGGCAACAAGCCTAGTATTGACCTCTACACCCATATGTTCAATTGTCAGATGCACAATATTTGTTGTGCTGTTCTACTGTTTACAGGTCTTGATTGCCATAGCATTCCCTGTTCCTATGAACAACTTGTGTATCTGTGGAAGATGTTTGAATATGAGGGCGATCCACTATATCACTTATGTCTCTGTAGTCATTTACTGTGTGCACTGGGCAGATTGCTGTGTTGTGGTTGGTTCCTGGAATGACGTACAAATACCAGATATGTGTGGCCAACTGCTAAACGGAGATATGGCCTAAGTGTGTGAGCATGCCCAGTTCAGCCTTTCCATGGCATGTTGTCTGACATATGCCTCATTTATCAAAGTGTGCAAGCATGCCCAGTGTGAGCTTTCCATATGTTGCACTCTGAAGTCCACCACATATTTGGGTGTGTGTGAACTTCAACAATATCTCACGTTTATGGTTGTGTGTTGGGTGTCATGTTGTGTACTAACTGGCCAACTGCTTCGTGTCTGCCACAACAGGGATTATACTGTGCCTGCAGGGATTGCATGGGATACTTTGCATACAGTTGTCAACATCCTTTCATAATTTCCTAACACTGTAGTACCATATAGTGTACTGGTTCAGTACTTTCACTGTGGTGGACAGTATCCTGGGCTTTAGTCCTATCACTGCTTGACATCTTCATAGTGAGCACAACAGACTGTGTAGGGGCCAGTTGTGCACATATGACCATGTTGCATTATGTTCAGATATGGACTACCTACACCAGGTGCAATGATTTTCCCCATTC